>NW_008350388.1:4915253-4916441 GCF_000622305.1 Nannospalax galili
ATAGCAGATCAAGAAATATATGTCTAGGTAAGGTTTATCTGAGAACAACTGGTCTTTGCCCAAGATTTATCTACATGACACACAGTAATTCAAAGTACTAGAATGGTGGAACTAACCTTCGTGGATGTTTAACAGACATACTTTGAGGTGTATACTAGTTGGGTCAGAGGGATACAAAGGACAGTTTTTGCTCCTCGCCCTCCAAGGTCGATTATTTCCCAGGGACCATGATCATCTCGCAAAATGTCCTGTAACGGTGGTGGGTCATCTGACCTCTTGATCAAGGAGGCCAAGGAGACCCGACCTGATGGACTTGAACCAGTATCCAGTCTATAAAGAGGAGGGTCAACACGGAGGAATCATTTCCTCCATGCTTCCAAGAGAAGCCAACAATGGTCGAGCAGGACCTTTGACTTATCTTCACATAGATGGAACTGGTAAAAGGAAGGAGCCAGGGGCTCCTCCCAAGCCCATGTGACTCTGAGGAACAGATCCTCAAACAACCTTAAGAGTAAAAGTAAATTGGTTTATCTTGGCCAACTGTATGCCCTTAAACACCCAAAAGGAAAGTATAACCAAAGATTAAAGGGGCCAATATAATTTCTTAGGAGTCCATATGCATAGCTAAAGGCTACATAACAAGCAACAATGCCAGATAGGAGATAATTTCTTTTGAGTTGTCGGCCAGAGTGGCCAAAGGGACTCCCAGATAGTAACCCAGCATAGAACTGGGAAAATGAACAACCTTATCTAAAGGAATATTGACAACTGGTTGCTGCTAGATGAGGAAAAGCTGACACCCCTAAAACAAAGACCTCTAGATAGGGTGACTAGATTCACCAGAAGGCCAAGTAGTGGGAAATGGCTGTGGGTGCCAACAACACAGCAGACAGTAGCAGGGATATCAGAGTATAAGGGCTCTAGTCGGGGGAGGGAGGCTATGGGAGGATGCCCCCTGGGAAGTGGGTATATAGTTAAATAAGATGGTTTGGGATGTTCTGTGTGATATACACACACATACAAAAAAAAATTCAACAAATTTTTTAAAATGTATTATATTTGAGGAGGCAGCATGGTAATTTACGTCATGTTAATTAATAGAGGTGATAAACATTACCATTGAAGTCTACCAGATGACTATAGACATACACAGGCGCCAAGGATCCAAGTGCAACCAATTATGACTAG
>NW_008350388.1:4917183-4929412 GCF_000622305.1 Nannospalax galili
GAAAAAAAGCTCATAAAGGGGGAACTTTCAGGAACCCTGAACTTTCTTCATCCAAAGTATGCAAGCTAGGGAAGGCGGGACTAGAAGGAGGCGTTTTCCTCTCTAATTATCCAGTTAGTTACAATGGGATAGCAAATAATGAACAAACAGCAGGACGGGGTGAGCCAGGGAAATTGAGCTAGACTGGGAGGGAAGTGATGATAGAGCACAAGAAGCCAAGTTAGAGCCACCGGCAGAGTCTGGGTCTGGTGATGTTGTCATACAGGATCAGTTTATTATCAACACTTTTTTCCCTATTCGGGCACATGCCGAATGAAAAAGAGGTACTGAAGTCTCTGATCAAGAAATTACCCCATCGTTTCTGGGTCCTGTTTTCATTTTAATTCTCCCACTCCAACCAGCTTCTTTTCGCACATCTAGTAGCAGCAGCCTTGCAGACTCATGTGCAGCCTCTGGGTATGCAGAGATTTTAGTTTCAGAGGCCAGAGGCGTGAACAGACAAATGTATCCTGTGTGACATGATGCCAGGGGTGAGAATGTCTAGTGCTATTCCAAGGTGGCCACCAAACAGCAGCTTGCTTTATAGAAAGAATCTTAGACCAAGTCACTGATGTCCAAGATGCTCACCATCCCTCCCCGCTCTCTGATGTCACTATTTCACTATTGCATACAGCCACAATCTGCACCCCTAATGTGCTAAGAAGTCTGACATCACTCAACTCTGACATCACTGAGCTTGCTTTTAGATGTAGGTTCCCCAGCCCAGTAGTTAGACCATGACAGTGTTGACACAGGGCAATGTCGTGAGCTGCTTTAAACCATGGTCTATGCCACTTGGTTGTTAAAAATAATGGTTGTGAGGATTATAGTGAGGCAAGTTGTACCTGTTGTGTATGTGTGTCTGTGCTTTCTGTTTTCTGCTGCTGCTCAAGCTCTCTGCTCCTCAGTTCAAAGTAGATAGTAATTAAAAGAGTAAAAACTGATGTCAAAGAAAGAAAGACAGAGAATACTGGCCCTAAGTTAGATTACTTGATTGAAAAGTTAATTCTGTGATACAAGCTTTCATGTGGTCTCTAGAAAGTTCACAGAATATATCTTTGACCTTTTGTAATTCCCTGGTGGTATATGTTCAGTCCTTAGACATCCAATCAAATTCTTCAAATTTTACCTCTTTTTTAAAAATATATTTTATTTATTTTATGTTTATGAGTGTATTGCCTACATCTGTGTAAGTGCACCTGTGTTGTGCAATGCCCACAGAAGACAGGAGAGAATGTCAGAGTCCCCTGGAACTGGAGTTACAGATGGTTGTTAGCCAACATGTAGGTACTGGGAATCTGACCCGGGTCTTCTGTAAGAGCAGTCAGTGCTCTTAACCACCGAGCCATCTTCTCCAGCCTCCCACTTTGACCTCTTAGGCCAACCCAAATAAAGGAAAGCAAAGACATCACTGGGCCCTGCATGAGGACGCCGCCTCTGTGCTGATCAACTACAAGCAACTTCAAGTTTCATTTGATTCTTTTTCATTTCTGTATATAAAATTTGTTTCTATTTTCAAATTTAGCATCCTTGAATTGTGTGTATTCAGTGCGTCCTGAGTGCAAAGCAGATCCTTGGGAGATCAGAGGAAATAAAGAGAAGAACAATGAACTGGGAAAGATGTTGGGTTTGGTTGTTTAAAGACTGAACCGATTGTCTCATTAGCCCAGTTTCCAGCCCACTGGCCTGCGGAATGAGCACTCCCGGGTCACTCTGGGTTCTGGGGCACCAGCTGGGCTCCACGCTCCACCCCTTCAGCTGTTGGAGTTTATTTCAACTCCTGAGACAGTCTTTTACCAACTAAGATAGAGTCTTAGATGGCGAGCCTTTTTAATTGTGCAGCATGCTACAGCGGCTTCATTTATTTGTCTGGTAACAACTAATTTATCAGTAAAGTCAAAGGAAAAGTTCTTTGATCCCAGAGGACAAAACTTCCTTTTACCAATCAATCTTCATCTACTCGACTGTAATTATGGATTATTTACCCAAATCTCCTTTCCCTGGCAGATCACAGCTAAGGTGACTGCAGCTAACAGATGAGATAGCGTGCAAGGTGATTTGTCATTAGGCAGGTCGTTAGTGCTTAAGCGTCTGAGCCCGTTCTTTCTACCATAGCCATCTTTGCTACACTGCTGGATCATGGAAGACTTGGGGAATTGGTGGTAGATAGGAAGATAACAATCTGCTTACATTTTCCAACGACAGCAACAACAACAACAACACACCACGATAATGAGAAAAGTAAATCATGAAGGTCAAATGTTGTTCGGTTAAGACAGAAAAAGGTACTGAATGGAATCATGTTTAAGGTTAGGACTTGCAACTATACACAAAGCTAAAGGGTATTTCCACACTGATGTCTTACTAACACAGCTTCATTTGCTGTGATAAGTATCTACCGGAAATCGGGTTAATGAGAGAAGGTAAGAAACGCTGCTGCCCACCTGGAAGAGCACCTGCAGGAATGGGTGTGTTTCCTCCAGTTTACTGCTAATGAACTGTAACTGTGCTGCCCTCTAATGGCTGACACGTCACAGGGTTCAAAGTGGCCATCTTTTAGCTACTGCCCCACCCTGGTGAGAGGTATCACAGGATGTGAAAGATGGAAGTCTCTAAACCAAACTCCCATCATCTTTTCAAAAGAATCACCATCATCTAATCAGCATTGGAACCATTAGAACGCTGGTTTTTCTACCTTTGTATTTGATTTAAGAAATTGTGGGGCTCTTGGAAACCAACACCATAGAGTCTTTCATTAACAGATGGAACAAGAAGGCTCCTACTTTAGATTGAAATAGAACACATTCTCACTGAAAAGAAAGACGTGTTCAGGAAGTAAGGCCTGGCATGTACAGCCAGCTCCTCTGAGGGGGCTGATGGTCCCCCATATTCATTTCTGTCTATGCATACATATGTGTATGGATCATTCTGCTGCTCTTAAAGCTCCTTAAGCTGAATATCTATCTCAGTCTCTGTTGATTGTTTCCCTTATGCTAGATTTCTGATGCCACAAATGTAAATGCCATAAATAGTCAATATCACTGTGTCAAAAGTTAAAACCAAAATCTTAATCCAAGACGGACAGTTCAAGTTTCCAAATTTCCCACTTTCATGCCTGACTTTCCATTGACTCCAAAGAGGGAAGGAAAGAAGGGGACGCACCATGACTTGGAGGTGCTTGGCACACTTCTCAGCACTGGGACCTGAACTTTGGTTACCTTCAAAGTTCGACAAGAAAAGCAGCATCTGATAATTGCAGAAGAGTAAAAATAGGAAGGCTCTTTCCACAATGGCTGGGGAAGACCTGCATCTAAACTAGCTGATCAAGGCGCATAAATATTAATAACACTGTTTAAAGTGGCACGTGCTTCTACGGCCACGCCTCAGTCAGAGAGGCTTCTACAGCCCAGCTGCTGGTTGCTGTCTCTGAGATCCATTTATAAATAATTGAAGTGTTTAGTGTGAAATTACCTCCCAGTGTATGAAAGAGATCATTGTGCGAGTGCCCATCAGATGGGGATCCCAAATTACTGCTAGGTTGGAGAGGATGGGGAAGACCACTTTGCCAGGATGTGTATATCTCTGTATGTCTGTGTGTGTGTGTGTGTGTGTGTCTTAGTGTGTCTATATTTGTGTGCCTGTGTGTTCCTGTGTGTCTGTGTATGTGTCTAAGTGTACATGTGTTTGTTTATATGTGTGCATGTGTATCTATGTACATGTGTGTTTGTGTATATATGTGTGTGTGTGCATGATTGTATGTGTCTGTATCTGTGTTTGTGTATCTCTGTGTGTTTATATATGTCTGTGTGTTTTGTGTGTCTGTATTTTTGTGTATATGTGTCTGCATGTCTGTACATCAGTATGTATTTATCTGTATCTGTGTTTATATGTATGTCTGTGTATGTTTCTGTGTGTTAGTGTATGTGTCTCTGTGTAGGTGTTTGTATACGTTTCTGTGTGCTTGTGTATCTGTGTGTACGTGTATCTATATGTTTGTGTATGTGTCTCTGTATGTGTCTGTGTCTATGTGTTTGTCTGTGTCTGTCTGTGTGTCTGTATGTGTCTGTCTAAGTGTTGTGTATTTGTCTGTAAGTGTATTTGTATGCCTGTATAATGTGTCAGTGTGTGTTTGTGTATCTGTGTATGTATGATGTTTGTGTGTCTGTGTCTGTATGTCTGTGTCTGTCTCTATGTATCTCTATGTACCTATGTCTGTCTGTCTGCATGTGCATATGCCAACACATATGCCTGTCATACCAGTGGATCAGCAGTCTCCTACATGAGAAAGGGGGAGAAGATTGCTTAAACTTGAAGCTCTAGGACTTTCTTCCAACTGGAAAAAAGTGGTAGAGTGAAAAGAAAACTGAGAACAGGAGAAGCAAATGTCAGAAGGTTCCACCACTGTCACCATGTTGCTGAAGTGTGCTGTGAACGGCTAAAGAGACACGCACACGCACACACACGCACACACACACCTCAGTAACTTTACTCTAAGAGATAAAAGGAATTTGAAGCTGCATTAGATAGTAGGGGACAGGGAGAACTGCTTGACGATCCATCATTTCAGAAATAGTGGTTTCTGGGGATAGGAAGAAAACTCACTTAGCACCTTCATCTCACATGGCGTGTAGATGTGTGTTTAATAAATTTATTCTAGAATGTGCAGATAATCAGTCTGTGTATGTTTGATATGTGCCAAGTCCAGATCAAGTCAGTTTTCAGAGTCAAACCGCAAAATATTCTTATTCTTATCTCTTCAAAACAGGTCATATAAAACAATGAAGGAAAGCTCAGGTCTGTATTTGCTCCTGACAAACAGTTTTTAAAGAAGCTGATGAAACTAATTTGAAGAAGATAGTGCAAGAGATTTTTTTCTTTTACAAAAATAAGTACCATATTTCAATATTTAAACTTTTCTGGGGTGATTCATTCTTTTTAATTTTTTGAGTTATTTTTATTTTATGCATGCAAGTGTTTTGCCTGCATATATGTAAACGCATCCATGTCATGCAATGCCCACAGAGGCCATAAGAGGGCGTCAGAGCCCCTGGAACTGGACCACAGTATGAGTGCGAGGTCCTCTGTAAGAGCAGCCAGTGAGTGCCCTTAACTGCATAGCCATCTCTTTAGCTCTAGACATAACTAATTCTTTAAAGTAAGAAAAAATTGCTTCAAAATCACATATCTTAGCCAGCAATTTTTTATTGATAGCCTTTCCTATTTAAAGTAGTAATCAGAACCTGTGAAGGGCTCAAAGATTTATAAAGCAGGGCCCCTGCCCTCAAAGAATTTGTAGCACAGATAGTTGTTCCAAGAAAATAAACCCATGTTCTTATATTGATTTTTGGATCATACGTAATTCAAAAGATTTCTACAGAACTCTCCCCAACAAAGTCTACTCAGTTCCTACTGAATCGGAAGCATGAGAAACGCAAGAGAAACTTTTTATATAAAATATTGCTCTGAGGAGAGAGGAGCCACTGATGAAAATGGCTGAGCTCACAACTCCAGTAACTTTGTACTGAGATTACATTTGATCAACTGAAAAAAAAAAAATCATCTAGGGTTTCTCAGAATAGTGAGAAATTCTGAGAAGGAGCAGATAGAGTTCAATTGTTCTGTTTAACCTCCAGAGCCTGAGCTGTCAGAGGAGAAGCTTCTCACTGCACTGGGACCTGAGATAAGGGAAAATGAGAAAGAAAGCCAAGGCGTATTTGTGGCATATTCAAAGGGCTTTATTACCTGGAACTACTCAAATAGACGGATGCTCAGACAGATGCTGTAATTGAAGCAAATATCCTCTGCCTCATCAGTTCGTGCCTGCTCGGCTGCACTGTTATGAACGAAGCGTTGATGCTGCCCAGCCGACCATCCGCATGCTCAGCCTGTTTAGCGGCTGCACCTCTAGGTCTCTGCACGTCCCATTGTTCCTTCCGCAACTGTGGGTGTGACACATACGTTCTCATTTTCTTCAAATTCAGCTTCCCTCGGGCATGTAAGATGCATCCTTGGGGTCATCATGTGGGAAGTGGGGGTGTTAATCCTCACGAGCACTGTTCTGTATTGAATATGTCAACGGTATTGACCGGAAACAGATGGCAAGACCTGGAAAAGGTTGGTCAGAAAAGGCTGGCCAAAAGAGGAAGTACTCTAACTTCATTGATGGATCAATCCACTCACATATTCAGAACTTAATAGACTGTTGTAGGTGGAGGAAACTTAAAGAGGAGAGGCATGCCTTTCCACAGGACATTTTGTCTCTAGGCCTTTTTCTGTTACTCTCCTTGCTTCCTGGCTACAAGGAGGTGACATGTTTCACTCCACCATAAGTTCCCACAATGGTGTCTTACTTCACTTTCGGCACTAAAGCAGTCAGGAAAGAGACCACGAATTGAATCTCTTGAGATGAGCCAAAATAAATCCTTACTTTTTGTTGATTTACTAGTGTGTTTTGTCATAGTAACAAAAAGCTGACTGACACATGTGGCTCCTGAAGATCACCATGTCATTTTCCAAGTAACCAAATGAAGCAACTCAGGACAGGTAGATAATGGACAAGCATTGGATCGGTTTTCGGGATACCTCAGATTTCCTTTCATCCCACATTCATATTTTTAACATACATGATTTTCCATTTCCTTGTGAGCTCTTTGAGACAGGAACTCTCTTCATTTTTTAGAGATCCAGGCCCTAGCAGATCACATTGAACAAGCTTCCCTCTATGTGTTTGCTGGATTGAATGGATGCCATGCGACCTGTCGTAGGTTCTTGCCTCATGTTCTAGTGTTATAATAACCAACATAACTCTAAAAAGGTATTCCCATGGGGGCTGGAGAGATGGCTCAATGATTAAGAGCATTGGCTGTTCTTACAGAAGACCTGGGTATGAGTCTCAGCACCCACATGGTGGTTAACAACCATCCACAATGCCAGCTCCAGGGGATCTAATGTCCTCTTCTGTCCACAGGCATTGCACAACATGAGTGCACTTGCATACATGCATGCAACACATGCATACACATAAAATAAAAATAAAGCCAAAAGCATTTTTAAGTATGCCGTTCCTATTTTTTAAATTTTATTTTAATCTTTATTTTATTTTATTGTATGTGCATGAGTGTTATGCCTGAATATGTGTAAATGCACTTAGGTCATGCAATGCCAACAGAAGACAGAAGAGGGCATCGAATACCCTGGAACTCGAGTTACATACAGACAGTTGTTAGCCACCATGTGGTTGCTGGGATTCAAACCCAGGTCCTCTGCAAGAGCAGTCAGTGCTCTTAACCATGGAACCATCTCTCCAGCCCTGTTTCTTTCCTCTTAACAGCTTATCACAATAAACAGTATCATTGGCATAATGAATGAAATATCTGCATATGAATATAGAGATACAAACTAAAATTAAGTAGAAGGACCAGTTTTACTTCTTCCAGAGAGTGGTTTTGACTGAGCCACACACAATGAAAAGCTTAACTGTCCTGCTGCCTGACATTTGTACCAGGGAATCAGCAATCTTAAATATAGCACAGGGGTCCAAGGGAAGATATTTTTATCATTTTTTCTTCATCAAAACAGAAGATCCTACACTTGGGGAAATATAATTCTGAGAGGAGAAAAATCAAGAAAACTTGGAGCTAGCTCATTCATTTTCTCCATGTGGGGCTTCAATATTCCTTAGCTCTGAAATTCATATTATCTATTGCATTACATACCAAGTGTGAGTCCTGCCCTTAGGAAGAGCTGAGACCCTCTGATTGATTGTAAACTCAACTACAGGAATGCATTGTGTAGTGAAAGTATAAAGTCTTTAAAATTAGGTTGGATACAATGTTTGTTATGTTAGCATCTTAAAACCCTCAGCAATCAAAATCATAGAGTTCCCTAGAATTAAATAACCTAGACATTTTGTAAACATCAATACATTAAGGACCCCTACCATATTATTAGTACATTACCCGAATTTAAAATGTATGAAAGATGCCTAATTTACCTCTTCAAGTTGGCCAGCTGTGTCAGATATCACCTATCTGAGCAAAACTGTGTGAATTTCTTACATTTTCCTCTTCTGTAAATAGACAGCAATAATATCTCTTATAGTACTACTAGTATAATAATACTTAAGTATCACTAGGCATCTTAAATGGGCTTATCAATAAGTATGCAGAAATGCTAAATGTCTTGTTAGATAATAGTGCTGGCTTTTTGCTTGTCTATTTGCTTCTGTCATTGAAATAATGGTGCTATTTTTTTGCCTTCTGTCATTGAAGTACAGTGATACATTTAACATTAAATCTTTTAAGACCAAGAGAAATATTCTATGCCTGTTTAAGAAAATGCAGACTTATATTGCACAAATTAACAATAAGTCTATACGGTATTTGCATTCTCCTTAAGTCTCCATATTAATATTAATTTAAAAGCCACACAGAGAACAAAACCACACAGAAAACAGTTTCAAAATGAGTAATAGGGAAAGAGATTGAGACACTGAACAGCAGGGTCATCGCAATAGGGTGGAGGGCAGGACACAGCATGAGTTTTCTGTTTGCTTGTGTGACCTCTACGTGTGTTTCCTACTAACTGAAAACTTGGATAATTTATGCAGACTGACCATGAAACACAGCTTCTTTTAACTAATTCAATAATTTAAAAAATTAGTTGAAAATTTCTCCCTGAGGATCATCTACAGATTGGAATGAAGAAACGAACTTCTCCATGACAGTAATTCTCACAGCACGTCTGCCAGGCCGGGAGCTCACCAATGAGCTACAAACTGTACTTTAGAAGAGATGAGCTCCAGTCTAGCAAACCTGTGAATAAAGGAACTGAACTGACTCACCTCTGATAAAACTATCTACTCAATTTATATTTGCAAGAAACAAGATGAACAGTAATATTTCGGAGGACATTATTGGGCAAACTAGAGTTGCTCTAGATTTTTGGGTATGAAAGCATTTAACCAGTTTACACTTTGAGTCATAGCTAAAAGACTGCAAAATGAAAGCTAACAAGGATGTATGTAATCCTTCTGTGTGTAATGAATTTTGATAGGCTATTTAATGAAGTTTTCCTTTTTGCTTTGGTTTTCCAACATTTGTTGATGACTACCCTTTCTTTTATTTCTTTTGCGTATGTACGTGTGCATGTGTGTTCAGGTGTGCATGCACGGTGGCCAGGTGAGGATGTCAGGGACCTTCTCACTGAATCTGAACTAGGTTAGCAGCTAGAAAGTCCCAGCTATCCTCCTGTCTCCCCTTCCTACAATGCTGTGGTTACACGTTCCGGTGGCCACACCCAGATATCTGTAGACATGTACGGGTGCAGAGGATTTGAACTCAGGTCCTCATGCTTGTACAGCAAGTGTTCTTACCCACCAAGGCATCGCCCCAGTCCACAACTAACTTTTAAAAACTATTTTAGTTTGAACTGACTTAAAATCTAATTAGTTCTCACTTGAGATTTGGTGTTTGAACCTCATTCAATTAAGCCCATGTTGAGAAAGGGTGGAATTTTCAAAAAGCTTCTATCATGCAGAGGAAACAAGTTCTGGAGCCCAGATCATTTCAGAGTACTCATTATTTTTCAGTCATATAAAAGGACATATTCAGACCTTTAATTGCTCTAAATTTATCTCCTGATGAGCCATTATGCTCCATTTTAACCCCTCCCTGGCCTCAGGAACTAATGATATGATTGAAGTGTGTGGATAGTGAACTATCAGAAAAGCTGGGCTTTGCCTTTGACTATGATTGCATCATTTCCTTCCTGACCCCCCCCCCCCAGTGTCTGCAGATACATACTGTGTAGCCATGAAAGGATTGTTTAAATCACAGCTAGATGGGGTGAATGGCATGCTTTGTCTAGTAAACTATTATTTGCTATTTAAAATCTCAATTTTCTATTTCTTTTCTTTTTTACCAAAACCATCTTTTATGGTAACTTAGTTTGCTTGTATTTATTATGAAGATGAGAGACTGGAAAATGTTCAGATCTGTCCCTTTGCTATTTCGAAACATATAAAAACTAAGTCTTATTCTTAAAGGATATGGAAGGCACAGAGGGAAGAAACTGCATGAATGGTCAGGTATCAGCGTTCGGGAGGCAGCTCCAGTTTGAGGACAGCCTAGGCCTCTCGGTCAAAGAGGGGGAACCAAAAGAAAAGAAAAGACATTAAGGGATGTAGAAAAGGCTGTTAGGTTGGAGGAGGAGAGGGGAGAGGGGTTAAGGGAATGGATGGTCCTTTAGGCAAGAGCTTTATTACCAATGCAGCAGTGAAGGTCTGAAGGAAAGCATCAGCTCCACCAGTAAAGTATGGTGTCCACTTTGAAAGGTTTCTGAGGAAAAGATGTCTTGCACCACAAGGAAGCACGTATGTATTAATATATCAGCACAGGTAGGGGCTACAGACGTACCACATGACTTGGGCTAAGTGACAAGAGTTGTTTTTCTCTGGGTAGGGTTACTGTGTGACCCTAGGACATGATCGGAGTCAGGCTGCCTTTGAACCAAGCCCTTGTGGCTGCCCTCTCTGCTTAGGACCTGGATGCTCTAACAAAGGCAAGTCTTGGAATTAGAACTACACATTTAAACTGCTCTACTATACTACCATTTGTTGTAACCTTGGGCTAAATGTTCATGTCAGCCCTGAACTCAATATGATATTTTTAAAAACTGCAACTCTATTTCAGCAGACATTCTAATTGATCAAATTATTGAATTCCTGTGACCCCAGCACTTGGAAAAGAGAGGTGGGAAGATATCAGGAATTCAAGGTCAGGCAGGAGAATCATCAGTTCAGGGTCACCCTTGGTCACACAGCAAAGTTGAGGAAAATCTGGGCTACGTGCAACCCTGTCTAAACAAACAAAAAAAAAAAAAAAAAAAAAAAAAAAAAAAGAAGAAGAGGAAAGAAGTTCCAAATTATATGCCATTTGGTGCACTTGTATGCCTGATTTCATGCAACCTATATAAAGTTTGTGCTTCTATTTGAGAAAACTAATTTATCTTAGTACAGAAGCTGTTTTAGGCTTTTTTAAGACCCATTCCTCCTTCTATAATAAAATTATTTTGTAGAGAATGAACTTCTGCACCAACACCATGGACCTAGCAATGGAGGAACAAGAGGTAGGGGTCAGAAACTGCCTTCTCTCTGCCCAGAGTAACTGGCCCAGACTTCACTTATTCTTTGTAAGTTTCTGTGTTTTTCTTGGGAAAGAGTTGAACAAAAGGAACTTCTGCTTATGAAAAGTCCCTTCTGCTTCTGACTGTCCTAAGACTCCTAACAAATAAAAAGCTACATAGGATCATCATTAGAACTGAGCATGGAGAAAAAGCACAGCTCTCACCTCAAAGGGGATACGAGATAGTTTGTTCTGGAGCTAAATACTAGTAATCATGGTCCAGGAACAAGATTCAGGCTACCCCGAAGACCATGCTCCAACATTTTAACAGTTCTATGAAGTTTTCATATTAACGAAGAGAGGCATAAATCATCACACTTGAACTACATTGGTGGGTATACCGGGTTACAGCAAAGCAGATAAACCTCTGCTATGTGCCGCAGATGCCATTTGATGACATGCTTAGCTTTTGGCTTCATAGAAACTAGCAGTCCTTTTGTAATTCCAAAAGGATTTACCTCATAGTCACAAGGATATTAAATCACACACAGAGGTGGGCAATAAATGGTTATTCAATAGGTTAAGATAGCCTAAGGTACTTGGCTCTAGACCCGTGACCTTCCAACCTCCACCATCACTGAAGTTCTACTGAGTCAGTCAACCTTGGGAGAATGTTTAGTGTAGGTCTAGTTTCTTTCCTGGAACCTTAGGTCACAGAATATTTTGAGTTAATGTTGTATCAAAGATAAAACAAGATATTAGTTAAAAATCAGCAAAGACTGCTGCTGTGGTGGCATATGCCTTTAATCATAGCACTCAGGAGTCAGTTTGTTGGGTCTTTTCACTTAAAGAAATGACTCCCAGGACTTCCTGGAGACAAATTTGAATGTTAAAATTTTATTTCTCAGCCCGGCCTGGTGGATCAGGCCTGTTGTCCCAGCACTCGGGAGGCAGAGGCAGGTGAATCTCTGTGAGTTCCAGGACAGCTGGGGCTGCAGGGAGACCTTGTCTCAAAAAGACCAAAAAAATTTTTTTTATCTCAAAAGGCAGACAAAGGAAATTAATCA
>NW_008350388.1:4929605-4941897 GCF_000622305.1 Nannospalax galili
AGTGGCAGATTTCCTAGTAAAGAACAAAGCCAAACCATTGTCTGCTCCATTAAGAGTTAATGTGACTAAGCCTGTCAATCTCCTGGACAGGCAAATACTCCTCAGGAGCTGTCTGTTCCAGAGACTTTAAGAAATACTATGAAGCTTATCTAAAAATGGAAGCTGACATAATTGATGCCTTTGGTCACTGTACACCCTCACTATCAAGAATGCCTATTATTCTGTGATAAACTCAGCTGTCTTTCCTACCACACTCTGTCCTTTTTGCACAGAGATCACAGGGACCAGGCAGCTGAGGGAAGACCGGAGGGAGACCCAGGCAACGAAAACTTCTGCTATGGCACAAAGTCAAAATTCAGGAGGTGCAAAAATAGTTTATGTTTGTGATCATTTGTTTCTGCCTTTTAAATAAAAGAAAAAGAAAAATTAACGTTGGTATAACATACTTGTAACCCGTGGCTCCATGTGGCTTATTATAGTACTTAAGTCATTTAAATATCAATAACTGCATTTCTCTTAAATGTGTTAACAGTTAAATGTTCAGTCCATTGTAACACTACCTGTCCTCAAGAAAAGCGAGTTAGGTATGATACTCTAGAGAGCTATATGGAGAAGGGAAAGCCCATCTGATTTATGTTGATAATCATAATTCTTCACAAACTCTATTACCAGCCACAGTGGGAAATGAAGCCCTATACTGTGGCTTGTAGTGTCACAAGTTCTTTCTGAGACCTGACTCAGACGAAGCTGGGATTCTTGACTGCAGAGAGGAATGTCAAGGCAGTGTATGAAGCAGAGTTGGAGCTTAATAAGAAAGGTTTTTATCCAGGGGTGGTGATGTACACCTCTACCTTTGAGATACGGAAATGGGAGGATGACTTATTAGGGTCAGAGCCTGGGCCCTAGTGGCCATCCATCCTCAATATGTCAATTAAAAGAACAAGGAATAGTGAAAAGCAGAGGAAGAAATTTTATTAAATGTGATCATGCTAGAAAAAGGAATCAATGAACTGGTCTAGTGCGGTTCCAAGTCCGTCTTTGGGGTCTTGACATAAGGTTCAGGTTTAAATGGAGGGTGAAAGGTATGCATAAATAATCAGTCTTATGGAGATATGGTTCCACCCATTATTGACCTATCATTGCCTCAGCCCCAGTAAGTCCTGTAAGGTGGTCTGATGAGACCTCAGAACTGGGTGAAATCTCTTCCTGATAGACAGGTTCCTCCTCTGGCTAACACCACGCCTTTTCCTTCGTAGCATATTTTAAGTTAAAATGTTTCACTCTTAGTCAGTGAGACATACTTCAACCACACCAGAGAGAGGAGAGAGGGGTCCCTTTCCCTCTCCACGTCTCCTCGGTTGTCCCTGTCTTTCTACCCTGCCTTGTTATAGTATCACCTTTTCTAAAACAAGGCATTTCTGAAAGACCTTGAGAGGGTATTTCTCTGCATTTCTCTGTGAAGTCTTATTTGGCTTTCACGAAAAATTTAAATGTGAGTTCTTGTAAATGCAAATAAAAATATTAAAAGTACTCAGTATATCCAAAGCACAGATTGATATTTTTTTGTACAATAATGTTTATGTACTGTACCCTCTACTGTGGTACCATAATTAAACCTGTTGGCATTTCCATTTTAAACCCAGTCATAAAAATTCCCTCTGAGCAATAATGTATGATTCTGAGACACAAACCAGTCGTTTCCACTGTTCAGGAGCAATATTGAGGAAGTTTTAGCAGGGGGCTGAACTCTAAAAGGTAAAACACAAAGGATTCCTTCCACAGTGTTGCCCTGGGTGCTTGTTCTGCGCTCTAAAAACTAATTTCAATCTAATGTTTGATGTTTATAACTAGGACAGACAACATAACATGAAAACTACACCCAAGCTCAGAGCTGAATTTGAGGTACAGTTGAGGCAGAAAACGCTGTTAATTTTACAAGCGATATTTTCTTTATCGGGTCAAGAGCTTAAGAATTTGCAGGGCAATTAAGAAAAACACAAGATGGATGGGAAAAAACTAGAAACAAAAGTGAATATTTAGCACGAGAAATTAATTACAAATTACACAGAATGACAAATACTACGATATAAACTTTCAGAAGGACAAGATAGACAACTAGATGTTTTACTCTTTTAATAGTCAACATTTTCCCCATATACGTTCACATTGTCTTCTTTGAACACCAGTTTATATAAAAAAGAATTTGTGATATCATGTATTATTGGAATAACTTAACTGATCTTCACCATCTGACTAGTAAAGTTCTTTCAGTAAATGACTCAGCAAGGAATATTTTAGGCTCCGAAGGCCACACATTCTCTTTCATGGTGATCTACCCTTGAAAAACAAAAACAACAGACAATACATGATTGAACGTGACTGTTCTAATAAAAGTTATTTACAGGCTTTGAATTTTGAATACGATACAATTTTCATGCATCATGTAATATCATTTGTTTTCTCCAATTATTGAAAATGTGCTCATTCCAGTTTATGGACCAGGCAAAATCATTGGCTATAGTTTGATAACCTTTGCTCTCCTTTATGATAGAAATTTGTTTTTTGTTATTGATGGCTTTAAACAATTACTTTCAACTTCTTCAGTTACTGTTATTATCTGTATTGTATGATGGCTACAGATTTGTTTAAAAAAAAATCCAAGCATCTGAGGTTTTCTTCTGGTGCTACGAATTTTTGTTCTCCCAATTGATGGCATTCATTTATTGTGGAAATGGCTTTACTGGACAAAGGACTTTAACTCAGCCTTGCAACCAAAGTCAGTATTTTGTTCTGATATCATTCAATATTATCTCCGATTGTTTATAATGTAAATAAGCTTAGTAGGCCTTGGGTGCCTCTTCTTATGTAAATATATAGCTTCAGTCCTTCATGATCCTTCCTTTACCTTGACCCAGGATGTGTGTGTGTGTGTGTGTGTGTCTGTGTGTCTGTGTGTTATAAAATAATCAAGCACCCAGCAAGGAGCTAATATTCCTTGGAAGCAATGGATTACCTATCCCATTTGGGTTGCAAGCAAGAGGTGGGATCAAGTTGATAGCATCTGTTTGTGGTTGTGTATACTGTTCTAGGTCAGCAGGGATGAGAAGGGACATAATCATTTGATAAGACAGTTCCTCTTTTTCCTTTCCTATTTCATGCTGAATGTACAATTTTATTTCAATAAAGAGAGACCAAGGTCTTTGCTCAGGAGCACAGTTCTGGAAGAAATCTGAAGAACAAATTCTCAGAACAGTTCGGGTCCCACTCTTGATTTAAATGGATGCTGAGAGTCAGCTTTCCTTGGGCATCGCCAAAAGGTGGCATCATACCTCTGCAATTAATCAGTTTGCGATTAGTAACATCAGTGTAAATGTATAACAGAAACTTTGCTATATTTTCTATATTATTAATATCATTAAATCGCTAAGAAATTTTAATATTTTCCCAATATGTTCATCACTCACTCTTAGCTCAGATCCAAGGCTTTGTTTACTATTTTTTTAATTCACCAACTCTATTAATTATTACTTTTTCCTATGCCCTCAATGATTTATTGGTTTTAGTTTACACTCAAAACAGTTTCTATTGATTTCATCACTTACTTTGGTCACTCTGCTTCAGGTACAATGGTGATTTGAGTGAGCACTGTCACCAAGAAGCTCATGTATTTGAATACTTGGTCCCCAGTGCTGCTGTTTGGGGAGGTTATGGAAATTTAGAATATGGAGCCTTGCTGGAGGAAGCTCATCACCAGAGGAGGGTTTGAGAATTCATAACCTCAACCCACTTCCAGTTCACTCTCTCTGCTTCCTGTGTGCAGTTGAGGTATGATCGATCACCTTCCAGTTCCTTCCACCATGCCTTCCCTGTCATTATGGACATATAGCCCTTCAAATAATAAGCCAAAATAAACTCTTCTGTAATTTTCCTTTGATTATGGTATTTTATCACAGCAACAGAAAAAGTACCTAACATGGGTATGTATGGGTTTTGTTTTAAAATTGCTTTCTGCTCTTTAATAAACTTTAATGACCAAAGAAGGGAAGCATCATCGATCTCTGATTTGAATCTAATGCCTCACTTGATTTATTGAAACACTCTAGCACATCTTCTCAAACCTTTTGTCTGAAACACTCTAGTACATCTTCTCAAACCTTTTGTCAACTTTGTGTCAAGCACCTGGGATTATCGGGATATCTCAGGAAGCCATCCCTTCACTGAGAATAGCAGTGACCTCATTGTACAGGGGAGTAACTGAAAAGCTGGGTAATATGTTGCAACAAACCCATCAAGTGTAGCCTCAAGTTACTTATACATTCCAGACACCCCAGTCCTACCCATATGGGGGGAACAGATGAGAAGAGGGAGGCAGGCTATAAAGAGATGACATTTTTGACTGATCATTGACCATGCTAAGTACTTAAAGGCGTCTACATGGTTACGTTTGCCTGGGCTGGCCTCCTGGTGGATCTACCTGTGATTATCCCCTAGGCGGCTGATCGTCCTTGAGCAACACTGAAACAACTCCCCTGTATTCACTTGGCCATTCTTCTCCACAAATGGCCAGAGCTGAACATTAACCATGCACTCCAGAAGAAGCCAGTGAGAGACAGAAGACCCACAGGTTTCATAAAAGGTCATTTCTTAATACAGAAAATAATAGTTGAATTATTTTTTTAAAGAACAAATTAGGAAAGTCATCTACTAAGGGTTTTTAAATAAAATTTAAATGCTTAGAACACTTCATTACACAAAGTTTAGTAGAAAATTTTATATCATAATAATTTCACAATTACAGACTCTAACTTAATAATGTTATTGCATATATTCATTTATTCCAAAACTTAAAACAAATATACATCAACTAAGCAGTATAACAAGACTAAAAGGCTTAAGCTGCAAAGGAAAACAAGAAATTCATGAAGTTTGCTCCATAGTGAAAGAATATTGAAAAGGTCCATACAAGCTCACAAAAGCAGAGTCTATTCCGATCTAAAATAACAACAGTCCTCTCGTTGCCTTCTGTGCCACAGCTGTCATTGCTTTAAAGAGCCTCAAGTGAAGGAGAAATTGATGAGAGCTTCAGGTTTGAGCATCTTCCTAGCTTAGAAAGCAACCACAATCCACTCCGGAAGGTTTCCATAAAAATTATCTTTGTGAAAATAGAGTCATTTAAGGGTTAATTAATTTGCAGCCTGGGCCTCTCCTCCTTTCTTTCTGTGTTTCTTTTAGCCTTAGGGTCCTCCTAAAATGTTTATAGTCCTAAACCCACAAGCTTTCAAAGTCTATTGTTTTCCTAATACAAACCTAATAGCTTTTTTCAGTGTTGTGATTATCCATGTAAAGGATAATTAACTCCAAGAAATTACTATTTTTTAAAAGACTTAGGTACTATAGCAACAGTACAGGTACCCTGAAGTTTATTTCCCAACATCATAAGCTGTTACTATATTGAATTTTAAAATATATACCCACAAGTCTTCCTGGCTTTGAAAAATATATAAAAGATAATAGATAATACAAACACAACTAGATAATTTAGAGTAATAAAAATACCCATATTATAAATAAATGTCTTCCCTGTATCCTTCAGCTCTTGGTTCTGTTAAGTTATGAGCTTTAGTTCTTTTAAATTATAAAATAATCTATAGAAGTTAAAGTACAGTTTACTTTTTAAACTTCAATACATGCATTGTGTGACAGTGAAGCTATCTTTTCCTTTGTCGTGTGTTTACCTTATTAAGGCATTATTTTACCAAGGTATATGTGTTCTTGAAGCAGTAAGGCCAGCATTAGGTACATGACTTCACTGAGAGACAAAAATAATATTTTCATGGTTATATCTCCCATTATGCTTATCTATCACAGTTATGTTAAAGATCTAATTTTATGTGTAATTCTATTGCCTATAATAGCAGACATTTTACAAGTACTGTAGAGCTTTAGGGAATATGTTTGGAGAAAATGCTTAATTAGGCCATGGTGTGAATTTTGACATCTTTCTTCATGGTTCATAAAATACTCTGTTGCTGACACATAACTTCAACAGTTAGAGGAACAAAAAAAAATCTTATTTTCTGTAATATTAAAAACAGTATTATAGGGTCAGGATATGGTGAGAAACTTCATTTTTTTGCTTTACTTATTTTTTAAATAACTATTATCTTGCTCAATAAGTCAAAATTAACTGATGGAGCACAGAAAGAAAGCTAAACTGTGTCATTAGCAAAATGTGATAGATATGTAATATATGAAAATAACTTTGAGTCTGAGTCCTCACTTTGGTTGGGAATAAGCTCAGGGCATAAACACCATGCTTTGGGGACTCTGAAGCAGTTCTCTGTTTGTTGGACTGTTATTGTCAACATCTGTACTTGTATTGAAAACTGCCTCCCTGCCTAAAAATGAAGGAAGATTCTAGACTTCTTAGGTAGGTCATCAAATAAGATTTACATTAAATGATCGTATTTCTTCTTTCTTTTTCCTATACTTAAGTTGCACAATTCTAACAATGAAGGTATCAATGGAAATCACTGACAAGCATCACATTCCTCTGGTTTCTGGTGTCTAAAATGCTAAATCTTAAATTGTTATTAATGTGCAGTGTTAAGCTATTGATCCAGGTAGACATTTTGTTTCAATTCTACAATAGTTTAGATTCTTCCTTATATTCTGGTATTCAGAGTTCATATTTTCAGGGCAAGCATGTGAAGTTCATTTCTGAGTTCTTTGTACTATCACACAGCAAAGAAGATGAGGGCTTAGTGTCCTCAGGCAGTTGTACCGGCCAAGAGTCCCTGCCTTAATCAAATATAAACATAGTGTGCTTTAAAACATACTCTATCCTAAGCATATAGTCTTTAAAAGTTCTTCATTTATTCTCTGAAAAATTCATATATATATACATATATACATATATACATATATATATATATATACTATGTATGTTGATCATACCTACCTCTCTCCCCACCTCCAACTCCTCCCTGCTAAAACCTCCTAACAAACTTCTCAAGATGCTATCACTTTAATATATTTTAATTATTCTCAATCGCTTCATTCATTTTGTTTATATTCACCCCCATCACTCCCTTTACTCCTCCCAAATCCATCCTCATCTTCTCCCCAACTCTGTGTCCTACTTTTTTAATAACCCACCAAATCAAATTTGTTCTGTCTACATACTCATTAATGTGGGGCAATTCCCTGGAACTTGGTCAACCTGCCAGGTGACACATCATTTAAAAACTGGGTCTTCTTCCCCAGAACTGTCAGTAGTTCCTCATGAGCCTCTCCCTATTCCATGATGGAATGTTAAGTGGTTTGATCATGTACAGGTCTTGTGCAGGCAACCATAGCTGTTATGAGTTCATGAGTGCAGTGATCCTGTTATGTCCAGAAGATGCTGTCTGGCTCCAGTCCTCCCTGACCTCTAGCTCTTACAGTCTTTCTGCCCCCTCTTCTGTAATGGTCTTTGACACTTGAGAGAGGGGTGATACAGATGTCCTACTTGTGGCTGAGTTCACCACTGACATTTATTCTCTGCACTTTGACCAGTTGTGAGTTTCTGCATTAACCACCCACTGTACAAAGAAACTTCTCTTATGAGGTCTGAGAGCTGCAATAACCCATATAGAGATTCAAATTTAGAGGGCAGTTTCATGCTCTATCAATTTCACAGAATAACAGTAGATTGTTTCCATCAGGGGCCCATGGGCGCCCCAGCCATGGACTCTTGGACAGATTTGCAGTAGCAGATGTATGTTTTCTTCTGTGGAATAGGCCTTAACTCCAATCAGAAAGCAGTTGACTACCTCTAAAACATTCATGCCACTATTGCACCCATGTACATATATTGCCATGCTGGTTATTATTGTAGTTCAGAGTTCACAGCTGGGTAAGCCCTGATGACATTTTCCCTAGCAGATTAGACAGCACTTTCCAGTACTATGAAAGCCAGCCAGGTGATAGAAAGCATCCTACTCAGTACCAACTGGATTTCTCGATGTCCTGGAAGTAAAGAGGGTTGTATTCTCAAAAACTGGGTCTTACCATCAAGTTCTAATGGGCAACCAAGAGCAAAGGCAATAACCTGTATTGTTTTGGGATTTCTAGGATACCCCTAAGGAACAACTTGAGGGGAAGTACCCCACAACTGGCACACACACCCCTTATAAATAATTTCCATATGGCTCTTTCGAACATCTTTGGTTTTAGCTATCTCTCCCTCTTCCCAGTCTTAAAAAATTCTTACTAGATCTTCATATGTTTGGAAAAGAAGTGTATACAGAAAGACTTTGGGGACTTATGTACTTAACTTTGTCTAAAAATCAAGGTCATCCAGTGTAGGAATGACTACTAAAATGGACAGAATCTTGACTAACTGGAAAACTTGATTTGCTTCTCCACCCAAAAAGTTAATGAATGAATGTGGTATGTTTGAGAATTAACATATCAAAGCACTGGAAGACAGAGCTCCTATCAAAACATGAAGACTGAAAGCCAATGTATATGAGATCATGTACATGAGACATGCTAGAATTAGGGATGGAAAGGCCAGATAGTCTGAGAAGATATAAGTTTGCATTTCCTTGTTTGAAGTTGGAAAAACCATTTTGAATAAAATCATGGGTGGGGCCTGACTCAAGGATACAGTTCCAGCAAGAGACTTCTGGACAGAGTTCCAGCAGCACAGTTCCAGGACACAGACAGTTCCAAAAGCTATCTGGGGGAATAAGTGTCTTCAGAGTTTGGGCCCTCTCTTAAAAATCGATTTAGGAGTCAGGCTTTTTTGTTCAGATAATTGTAATTTTGGCATAGTAATGCTTCAATCCAGGAATGAGTGGATCTCACTAAAAGAAAAGCATTTTGTGGCTCTTCTCCATGAAAAAAATTTAATTGCCCAATGTTATTTTATTCATCTCATAATTATACCCAATGTGCTGATATCAAGAGAATAGATGAACAATTTGTTCTTCTAGCCAGTTTTTAACATCCTATATTGGTGGGGACATTTGAAGTGTCCTTGACATAAAAGGCCTTATAAGCAGCACAAGATCCATGCACCATATTTAAAAGGAAACAAAAGCTTTCACATTTTGTTGGTTTGCCTTCTTTAGTTTGATTTGTAGTTCCCCAACCTAAGGTACAGACTGTGCTCCCTCCTCACATCAGATACATGTCCCAGGTCCTTCCTCATTGCTATAGTTTGGATACAAAGTGGCCCCCATAAAGGGGAAGTATTGGAAGCTTGGTCCCCAGCTGCTGGCATTATTTTGTGAGACTCTAGAAACCTAAGTCTACCTCAGGACTTAGCTGGAAGAGGAAATCCTTAGAGGTGAATGCTTATAGACTATCGTGTCCCTTACCCTCCCTGTCTTGCTCTCTGCTTCCTGTCTGCCATGAAGTAAACAGCTTCCTCCTATACATACTCTCCTGCCATAACATTCTTCCTTGCGAGGTCTATAAGCCACAGAGCCAAGAGACAATGGACTGAACCCTCTGTACCTGTGACAAAATAGCTGCCCTTATTTGAGAATTATAATTTTCTAACCACTTGGTGACAAAATAAAGAAGAAACCCATTCAAACATGCAAGTCATTCTTCTGTTCAGCCATCTAAGTGCCATACGGATGTCCATTACAGGCAGATAAAATCATCAGAATTTGATCTCAGAGTATCCAAATATCTGTGGATTCAGAGTCCCACAAGACTAGGACAGATGAAAGAATTTGTCACTAGCATATATGGCTGAGTTTACTGAGTCGATGGCAAAAGAAACAGTGAGCTATATGTTATGTATTCAAATAGGAAGGTTTTACATGTGTGGTCTGAACTCTACCTGGGACTCTACAACAATCACTGTGATTCTAATACACACGATTGAAAGAGCTACAAAAATTACCCTTGCTTAACATATTTAGTAAAAACAAGAAACAATTTAATCTTTCACGCCTCAGAACACCAGTGTTTCTTTTATTAGAAATCACTCAAGCAGCTCAGATTAAACTAAAAATATTCTTTAAGCAGCAGCTTTCTGCTTTTAGTAACCACATTTTGTCTTATTTCATCATCAAATGACAGAATTTACAGTATTTTTTTTTCTATAAACTGATCCTTTGGCAATTTCACACATGTATATAATACATTCTGCTCACATGCACCCCCCCCATGCCCCACCCTGCTTCTACTACACCAAGCACTGAACTTCCTCCCAGGTCCCTCTCCAACGTTCAGGCCTTTATATTTTGTTTCAGTTTTGCTTTGCGACCCACTGGATTTAACCAGGCCACTCCTGGGGACATGGTGGAGCTAGTCACCAGAGCATGAGTTACTGACCAGAGGATTCACATTAGTTTTGACTACAAATCTCACTTGGGTCTTTGTATTTTAATGATTTTGGCCTAGGCCTCTGCCTACCTACATAATTCATCTTGCATTTTGCCAAACTGAAATATCAAGTTACATATCAATACTTCCTCTTCTTAGTCAAAGAATGAAAAAAACACAATTTAAACCAGGTTTTTATCTTATCTTCTTTTCATTTTTCTTTTCCTGTCTTTTCTTTTTTTGACAGGGCTTGTGTCCACAAAGGACCTGGTTCCTCCTAGGGGAATGGCCTGAATAGAAGAATTGACCGTGGAGAGTTAGCTGCAGAGGGAGGGGGCTTTTGCGCTATCTTGGACAGACGCCACAAATGGCAGGAGAGGAGAGAAAGATGGCCCCAGTGTCCCACCCAGAGAGGGGGGATTTGCCGACCTGGGGCGAGACTGCAGGCCTGCGATGTGTGGGTGAAAGTTAATGGAGACTGTTGTGGGTGGGCGCAGACGCAATCTGGAAAGGCAGACCGAGCAGCACAGAGCTACGTTCAGGGTGCCGGGTGCCAGGTGTTCGTTTCTCTGTAAGTTACTCCATTCCCTCCCTACCCAAGATAAAAAATGAAAAACTCAAATAAAAATATGTTATATGGTATGTCTAATGGCACCAAGAGCAAGAGACACTAAAAAGAGAGTGAGGGTGGGACAAACAGAGAGCTGGAAGGAGAAAATTTAGTGGGACAGGGTTTCACCATGTGGCCGTTGCTGGCCTGGAACTCACTGCATAGGTTAGGCTGGCCTTGAACTCACAAATATCTGCCTACTCTGCCAAAAATTTTTTAAAAATATAATTCTGAGAGAAATTAAAAATACTCATCCCCTTTTTCTACCACTAAAATGTAGTTAATTATACAAGAAGAGATTAACAGACCCATAACACAAAAAGAAATTGAAACAGTAATACAAAACCTCCTGACTAAAAAAAGCCCAGGACCAGATGGATTTATCAGTTTACAGCAGAATTTTATCAGTAATTTAAGGAAGATCTACTTCCAATACTACTTAATTTATTCAAAAAGATAGAAATGGAGGGAGAACTTCGAACTTCCAACTATGAAGCCAGCATTACGCTAATACCAAAGCCAGGTAAAGATACAATCAAAAAAGAAAATCATAGACCCATATCCTTAATGAACATAGATGCAAAAATTCTCAACAAGATACCTGCAAACCACATACAAACACACATCAAAAAGATCATCCACTATGATCAAGTTGGCTTTATTCCAGAGATGCAGGGATGGTTCAATATACGTAAGTCAATAAACGTCATAAATCACATAAATGGGCTCAACAACAAGAACCACATGGTCATCTCAATAGATGCAGAGAAGGCCTTTGACAAAATTCAACATGCATTTATGTTCAAAGTCCTAGAGAGAATTGGACTGGAGGGAACATACCCCAACATAATCAAAGCCATATATAACAAACCCATAGCCAATATCATTCTAAATGGAGAAAAACTGGAAGCATTCCCATTGAAATCAGGAACCAGACAAGGCTGTCCACTGTCTCCACTTCTCGTTAACATAGTGCTTGAAACTCTTGCAAAAGCAACAATACAGAGCAGGAAATTCAAGGAGTAATAATTGGAAAAGAGGATATTGAATTATCCCTTTTTGCAAATGACATGATATTATATCTAAGAGATGCTAAAAAATTCCATCAGAAAACTCCTAGAAATAATTAACATGTTCAGTAAAGTGGTAGGTTACAAAATTAACCTAAAAAGTCAGTAGCCTTTCTGTATACCAATAACAAGCAATCAGAGAAAGAGTACATGGAAACACTCCCGTTCACAATAGCTGCAAAAAAAAAAAAAAAGAAAAAGAAAAAGAAATATATTGGAATAAACCTGACCAAAGACATTAAAGACCTCTAAAATGAAAATTTTAAATCTTTAAAGAAAGAAA
>NW_008350388.1:4941998-4943909 GCF_000622305.1 Nannospalax galili
AATGCTAATCAAAATCCCCATGACATTTTTCACAGAATTGGAAAAACCATGCTAAGCTTCATATGGAAGCAGAAAAGACTTCAGATAGCCAAAGCAACCCTGAGCACTAAGAGCAATGCTGGGGGGATTACTATACCAGATTTTAAGCTGTATTACAGAGCTATAGTCATAAAAACAACATGGTACTGGCATAAAAATAGACCCATAGATCAATGAAACAAAATTGAAGACCCAAATATGAGTACATGCAATTTCAGCCAACTGATATTTGACAAAGGGCCAATAACATTCACTGGAGGAAAGACAGCATGTTCAGCAAATGGTGCTGGCAAAACTGGATCTCTACCTATAGAAGAATGAAACTAAACCCCTATCTTTCACCTTGCACAAAAGTCAATTCCAAATGGCTCAAACCCCTCAATGTAAAGCCTGAAACTCTGAAACTGTTAGAAAAAAACATTAGCAAAAACCTACAAGATATAGATGTAGGAAAGGATTTTCTAAACCAGACATCAACTGCCCAGGAAACAAAGGCAAGAATTAACAAATGGGACCTCATTAAACTAAAAAGCTTCTGTACATCAAAGGAGACAACAAAGGAAGCAAACAGAAAACTCACAGAATGGGAGAAAATCATCACCAGTGACATATCTGACAGAGGTTTAACATCTGGAATATATAACGAACTCAAAAAACAGAGAATAAAAACAGGAAGTAACCCAATTAAAAGATGGGCTTAGGAGCTGAACAGAGAGTTCTCAAAAGAAGTAAAGATGGCTATGAAGCATCTTAAAAGATGTTCAACATCACTAATAATTAGGGATATGCAAATTAAAACCACTTTAAGATTTCATGTTACCCGAGTCAGACTGTCTAAGATCAGGAGAACAAATAATACCAAATGTTGGAGAGGATGTGGGGAAAGGGGAACACTCATCCACTGCTGGTGGGGCTGCAAACTGGTTCAACCCCTATGGAAAGCAGTGTGGAGAACTCTTA
Source organism: Nannospalax galili (assembly GCF_000622305.1). Lineage (NCBI taxonomy): Eukaryota > Metazoa > Chordata > Mammalia > Rodentia > Spalacidae > Nannospalax > Nannospalax galili. The sequence continues at coordinate 4,942,998 of NW_008350388.1, forward strand.
AAAAACTACAAATGAACCTACCATTTGACCCGGTTATATACCACTCTTTGGCATATACCCAAAGAACTCATCCTATTGCAGAGACACTTGTACATCCATGTTTGTTGCTGATCTTTTCAAAAGAGCTAATAGATGGAAGCAACCCAAATATCCCTCAATTGATGAGTGGATAATGAAAATGTGGTTCATTTATAAGATGGAAATTTACTCAGCAGTAAAGAAAGATGAAATCGTGAAAATTGCAGGTAAATGGATGAAACTAGAAACTGTTATACTAAGTGAAGTAACAGACTCAGAAAAAAAAATCGATGTATGTTCTCCTTCATATGTGGATCCTAGAAACAAACTCTGATAAGTGAGTATGTATCCAGACATAACTACAGAAACCAGGATAATGGAAAGGAACCACGGAGGTAAAGGAAAAGAAAGAACCTGAAAGAGAAGAATAGTAGGAAACAGGCCTTAATAAGGGAGATAGGGATAAAAATTGGGTTATTTTAAAGGAGGGGGGAGGGAAGGGTATACAAGGAACCTATGGGATAAAGGGAAAGAAGGAGCTCAAGAGAGGTAGGACCATAGGAGAAGGGTATTAGTAAGGGAGAAAGGGGAAAAATGGGCGTACCTTAATTGGGGAAACCATGATGAAGGGATGAGACAATGCGAGAAATAAATAATGCCTAGCTACTTTTAAAAACCAGAGGGAACCATATTAGTACAACAACCTACTGACAAATTATACATACAACTAGCTCAAGGAATATAATACATGTCTAGGCAAGGTTTATCTGAGAATGTTCGGTTTTTGCCCAAGCTTTATCTACATGGCACATGGTAATCAAAAGTACCAGACTGGTGGAACTAACCTTCTTGGATGTTTAACAGCCATACTTTGAGGCCTATACTAATTTGGTC
>NW_008350388.1:4944446-4945451 GCF_000622305.1 Nannospalax galili
CAACAATGCCAGATAGGAGATACCTTCTTTTGAGTTTTTGGCCAGGGTGGCCAAAGGGACTCCCAGATAGCAACCCAGCATAGAACTTGGAAAATGAAGAGCAGAACCCAATCTTATGTAAAGGAATATTGACAACCAATTGCTGCTAGATGAGGAACAGCTGACCTCCTTAAACAAGACCTCTAGGTAGGATGACTAGATTCACCAGATAGATAAGTAGGGGTGAATGGCTGGGTGTGATGACATCACAGCAGACAGTAGCAGGGATAACAACCCAGCATAGAACTTGGAAAATGAAGAGCAGAACCCAATCTTATGTAAAGGAATATTGACAACCAATTGCTGCTAGATGAGGAACAGCTGACCTCCTTAAACAAGACCTCTAGGTAGGATGACTAGATTCACCAGATAGATAAGTAGGGGTGAATGGCTGGGTGTGATGACATCACAGCAGACAGTAGCAGGGATAACAGGGTATGAGGGCTCTAGTGGGGAGTGGGAGGCTATGGGAGGGTGCCATATGGAAAGTGGGTGTACAGTTGAATAAGATGTTTTGGCATGTTCTGTGTGATATACACACAAAAAAAAATCAACAAATTTAAAAAATGAATTATATTTGAGGAGGAAGCATAAAAATTTATGTCATGTTTATTACTAGAGGTGATAAACATTACCATTGAAATCTACCCGATGACTTTATAGACCCACACAGGTGCCATGTATCCAAGTGCAACCTATTATGATGAGTAATAATCAGATACATACAGATTAGAGACATGTGTGCCAACATCTCAGTGTTATTAGCAATAACAATGAGTCCTTCTGTAAGAAAAAGTGTATTTTTAAATGAAATGGAGATTTTTTAAAGGTTAAAAACTCATTTAATTTTATGTCTTACAGGGCTTATACTGAGTTCAATATTGTATAACTGTATTAATTCAACTGTGAACCTAGAAACTTGCACCCACTTGTGAAAGAGATGTACTGTTGCTCTGGAGTGTGTTA
>NW_008350388.1:4945583-4993770 GCF_000622305.1 Nannospalax galili
AATAATTAAAAAAATAATTCTTAGAGAAATTAAAAATTCTCATCCCTTTTTTCTACCCCCAAAAGTAGTTAATTATACAAATCAATAATGTTAGATTCCAGGTCTTATAGAGGTCAGTTTCATATATGAACTAGATACAGATTCTGAGCATTTGCATGATTCATGCATTTGACACTCACTACTCTGCATTCTTTTCTGAAATGGAGAGTTTCTTGTGAGGTTCAATGTTTAAAAGATACATTAAATTTATTAATTCATTAAAAGATTCATTAGTTAGTAGAGAGATTGCCTAGCATATATGAAGCCTTGGGTTTAATTCCCAGCTCTACATACATCAGGTGTGATAGAGCATGCCTAAGTAGGAAGGTGAGAAGTTCAAGATCATCCTCTGTCACAGTAATTTTCAGGCCAACCTGGGCTACATAAGACCCTGTCTCAAAGACAAACAAAAAGTCATAAAAGTAAAATGCTATCAACATGAATTTACCAAGAATAGAGTCTGCTGTCCCATCACAACTCTGTCTTTTCCAGGATAGGAAGTTCTGATGTCTCCAGCTAAAAGCCTTTTGGCTTGAATTTCTCATTACATTTGACAGTCTTTAACCACTCATCCGTTCTCTCAACTATGAAAATGTTCCAATTCATATTTAGGTGTGGGTTTAGTATTTTTATTCTGACACAGCTGGTACCTTTATGCTAATTCATTCTGAGTATCAGAAAACTGATGAAAAGACAATCTCTTCTGGATTCAGCCTATGCTCACCTGAGCCACACATGAACACTCAGTGCACGCTCTGACAGTTAATGATGTAGCATTACGCCATCATGACTGCCGCCATGTCGCAACATGAGAAATGTAGAGAACTATGGTCATAAAGTAGTTCTCAAACAGAGCAGCAATCTTGAGTCCTGCATGTCTGTTTTGTAAAATGCATCCCAGGTGAAGCTGATGCTGGTGATTGATAGCCAGGCATCCATTATAAAACGCATCCCAGGCGAGGCTGATGCTGGTGATTGACAGCCAGGCATCCAGAAACACTGTGGTGGCGCATCAGGGGTGGCCCAGCTTGACATGCAAGCTTTGTACATTGTTTTTGACACAGTAGCTTAATATTATTTTCTTCCTTCTAAAAGGGATTTAGCAACTCGTCCTCGGGGAGATCCTCACAGAGCAGTGTCCTGGAATTTGAAGTTAGTTTCTGTTGCTGCTGAATAGCATCAAAGAAATGCTCCCTATGATCCCAAATGTATGAAGGGCAACACAGAGGGGCTCACCTATGAGACTGATAAATGTTTCTTGGTTTAATCAAAGAGCTAAATGCTTTACTAGACGTAGATCCTCCCAAGAACAACTTTGTGTAAAATCCTGCACCAGTTGATGAGATTGGATGAACAGAACACACAAATTCCCTGCCAACATGGAGCCTAGTTGGGGGCGGCCTCATGCAACTTCACACGTAAAGAAATGTCTATGTCTTCTGGCAACAGACTGAAGAAAAGACTGAATCCAAGTTGAGCTTGATGAAGCAATGAGTTTATTGGAATTACTTACAGAAGCAACTGATGATTCAAAGGTAGCTACACCACTACGAAGGCCCCTGGGCTACACGTGGGCAGTTGCACCACTGAGTCGCACCAACAGCACAGAGGGCTCGTGGCAAAGCTGCTTCACTACCTGGGCAACTTCAGGCACCTCCACTACCAAAGCATCCCAACCCAGTCAACTGTTTAAACTGGAGGGGCCTTGTGAGGCTCTCTTGAGCTCCATGACCCTCCCCTATCTCTCCACAAGGGAATGTTAATGGGCCAGTCTCAGGCAGGTCTCCTGAAGGTGATCACAGGTGCTCTGATTCAAGACAACAATGGTCATGTCTACACTGGAGGAAGTAGCTGCACAGCAATGTCTTTTCCTGTCAGACTGCTGAAACAAAAGACCCGGAGTGGAGAGTGAAGCTGGGCATTGCTATGTGAGATGATGGTTTACCACTTGAATTCTACTTTTTAATATTGTCTTTATTATCTTTATTTCATGAGTGTTTTGTCTGCATGTGTGGTAAGTGCACCTGTGTCATGCAGTGCCCATGGAGGTCAGAAGAAGGCATCAGATTCCCCTGTAACTGTCTTATGGACAGTTGTTAGCTGCCATGTGGTTGCTGGGACTTGAAAAAGTCTTCTGCAAGAGCAGTCAGTGCTCTTAACCACTGAATTCTACTTTCAACACTGTTATCTGTAGGTTCTTGTTGACCTGGGCTTGCTACAGGTACCACAATTTGTACCTGGTATGAAACAGACCAGTAGGACTTGGAAGCCTATGTTAAAATCATAATGGAATTGGTAGCTTCCCCACTTCCCTTTTGTATTTCCCAGACTTGCTTTGAACATAGCCTTCCGAATCTCTGCAGTCCTGGATAAAAGTAAGTCTGGAGCCCTTCCCCTTGTGCCCAGGGATTTGAAAGCACTCCCATGCTAGACTACTGACACCACTCTGTGCACTGGCAGAAGAGCAGAGGACCCTGCCTGTTCCCTCAGCTTGACATTGCAGAGATCCTTGTTACTCACTCCTCTCTATAGAAGATAGTTAGATGATAGATGATAGATAGATAGATAGATAGATAGATAGATAGATAGATAGATAGATAGATTGGTTGATGATAGATGGATGATAGATAGATAGTTGATAGATATATGATAAATAGATAGATGATAGATAGATAGATGATAGATGACAGATAGACAGATGATAATAGATAGATTAGATAGATAGATAGATAGATGATAGATAGATAGATAGATAGATTGGTTGATGATAGATGGATGATAGATAGATAGGTGATAGATGATAAATAGATAGATAGATGATAGATAGATAGATGACAGATAGACAGATGATAATAGATAGATTAGATAGATAGATGATAGATAGATAGATAGATAGATAAGATGATAGATAGATAGATAGATAGATAGATAGATAGATAGATAGATACATAGATACATAGATACATAGATACATAGATAGACAGATAGGGAGGATAGGCAGGTCCAGTCCAGGGCAGGTGTGGGATGCAGAACAAATCTCAGAGCCTCTCCTCAATCATCACCCTCAACATATGGTATGTGGGCAGAATTATGTTAAAGTGAACATCAAGGAAATCCTTGGAGGAGAAATGAAATCATTACCTAATGGAGTGTGTGGGGTCCTAAAGGGGGTACAGAATGATAACGAAGGAGCACAGATCACATACACTAGGAATGTACCACTTGTCACCTGCCTATCATTGTTCAAAGGTTACTACAGGGACTATTAAGTTTCAGGCTCAGTAGAAAAGAGGCAGGAAAGGGGTTGGAGGGGATAAATACTAATCATTGCCAGCTACGAACCAGACATGGGTCTAAATGATGTGCAGGGATGTACATCATTACAGGGCATGGTCCTTATAGGGCCAGTTTTATGTAAACAAAACTGTTTAAGCTGAATTCAACTTAACTCTGCTCTATTCAGTCAATCTGTAAATTATTCAAGGGCTGGGAGCACCCTTTCCAGGTTTGTAGTAGATCCCTAATGCCTAGCACAGCACCTGGTACACCGTGGGACTCACTGACTTCAGCAAGCTACTGTTCTTATCCTATCCTTCCAATTCTAGTTCCAGAGCCAAACCACATCTCTCTCTGTGAGGGGCAGGTTGTAGATGACCATAGCTATTTCTGCTCTACAACACTAGCTATAGTGAGCTTGACATGGTGGGACAACAGGCACATCCTCCGTCCATAAAGGTAACTACAGAAGAGACTTGAGATGGGCAGGAAAAGCAAAAGGATGATGCGGGCTTCCCTGGGTATCCACAGCTTGCCCATGCAAACTTTGCAGAGGAAGAGAGAGTCATACCTTTCAAGCAGACAGTGAGCACCTGAATAGATGACCTCCTCAAACTAGTGGCCCCCACACATCCTGCTTTTGGAGTTGGCTCTGGATACATGCCTCCCACATGCAGGCTCTGGTACAGCTGGCCCCATTGCTTCCTGCTCTGTGCCACCTGTCACTCTGAGTCATAGTCCTTAAGTTTCTGAAGTACACCCAGACCTCCCAGTGACCTTCATTCATGGATTCATTTGATTGCTGTATGCCCTCAGCAGATGTACTAAAAGGAAAACACAGAAGCATAATACACAACATTTAATGAACTGCATAAAATCTATGTGTGGGCATAATTTATAAAATGGAACAGTAATTCTTTATTTTTATTCTGTATTTACATTCCTACCCAAAGAATCAAGATGAGAAGGATTTTTAAAATTTTTTATTGAGCTTTTGCACATTTCATACAACAGCTCTTAATCAGATTTAGACCCCCCTCCCTCATCTATGCTCTCCAATCCCCCACTGGACCTCATGTATTCTGCCATACATGATGTATTCTGCCATACGTGTTTCTTATTCAGTCAAGTATTTGTACCCAGATGTCCTTCAGTGCAAATTCATCCACTGGAGTCTAGTCAGCCCATCTAGAGATTGTATGTAAGGCATACTCTCCCTCACCCAGTAGCAATCAGTCTCCAATAGTTCCCAGACTAAGGCCGACCAGCCACCCATTTCTCTCACTCCACTCTGGGCCCTTGTCTGATTGAGTTGACATGGGTCCTACGCTCGATGCCACCATTGTCACAAGTTCACATGTGCAAGCTTCCAGTAGTCTGGAAGCCTCCACTTCCCTGTGTTCATGAACCAGCCCTGGCTCTTACAATCTTTCTGCCCCCTCTTCCACAATGGTCCCTGAGCTGTGAGTGGGTGAGGTTCCATATAGGAGTCCTATCCAATGACACATACTCTTCTGTCTCCTATTCCTTAAAACTTTGCCAGTTGTGGCTTCTGTGTGCATCATACTCTGTTGTATAAGGAAGCTTTACTGGTGAGAGTTGAGAGATGCATTAATTTTCTCTCTACCCCTCATTCTGCTACATCCATGACCCTTAGGTGTAGAGGTTCCACTGTAGATGTGTCCCGTAGGACTGGGCATCTCTCAGACATATAATTTCTGTATCTAACCAGTTGTGGGATTGAGAAGGGCTTTTTTTTTAAGTTTTAACAATGACAACAACAACAAAAAATGCTAGCCAGCCTACATTAACATAAAAAGTCTTTTATTACTGAATAAAAATAAATTCACACAAACCTAGCAGTAGCTTTAAGCAGGTGCTATCATGCTAAAATCAGTCCTCAGGAGGTTTTAGCTTGAGGGAAATCAACCAAAAATAGGATTTTCTATGTATTCAAAACTAAATGAAGCAATCTTTTCTCTTTTTCCTTCTTTTGGATATCCTATTGGCAATGAACTAGCTCTCCTTCCTAAGAATTATTTATGATCTAAAAAGGTTTTCATAATTTTTAAGCAGGACTTAGAATAATTACATTAAAAACATGTCCTTTGGGGGTTGCAAATTATTCCTCTTTGATACATTTGTAACCTGCTCTGATCTTTAAACAGAATTTAATATTAGCAAGAGGGAAAAATATCTATAGTTCCACAGTTGCTGCTAGAAACTTCCCCTGCAAAGGAGGCGTGTGTGTGTGTGTGTGTGTGTGTGTGTGTGTGTGTGTGTGTGTATGTGTGTGTGATGTTACTTTCCAGATCATACAAAGAGACATTCACATAGAGGTCAGAGGACAACTCCAGAAATTGGGCTTTCACCATGTGAGTCCCGGGATTTGAACTCAGTTCCTCAGGGTTGGCAGCAGCTGAGTTATCGCTTCCGCTGCACCTTTCTCCACCTCCACTTACTCCAGGTTCCATTTATTTGCGTTATGTGGCACAGTGTCTTCAAATCCCAAACACCAGAAATGGTGCAAGGTAACACGTTTAAAATTCATGTGATTAGACCACAGGGAAGGGCAAAATGTGCTTGGAAGAGAAAGATTTTCTTGCTACAGTTTCTGGGTTTCTTAATGGGTGGGGTAAATTCATAATGATCTGAAGAAGTCATACCCTACTTAGATCAGGTCTGATTTGGAGACCTGTCAAAATTCCACCAACTGAGGCCTGTGTCTGAGCTGGCATCCCCCCAAAGGACTGGCTCTTCTTTCTTACCCTACAAAGTGATCCTTCCATTCCAATCTGAAATCTTCTAGTTTAGTCTTGCACATTATTTGACAGCCCCTTCTGTTTATTAAATGGATGCCTCAAATCCCATCTTTTCTTCCATATCATGTAATAGAAAATAAAGCATGTCCTATAGATTTAGTTTTATGCCTTTACAGTGATCCTTTTCAGAATGTATTATGTTATTTGACCCAGTCTAATTTTATGATTATTGAAGAAAATCATAGAAAACCTCCATGTGCAGAATTTATTCCAGGCAATGCACGTTATCGGCATCCCATCCCTCTTATGCTGGGTGAGCCTTCATTATAGCCTCCATTGGAACTTCACAGGCATCAACACAAACACGGGCAAGTGTTACACTGTTAGATTACCCAACCTCCAGTTTCTCACTTTGGCAAAATACCACCCTTGTGATGCAACAAAGATGTTAACATCAATGCCCCCAATAAATGTGACACTAACTGTTCCTGGGTATAAAGAAGGAAAAAATAACGTGTTCAAAAGCACTTACAGGAAGCAGATGGTTTCTGGGAGAAAATGTGAAAATTAGATATGGAGAATGCTTGAGATAACTTTTCACAACAATTAAATGTGAGACAGTAAAGAAGCATCCGCTCATATTGGACAAAGAACAATAGGCTTTATTTATCAGAAAGAAAAGAATCCCTTCTCTATTAGAATGCTGGGCTGAAGCTCCAAGAGAATGGGGCCCACCCTTCCCTAGGAGGGGTACCAGGGTTGTTACATTTGGGCAGAATACAGGAATTGATGACATGCGAGGAACACCCCAATTGCCCCTCAACAGATGTGGATTGTCCACTACTCAGCTGGCTGAGGACATCTCTTACTGGTTGGGGAATTAAGGAGAATTACAAATCATGCTTTGTGTTCACAGCCAGCTGAAGAGGAAAAAGTTTAACAACGTGTGTCTGTGTTGGAATAAGAAATGTTATATTAGAACCCAAATTCTTTTCTGATTTTGCAGCCTTTCTACCCACTTTGGGAGACAAAGAAGAGTTTCAGACCTTTTGTGCTAAGGATGTGGGTGCACACACACAGAGAGAAAGAGAGAGAGAGAGAGGGAGAGAGAGAGAGAGAGAGAGAGAGAGAGAGAGAGAAACAGTGCATGTTATTTCACACCAGAAAGAAATATGTTGCATTGTTGTCAGTTTTTTTTACGTGTATGAGTATGTTGCCTGCATGTACGTAAGAGTACCTGTGTCATGTAATGCCTATGGAAGTCAGAAGAGGATGTTGGATTCCCTGGAACTGGAGTTGTGGAAGGTTGTTAATCATCATATGGGTGCTGGAAATTGAACCCGGGTCCTCTGCAAGAGCAATCAATGCTCTTGACTGCTGAGCCATCTCTCCAGCCCTGTGTTATTGCCAATTTTTAAAATTAAATTTATTTCAAGGGTATATCAAACATGAAATTATACATATAATTTTCATGTAATTTTTAAGACACGTATACATTGTATTAATTCCTTTTTTATGTTTTTAATGAAAAAAGAAACAGAAAATAGAAAATTGGCAGCCTCAAGCTGCCCACGGGGGTAAAAGAACAGAGCAGTCTCCAAATCCATTCAAATACAAACTGTTTTCATGTTTTAGAGAGTGAATGAATCAGCCATCTTATCTGAGTAAATGTATTTAAATAATTAATGTATGTGGTTCAGTTTCATCTAGGACTAGCAATCAAGTCCTGTGGTCAAGATTTAACAAGCATCTGCAAACTACTGCTCAGTATGGAACTATTATAATAGATACAGATTGATTGAGAAAAAAACAAACAGATGTCCATAAAATGAAATAAAAAATAGTAGCTAGTGGACAGGAATCCAATAAAAAAATGGCCCTTTCATCATATCTCTCTTTTCTGCCGCCTTTCTGCCTCCTTCTCTCTCAAATCAGAAAACAGCCTGGTACAGCTCCAACCGCCCTCTGACATTTCCTCCATGCCTTGTGAAAAATTATAAAGAGTAAATATTTCTCTTTACAAAATGTAATCAATATTTGTTCCATATGAAGAATAGCCTGAATGATGTTTAACCAAACATTCCGTAAAAGTTGATGAGCCCAGAAGACAAGGTCAATGAGATGTCTTCCCTGTATGTCTCCTTCACCTGAGAAACAGGCTGTGACTGCTTTTCTTTCTGCCTCTGGACAAAAATCTTACATGAAGCTCCAAGGAAGGGACGTTGGTGGCAATTTCTGGATAGAGTTTCTGTAGTGAGAAAAAGTTACACCTAAAAAGGCCTTAACACTATCTTTACGTGTTCCTAAAATTTTGAAAATCTTTAAAAGCTCATAAAATTATACATAAATAAGTTTCCGTGATATAGAACTCATAGTTTATCAAACTAGGCAACACAGATGATTTAGTGCAAATCTTCTCACATATATAATCTTCAGTTGTAGGAAACCCTAAATGTGGTATGATCAAAATCATTCAGTTAGGGAATGTGTTCTAAAACTATCTGATCATTTCTATTATCTAATTTAGCTCTGTCTTAGATAACAGGAAAACGTTACTGTATTAGTTACTTTTCTGTGGCTGTAATAAAATACCATGACCAAAAGCTTACAGAAAGCAGCTTACAGAAAGAACAGTTTATTTTGACTTACAGTTCCAGATTACTGGAGTTCATAACAGCAGGGATGCCTTGGCAACAGGCAGGTGTGGTGATAGGGGTTGGAAGACGAGGGATCACATTTCAACTGCAGTAGGAAATGGGTAGAGAATTGGTATAAACTCTTCAAGCCCACCTCCGGTGATATACTTCCTCCAGCAAGCCTTCATGTCCCAAACGTTCCATAACGTCCCCCAAACAGTGCCACCAGCTAAGGACCAAGTGTTCACATACATGAGCCCATGGTGGACACTTTTCATTAGCTAGTAAATGGGATGTATTTTAGAAATTCTTTGAAAGTTCAAAGGAAAATTGATCTCATTTTCTAATGCATCATGGGACAGCTACATATAAAATAGCCGAAGGAAAAACAATCATAGCTGTGCTCCAATTATCATAAAGACCATCAAACTTTCCATTCAGGAAGGAGAGAATTTTCTTGTAAGGTCTCATAACTGCATGGAGCCTCTCAGGTGATCTTTCCAAGCTCTTGCCATGACAGATGAGGAAACTGGAGACCAGACTTCCATGATCTGCTCTGCTCATTATCATTCTAAGTTTTCCATCAAAGCTAAGATTCAATTTGTGGAATTTTTCCACTTATGTAACCATAAAGGCAAGAAAAAGTATGTGCTTCCATGTAGCATCCACAACTGAACCATGAAATGTCAGTCAGGAAGACTCCAGTTTCCATGGTCACATAAGATAGTTCCAACAGGTTGAGTCATTAGCCTCTTTCTTCTTTCTTCTTTTGTGCTGCGGGGGATAGAAGTGGTAAAGGCCAAAAGTCAGCCTTGGTCATCTTTCCTCAGCCCTGTCTAGTTTTTTATGAAACACTGTCTTTCATTGGACTAGAGCTCACTGATCAGGCTAGAGCCCTAGGGATCCTGGTGTCTGGCTCCCTAGTTTGGGGGTTTCAGACATACAGCATCATGCCCATACTTTTTAGTTGATTGCTAGGGATGAAACTTAGGTCCTCCAACTTGTGCTATAAGCACTTCACTAACTGAGCCATCTCAGTTCCCCCTTTGTCACATTGTTTGAACAGCAGAGTATCTTTTTTATTACTATTTTTTGCATCATAGGGGGCTATTATGGGTAGAAGTAAGCAATCATTAGTTGCCTTCCTCATTAGTATAACAAGGTACCTGACAAAAGCTTATTTTGTTTCACAGTTTGAGGGTCTAGTACATCGTGGTGGAGAATGCTTTACAGCAAGAACAGAGGCATGTATCTGGTCACATCACATCTACTGTAAGGAAGTAGAGAGATGAATGTTTGCACTCAACTAGCTCTATCCTTTTTGTTCAGTCTTGGAAACTGGCCAATAGAATAGTGCCACCTACATCAAGGGTAGTGCCTCAGGTAACCTCATCTAGATAATCCCTCACAGAGATACCCAGAGGCTCATCTTTTTGGTGATTCTGGATCCTGTCACATTGTTAATCAATATAAACATTCTATTCCCCTGTGGTTTTCTAAAGACATTGGAATACAGGAATTATTTTTGCCCAAACATTTCTATGCAAAGACTCCTGTCATTTTTGAGAGGAATTTGCTTGGTGCCATATGTTAGTTATGTATAAAGCAGGAGGGAGAGCACATTGCCTCAGGTGTGGGGACTTGCCTGTTAGAACACATGATGTAAAACTGGCTGATGACAGAGATGGGACAAAATTAGGTAAACACTGATTTGTTTCTCAATATTTCCAAAGAAAAAGGATCTCTAAACTTAAAACATACCAAATCTGAAAAAAAAAAAAAAAACTATGTATTTGTGGAGAAAGAATCCTGTTTCTCTAAGTTGAGCAAATGATTTTGCTGAGTATTGAACTATCTTGTAGATTCAATCAAAGGCCATTTGTGACCATGTCTGTGTGATAAGGATTAATAGGGGAAATTAGACAGGCTACAGATGTAGAAAATCTTGGCTCTATTTCAAAAACATTAGTTCTAGAAATTATATACTGTGCTACTGAATTATAAAACTCTACAATGGAACCCATTAACAAATGATCTAGAAGTAGTGAACGAACTAACAGTTCCCTAAGAATAAATCCTAAAGGAGCTCAGTTTGCTTGTTCAATTTAAATTTCACATCGGGGGGGGGGAAAAAAAAAAAAAAAAACACAAAAAAAAAACACTCCGTAAGTAAATCAAGATTCTGACAATACAACAGATAGTTTCTCATGATGTTTTGTGAACAGTGCAGGAAAATGTGATTTGAATAGCAATACAAGGAGAAGAATTGCTTATTAATTGGACAAAGGCTGCTGGCAATGCAGAAAGAAGAAACTTGAATTCCGAACGCTGATCCACGAAGCCTTTTCTGATCTGCTCCACCCACTTCCCTCTTGTTCAGGAAGCTTTACTGAAGCAGGTGCCTTCCTAGGCTTACCCCAGCCATGCTCATTTTCCCTGCCTATGTTTGCCCTTCTCTGTTTGAAACGCTATTCTCCTTGCTTCTTGTTGAAAAGTGGGATCCCTCTCTAGTTGTTAAATGTCACAGGTTTAGACATAATCTCTAAGTTTAGATAGCCACTTAACCAGCCTGTTCACACTCTAGCCTCTCCCTCTGTTTATTTCCTATCAGGATTTGTCTACTTTTCATCTCTTCTACATAAAGACCAACTTTAATAAAGCCAAAGTTCTGTATATTTATTAAATAAGTATCCCCAAAACCTAGCACAGTGCTTGGCATGTAGTATGTTATGAATATTTGAACAAATTAGTGACTAAATTAATCGAAACATCCAAGTATGAAATAATAGCCTCTCTTTCATTTAGAACATAATGTTTTTAATCAATGCTTTAGATGTCGAAGACCTAGCACTGTGTGTGTCTCCACTCTGTCTCATTATGTTATAGAGGATAAACACACTCCATGATGAAAGAATTTAAAAGAAACTTAAGGGCTGAAAAATCAAATCATTGCAACCAGAACCATAAAAGGAGTCATGAAATATTATGTACTTCAAATCAAAGGGAGATTCTGTGTTCTCATAGGATGGAGAGATTTTATCCCCAAGATTTGTAAACAACAAAGCAAAACAACTTTGGGTTTTAGCTTTAGTCTTAGAATGAGCCAATACCATAATATGGGCATTAAAAACAATGCGCTCTTCCTTCCTTTCTTCCTTTCTTATTTATTTATTTATTTATTTATTTATTTATTTATTTATTTATTGTCATGGTCTCACTATGTAGCTCTGGTTGGCCTAGAAATTGCTATGTAGACCAGACTGGCATTGAAGTCCTATAGATCTGCCTGTTTCTGCCTTCTGAGTGCTGGAATTAAAGATGTACAGCAGCACACCTAGAAACACTGAGATTTTAATTCAAAAGACGGCTTATCTAGACCAAGTCAATATATTTGTTGAGTTACAGACATTAGTATTTAAGCACTCTGGAAAGGCTATGGATGTGGCTCAAGTGATAGACTGCTTCTCATGTTGCCATGCATTGTAACCCTGGGTTCATTCCCCAGAACTGTATAAACTGCTCACGGTAGTACAAGCCTATACTCCTCGTCCTGGGAAGTGGGAAGTGGAGGCAGGAGCGGCAGACGTGCAAGGCCATGCCTGGCACTGGCGACATCCACTGGAAAAACTAAAAGCAGTTGAGAAGAAAAGAATGTAAGAAGCATGGAAACCTCTTCTCGTAGTAAAGATTAATGATTGAGTATATCATCATAACTGGCTTCTATTTTCCCCCAGGTTTACTATTATAAAGTATTTTCATTGAGTACTTAATTTTTTTCTTTTTTAAATATACACAGAGAAGTTAGTTGAAAGGTATATATGCTTTGGTTTTCTTTCTTTCCTACAAAGGATAAGAGAGTTGTGACAGCAAGCATCTTGTTACATGTTGGCAGCTAGCAGAAATGTCAAGAAAAGGTCAGTTCCCCGCCTGGGAGCTGAACATTAGGTCCATAAACTAGTAAGAGCCACAAATGGGTGAGATCAGCCTCTTTAGCAGGAAGTTAGGAGCTTGTGTCTAAATCTGTATCTCAGTAAACTAGAATTTAATGGAAGTAAAGCAGATTCAGAAGGTATTTATCATTTTTAAAGAAGGGACCTAAACATGCGCCATCTAGAGAAGGTGTGAGAGCAAAAGTATACAATCGACTTGAAAAGCAGATCCATGGGGAGATGGCTCAGAAAGGTGTTTGCTGTGTAAGTATGAGGACCCGAGTTCCATCCCGAGCACCCAAGAAAAAGCCAGGCTCCATGATGTGCACCTGCAGGCAGCTCTGGAAAGGCAGAGGCAGAAATATCCTTGGGGCTTACTAGACAGTCTAGTCAGATCTTCAAGCTCCGATTCAGTGGGAGAGCCTGTCTCAAAACAAATAAAATGGAGGATTGAGGAAGACACCCTGCATAGACCTGTCTCTGGTCTCCACATGCACACGTACTCACATATAGCCATGCCCCTCACACATACATACCCAAAATAGATCATCAAGTCCAGGAAGCACAGATGGCTCTTGTTCATGAACTCTCATCAAAGAGATACGTTTGGGGGCATGTATAATGATACGATCTGAAGAGAGAGCCAATTCAACAAGTACTAGCCAGACTCACTGAAATATTCCTCCAGCCTGTCTTCTTCGATGCAAACATGGGGCACCTCTGGTGACGTCTACTTCAGGGATTCTGTTCATTAAACTCACTTTAATCATGAGAAAAAGATGCTCCTTTCCAAATCCTCACTAGAGTTTACACACTTCATCATTTGTTTAGCATGAGGCAGCTTGTCCGCTCCTATAAAACTGTACAGCACAGTCAGGAGGAAGACCAGATGCTACAGAAAGATAAAGCATCATGGTCCTTTCGGTAGCTCCTGTGCAAAACACATGGTCTCCCTCTGCCCACATGATTGCAGTCTTGCAAAGCCACAGCATTCTGTATTGACTAACATTTACACAAGAGTTATTAAGCTGTGCCAGGATCAATGTAAAGAGATATTTAATTTCTATCTTTGCATATCCATTGGACATAAGGATCATTAAGAAACCTAAAGGGAAGAAAGTAATTTAGAGTGTGGGGTAACCTATGAGATGATCTGGAAAGGAAAAGCCTAAAGATCAAGAAAGACGTTCAGATTTTGTTTTGTTTATTTTGTTTTCTTTTCGTGATGGGGAACTGAACCCAGGGCCTTGTACATGATAGGTAAGTGCTCTATCACTGAGCTACATCCCCAGCCTGAAAGGCAAGTATTTACAGTTTTTAATTAATTTGTTGGAGAGAGAGAGAGAGAAAGAGAGAGAGAGAGAGAGAGAGAGAGAGAGAGAGAGAGAGAGAGAGAGAGAGAGAGACAGACAGAGACAGAGAAAGACAGAGACAGACAGAGACAGAGATTGGGAGGAAGGCGGCCATGCCATGGCTGTCCTGTGGATGTCAGAGGACAACTTTGTGGAGCTGGTTCTCTCCTTCCACCTTTACATGGGTTTGGGTGATTGAAATCAGATTGCCAGACTTGTGCAAAAACCACCTTTACCAACTGAGCCATCCCTGTGGCCCGGAAAGGTATTTTATTTTGGTGGGGTTTTTGTTTGTTTGCACATTTTGTTTTGGAGACAGGGTGTCACTATGTAGAGCTGGCTAGCCTCAAACTTGCTATTTAGACTAAACTGGTCTGGAACTAATGGAGATCCCCCTGCCTCTGCTTCCAGAGTGCTGGGATGAAAGGTGTGCCCTTCCACACCTGGCAAAAAGCATGTTTTTGCTGTTGTTTTTTCTGTTTGTTTTTTTAAACAGTTGGTTATTTTAAACCTTCAAAGTAGGCCAAGAAGCCTGACTTTCACAGGGAAGTAATTGAGAATGGATAGGAAGATTAGTCTGATCTATGGCCTTTGGAAGACAACTCTTCCATATTTTCAGACATGAAAGAAGTCATTGACTATACGTTAGCTAAAGACTCCCTCATGTTGCAGAGTTGGTAAAAGGATACTGTGACACTTAATAAGGATTGTCAACTTAACAGGATCTAGAATCACCTCCTTAAGAGGCAAGCCTCCGAGCATGCACATAGGGAATTATTTCCATCAGGTTAGCCTCTGGGCATGTCTGTGAGGGACTATGTAGATTAGTTTAACTGAGGTGGGAAGACACACCCTGAATGAGGGTGGCACCATTCCACAGCCTGGGTTTCCAGACTGCTAAGGAACAAGAAAGAGCTGAGCACCAACATTCACCTTTCTCTGCTTCCTGACTGCGGATGCAGTGTGAGCAGCTGCCTCACACTCCTCCCATGATGCCCTCTGCCATGGTGAACTGTGCCCTCAAATTGTGGGCCAAAATAATCTCTTTCTCCTGTAAATTGTTTCTGTCAGGTTATTTATCACAGCAACAAGAAAAGTCACTAAAACAGATGCTAAATGAGACTCACACGTTCAACCAGAAAGATGACATTGAAGCAAAAAATTGATTGACAAAAAACTGATTTGTTTAAAGTTTGGCCAAGTCAGGGAAAATCTAATTTCTTCCCTGGAGAAAGAAGGCTGGAGATTGTGCAAATTTAACTGTGAGATGAGGGGATTGGTACTTTCCTGAATGGAGAGTCCCAGGCCCCAGGTTGTCCAGACAGTTTTAAAATTTCAGTTTAGTTGGGGTTTAAATGACTCCCTCATTTTGAGAGAAAAGAGTTGAGATGTGGGGTGTAGGATTCCTACCCGTGCCAGACTTGGCCAAGTTCTTTGACAGTAATTCCATTTCCTGAGAGGTGGAGTGTGAAAGCCTTTCCTGGGTGTTCTTTGAAGGTCAGCTTCAGGATCCAAACTCCTGTATGTCTATTAGACACTAATTTTGCAAGTGAGAAAAAAAGGCAACAGTCTGAAGTCTGACAGCCAAAGTGGAGGGGCACCAGTGTCAAGTTAACGTTTCTTAGCAAAAGCAGCTTCTGAGTACTGTTTCAAGGTGAACCTGCTGTGAGTGGCCTCGGGTTAAGACTCAAGGGTACCATGGCCCTCTTAACACCCAGCTGCTGAGCCTTTCTCCCCACTTCTGTGAGGGCCCGTTTCCCCCCAGTTCAGATGTTATGTGACTCAGAATCTCAGCAGTTGACCAGGAAAGAGAGTGAATGTGACTCGTTACACTTTTTGTTTAAATTGCACTTGGGAGTGATTTTGTGACATGTCCAAGAGTTTGTAAGTAATACTTGAAGGAAAATGTCCTTTCCTAGTGTGCAAAGTTGTTGACTGGCTCTGCGATCCCTACCCGCTGCATCCACTCAGCCAGACCTCTGACCAATCCACACCCAGAGCTCCCAAAAGAGAGTGAATGTGACTCATTACACTTTTTGTTTAAATTGCACTTGAGAGTGATTTTGTGACATGTCCAAGAGTTTGTAAGTAATACTTGAAGGAAAATGTCCTTTCCTAGTGTGCAAAGTTGTTGACTGGCTCTGCGATCCCTACCCGCTGCATCCACTCAGCCAGACCTCTGACCAATCCACACCCAGAGCTCCCATCTGCCATTGCCCCCTGTCCCATAAAACAACTTACTCACATTCTAAATAAAAACATTCTCCAAGTTTGTCCCTATACTCCTTGGGCTCTAACCCTAAAGCCACATCAGTGAGGAAGAAAGCCTTCTTCACTTGCATCAGTCTTGTGGATTTCAACATCGTCATGTACTTTATTTTTCCCCCTTTGAATAAAAAAATAATTGAAGTTTAAGATGAGACGCTTCTTCTTGCATCACAGAGACCCACCCACAACTGGTCAATGTGCAGAGAATAAGAGACTTCCCTGAATGGGATGCCTATAACCAAACCCTGGCTTCCCAAGGCTCGGGGATCATTGTGGAAGAGGGGACAAAAGATTGTAAGAGTTAGAGGTGGATGACCATAAGGAAGCACAACAGTTTTTAGACAGCAGGGCAGTTACTCATATGAACTCACAGCAATGGTGCCAGCATGCACAAGAGCCATACAACCTAAAGGTAGACAAAATCCCAGATGGAGGTGGTGACCAAGAAGTCCCAAGCCTAGCTGAACAACTATTGGCAACTGATAGCTGCTGGAGAGGGAGAGATGGTTTCCTTTAAGGGTGTGAAAGTGGGTAGGTCCACCAGGGTCCAGGGGAGGAACTCATCACAAAGGCCATTTGGGGACACAAATTAGACTTGATAGGCCTTTAAGAACATAATCACAGAGGACATGAAGTTGGGGTAATAAGTGGGATTCAGATAAGGAAGGGGTTCTGAATATGGCTGAAATATGTTGTATGAAACTTTAGGCTCAGTAGCCAGACTTCCCTGGGCTTAATGCAACCTGCAGCCAACCTTCAGGGACAGAAACAAGCACCCGCAGGTGAGGACAGAAAAGGAAGGCCAGCAGCATTTGTGATTTATCAGATACTCTAACACATCAGTGCAAGAGGCAGGAATATACATAATAGTTAGCAAATTTATAGATCTTTTATTTTTAAACAAACAGGCAAGCATTATTGTATAGGTTTCAGAACACTGCGTCTGCCGATGCCTATCGGCATGCTCGTATCCTAGAGAAAAACCTATGAACTCATTGTAGGATATGTACTGTTGTATATAGTCCTATGAAAATAGAAAAATAGTCAAGAATGGCCCCCAAAATATATTGAAATCAAATCAGGATCTGTAAGGAATTTTATTTGTATCCATTGACTTACTTTTGACAAATACCAGGACCCTCTATTTTACCCTCAGAAGAAAGCAAGAGATCCATTTCCTCCTGGGCTTCGCTAGACCATTGGTGATAGCAACCCTTTCCAGCAGGCTTGGTTATTGTCTAGCACTCCTAAACAGTTGAAGGTGAGAGGCAATAAAAACGTGGAATCTGCTTTCAGTGCCCCCAAAGGCCACAACAAACGCTAGCACACAAGTCATAGAACCTACTGTGTGGAAAGGACCAATTTCCAGAAAGAAGTAAGGAGAAAGCTAAGCTGGGAAGCCAATTTACAGAAGCTGGGTTCACCTGGTTCTGAAGAGGCCCCTGCTGGGATGCCATCAGAGTACCTTGCCGACCTGCCAAAAGAACTGGGCAACCTTCCTCGGTATCAAACGGCACTTATAGCCACTTGCTTAGTAATAGTCTCAAAGACAACGAGCAGCAGTTACAGTGCTCCAGGTCTCCAGTCAGCCTGCTTATCGCAGGATTCACAGGCTTGAGGGCCTCTGTTCTGTGCTGGGTGCCTAATATGTTGTCATCAGCCCACAGAAATAGGCACACTTATGTGCTGGATTCTGCCATCTCCATTCATGACATCCTTTCCTGGGCTAGATGTTTGTTGCTTGAATCTAGAACTATAACATTGATGTTTAAAACATTAGGGGCATAGGGCTGTAGAGATGGCTCAGCTAGTAAATTACTTTCTGAGCAAGCCTAAGGACCTGAGTTCAGATCCCTAGCACCCATGTAAAAAGCCAGGCACTGCAGTGCCTACCTGTTATCCCAGTGTTGGGTAAGATGGAGACAGGAAGATCACTGAGGCTTGCTGGCCAGTCCAATAAAATCTGTGATACCAGGTTCAATTAGAGACAATGTCTCAAAAAACATGGTAGAGAATGATTAAGGATGAACACACATGTACACAGACACACACACAGACACAGACACAGACACACACAGACACACACACACACACACACACACACACACATACACACACACACACACACCACACCCCAGTTGGGGACAAGCTCTAGGCTCTGGGAAGTCAGAAGAAACAAGCCCTTTTTTCTCCTTCCAATATGAATTTTTTTTTTTCCAAAATGAATTTTTTTTTTTTTTGTAATGAAAGCATCAGGAGCTTGCACAAACCTAACACACACAACTGGAGTTAAAATCTATCCCTCCTTTATTTCCATTCAATTCATTGTAAGTTATGGAGTGTAATGTCCTTATTCCTGGTGTGCTCTAACTGGATGGTGTTTTTGTAAGGTGGGTGAACTGAGGAGATCAAGAATTCTTAGAATAAAGACCCATTTTGCTCTGAAAGCAAAAATGCTCTTTGACTCCTTTGCCTTAGGTAAATTGCAGTACTGTTTTAACATTTGAAACTGCCATCCATGAATCTAAATTTCTGCATCATTAAATAGGCAACAAGCTAGTGCTGGCTGATGAAAACGTGAGCTGGGAGATAGCAGCCCCCTCCCCCATGGAATGATGGTCGCATAATGAGCCAGGAAACCAAAGACTAAATGACTTGAGCTGCTTTGAAATACAAAACAAGGTTAGAGCATGCTTCCAAAATTACCACACACAAAGGGTAATGAATACCTTCCTCTAAACTTGCCATGGTCACCTCAGCTCAGTAGGACTTGCAATATCCCCACATTCTCACTAGGACTTCCAAGTACTTCAAAGAGAACTGGAAAGACATTTGACACTATTTTAATAATATTTGAGGCTACACATTTGACTTACTCTAGTACTTTCCCACTTACAATAGAAAATGCCATTCTGGCTAATATTAACTTTAAGTTGAAAGCTCTGGGTTCCAGTCTAACAGAAGTATTTGTCTAACAGAATTATTTCACTAACAGCAACGGTTTCAATGGGACCATGAGTTCGGTGATGCCGATGTAGAAGAGAAGAAACAATGCTGTCTTCTATCTGGTTTAGGACTCAAGGCAATGTGACACCTTATGGCTTGAATTCCTACTCAATAATTATGATTCTGTGTAGAAATATTGAGGGTAAGGACTTAAACATGGTAGATCCAAATTTACAGGTGAACCAAATGTAGTGGACACAATTTCTGTCTAGTGAGCTGGAAGTTCAAATTCAACATATAGCAACAAATAGCATGGGATAGTTTACAAAACACATTACAGGGAAGCAGAATTCTAAAAGGCAACAGTCAATGAACTTTCCATTACACAGAAAATACCCATAATTGTAAGAAATGGATTTTAGGGGCCAGACAGGTGGCTCAGTGGTTAAGAGCACTGGCTGCTCTTGAAGAGGACCCAGGTTCAATTCCCAGCACTCACATGGTGGCTAACCACCATTCTAACTCCAGTTCCAGGGGATCTGATGCCCTCTTCTGACCTCTGCATGCATTGCACAACATGGGTGCACTTACAGACATGCTGGCAATACACTCATACACACAAAACAAAAATAATAAATGAAATATGCAAAAGAATGGTTTTCAAAACAGCATTGCACTGTGGATTTAAAGAGGTTCTTCATGGATAATCACTGAAATGTGTGACAGAAAGATCCCATGAAAATCTGCTGTGTGGGTTCTCACCCCCTGAAATGCAGAAAGCACTCAACTGAGATCATGTGGGTATTGTAGAAAAGTAAAGTAGGGCCTGGAGAGGTGGCCCAGCAATTAATAGTACCTGCTGCTCTCCGGGGGGACCCTGGTTCTGTTCCCATCACCCACATGGCAGCTTGCAATTGTCTATAAGTCCACTTCCTGAGAATTCAATGCCCTCCTCTGGCCTCCACAGGACCAGGCACACACATGGTACACATACATGCTATCATGAAAAAGTCATATACTTTAAAATAAATAAATAATTTTTAAAAATTAGACAACAAAACAATGCAAATCCAAATAAACACATCTGAGTAATACTAATGTTAATCTTAAATTTGCTACATTATTCATATAATTGGTCACAAAAAGAATACAGTCCTCAGTTCAAATATTTTCTCAGTCCTAAAGTCTGTATTAGAACATGGACATTATAATTGCTATTAAACATCTTTGCAATAATAGGCTAAATGAAAATGAGGCCACACAGAGTATAATGCTAATGAAGACGAGGCCACATGGAGTAGGTGGGTGGCCCTACTGTGGTTTGGATAAGAACTGTCACCCCAAAACTCACACACTGAGGTCTTGGTCCCTAATGAAATGCACAGAGGTGGGGCTTTGGGAAAGTGACTGGATCATGGGAGCTATGACTAAGGGCAGTTTAAACACTGATGGATTCAAAATTTAAAGGCATTGTTGGGAAGCAGTGAATACTAGGCGATGGGTTTTAGCTGGAGGGACTAGGCACAGAGGCTTGCCGTTGTAGCTTATACCTTTCCTCATCCACTCCTTGCCTGCTCTTTCTGATTCCTGCTTCCCATGAGGTGAGCAGTTTCCTCTGCTGCAGATTCTGGCCTCCATGATGCTTTCCCTTGTCTTGGAACAAAAGCAGCAGAGCCAATTGACCCTGCAACAAAAACTTCTGCCACCATGAACCAAAAGTGGATCTTTCTTTCTTTGAAGATGTTAATATCAGGTATTTTGTCATAGTGGCCAAAAGTTAGCTAACACAGCCACTAATTCAATATGGCTAGAGTTCTCATGAAAAATGAACAAGGCTCCCCAAGAAAATCCCATCACATGACAAAAAAGTCTTTCTGGTTGAACGTTTGAGTCTCATTTAGCATCTGTTTTAGTGACTTTTCCTGTTGCTGTGATAAATAACCTGACAGAAACAATTTACAGGAGAAAGAGCTTATTTTGGCTCACAATTTGAGGGCACAGTTCACCATGGCAGTGGGCATCATGGGAGGAGTGTGAGGCAGCTGCTCACACTGCATCCACAGTCAGGAAGCAGAGAGAGAGGTGAATGTTGGTGCTCAGCTCTTCCTCGTTCCTTAGCAGTCTGGAAACCCAGGCTGTGGAATGGTGCCACCCTCATTCAGGACCAGCAGTTACTATGTCAAAATACGGTAATGTTGACTTTGGAGGAAATGCAGATTCCTGCTATAGAGATGAATGGCAGTCTTAAAGCACACCAGGACCTGAAGGGACTCTAGAAACTACCAAGTCTGCTGGTGTCTACTGAATCCAGATCTTGGTCATTCTTGAAAAAACATCAGCAATATATAAGGTACAGAGGCCTTAGCCCTTAGGCTGGAAGGTTTTGTCCAGATAATCCCAGCTCTCAGGAGGTAGAGGTAGAGACAGGAGGATCAGGAGTTTAAGGTCAACCTAGGCTATATAGAGAGTTTGAGGCCAGTCTGGGATACTTGGGAACCTGTCTCAGAAAGGAAAAAAAAGGAAGAAGAGTAAAGAGAAAGAAAAGGAAGGAAGACAGGCAGCTGACTAGGAAACTTCCTCCACCATCAGGGAAATGCAGATTGTAACTATTCTAAGATTCTAGCTCACTGTAGTCAGAACGGCTGTCAATCAGCTGGGGTGCCACTGGTGGTCAGTGTTAGAGTACTTGCCTAGCTTTGAGAGAAGCACTAGATTCAATCCCCAGTGCCCTGTCCCTACAAAACTCTGGCCCCACTTGATTCTGGCCCCACCTGATACTGTGGTCATGTGTGGTGGTACATGCCTTTAATTCCAGCACTTAGCACTTGGGAGGCAGAGATAGGTGGGTCTCTGTGGGTTTGAGGCCAGCCTGGACTAAAAAGTGCATTTCAGGCCAGCCATAGTTACTGAGTGAGACCCTGTCTCAATAAAACTAAAAACAAGCAAATAAAAATTAGCCAGAGGCACATACCTTTAATCTCAGCAGGAACAGAGGCAGCAGTAGGCAGATGTTAGTAAGATCGAGTCCAGCCTAGTTTACATAGTAAGTTCAAGGTCAGCTGGGGCTACAGAGAGACCTGTCTCAAAAAAATCAAAAAACAAAACACATACACACACACACACACACACACACACACACACACATTAAAGAAAAAACAAATGACAAGTGCCAGTATGGATGTAGGGAAAGGTGAACCCTCATGCTGCTGGTGGGGATGAAACCAGTGTAGCAACTTCAGAAATCAGTCAGCAGTTTCCTCAAAAGAGCTAGAAACTGATCTCAGTGTGATCCAGGCCATACCACCCTGTCCATGCACCCTAATGAATCTATATCCTACTCACAGCAGAAACACTTCCATGTTCATTGCAGCTATTTGCAATACCGAGGAATTGGACTCAACCCAGATTGCTCACCAGCTGGGCATGGATGGACAATGGGTGGAGAATAAAAATGTGGTCCATACGCACAATGGAATTTTATTCGGGTGTAAAGATAAATGAAGTTTGTAGGAAAACAGACAAAACTGGAAAAAATTATACTTAGCAAAGTAACCCAGGCCCAGAAGACAAACACCATATGCTTTCTGATAGGTGGAGCCTACTCCTAACTCTTTAGTTTTATATGTTTATCTTAGACTAGCCTGAGAACCCAATAAAGTAGAACCAGGACAGTTGGGGGGTTGCCTTAAGGTACAAGAGACAGTACCCAGTACCATGTAGGATCAGTGAGGATGGTGCATCGATGTAGTGGAAGTAGAAAGGTTTAAACAGGAAGGAGGGAGGGAATGCAGGAGACCAGGAGGGCTGTCAAACAAAATTCATGGGAGTAAGAAAAATACATCCAGTAATCTACATTCTGGCAACCTTGTCAAAAAACATAAAAGAGTTTGAAGGCAGATGCCTCTGGCACTAGACCATGCAGGTCTTAGAAGCATAGGTCAATAAATAAAAACAAAACCCCCAGGGCCAAATGTGGGACACTTCCACAGGCATTGTTGGTCAGGGAAGCCACAGATGCCCCCAAAACAATGTAGACTGTGCCATTCCTTGGTTACCTACCAGAACTAGCTGATAACACCATACTTCTGCAGATACCACACAACAAGAATGCTAGATATAGAGAAATCAAGCTAAAACTGGGCTGGATTCTTCCCCCTGGCTGGCTCTCATGGCGCCGGATGGTGCTATGAAGACTGCTTTGGGGTAAAGGCACTAATAGTCTAACTCAGTTGTGAACTCTTCAGCCTACAAATACCAACCGATCAGGGAGGTGTGCCCATTGGTGTAATGGTGGCATGACTGCTTTGGGGGTAACCAATGGCTCCCTACTTAGATTTGGAGCTTGGTCTATAAAAAGGAATCAATACCTAATACGTAAACCAGGTCCAAAACTCATTACTAAAGAGATATTAGACCCTGGGATGGGAGGAAACCAAGATGGCTGCTTAGCTGAATTGGCACAGCATCAAGCCACCTCCTAAATGTTTGTGCTCACAGACAAGACTGCTGTCTCTTAAATAAAGATGCTTCTCCCTACTGTGGATAGAGATAAACGCAGAGACCCATGTCTGCACAAGATTCTGAGAATGAAGGACAGTCAAGGACTCAGCCCTAGACAATGCATTCCAGCATCCCTTAAGGTTCGGGGAACATCATAGAAGAGGGGGAAGAGAGAATGGAGGAGTCACAGGATGGGGAGAGGGCCTACAAAATACCATCTTTTAAGCAGGACAAGAACATGGCAACCACAAATTCACAGCAACTGTGCATAATGGCACCAGGTTCAGAGAAGTTAGGGGGAAGGGGCTCATGGGTCCCTACCACATATTGATCAGTCATTAGCAATTGATCACTCTGGGAGAGAAGAAGGCATAATATAGTTATATACCCGTACCCACTGGTGAGCCCACCAGGTTCTCATGATTAATTCTGAATTCAGTCACACAAACAGTCCTGATTAAACCCTGTGGGACACTATACAAAACCAAAACTAATAAACAGGTGAAAGAAATGGGGGGTTAGGGGATTACGCGAGGTGGCAAGGAAATTGAAGAGGATCAGGGAGTAGAAACAAGAATACATAGTACACATGTATGAGAGTGTGAAAGAACAAGATTGACTAATGAGGAAGGAAAGAAGGAAGGAGGGAAGGAGGGAGGGAGGGAGGGAAGGAAGGAAGGAAGGAAGGAAGGAAGGAAGGAAGGAAGGAAGGAAGGAAGATGAGAAGGAAGGAAGGAAGGAAGGAAGGAAGGAGGGAGGAAGGGAGAATAAAGGAAAAGGTGGCACTTGTTTCCAAAAAATAAAAGACAGTATGTCATGGTTTAAATGAGAAATGTCCCCTCACAGGCTCAAGTATTTGAACATCTTGTCCATTGGTGGCACTGTTTGAGGTGGTCATTGAACATTTAGAAGGTGCAGTCTTGCTGGAGGAAGTACATCACTGGAGGCAGACTTTAGAGTTCATAGCTCCATCTCACTTTCAGTTGTTCTCTACTTCCTGGTGGGAGCTCCAAGCTGTCTGCCCTGGCTGCCTCCTGTCATGCCTCCCCCACCATTATGGGAGTCTCCCTTTGGAGCCATAAGCCAAAATAGGCTCTTTCTTCTATAAGATGCCTTGGCCATGGTTTTTTATCACAACAACAGAAAAGTAACTAATGCAGGTCAAAAGAAAAATTTCAAGAACTCCAAGCAAATGTTTATGAAAGCTAAGAAAACCATCAGAAACCTTGTATTTGATCTACGCTGTTCAAGTGCTTTAAAGAGGAAGAAAGTGGCTAGAGAGACAGCTCAGGAATACAGCACTGCCTGGCATGCTGGTTTGATCCCAACACTCCAATCAATTAATCAACAAACAAATATGCAAACAAACAAATTGATTAATTAAGAGAATTATCAGACAATTTTCTCTCTGGCACTGAACCACTCAGTGACGCCCCCCCCACCTTTCTTAGTCCTCCCCACTAACTACCAACTTCTTTCACACAAGCTAAGCACAAAGCCATGAAACCTGCTGCCAGTCATGTATCCCAAAGCACATTTCCAGCACCTATTTATAAGTGAATAAAGTTTACTACTTTATTACTACTTCAAATAGAAGGATGACCCCAGTAATAGTCAAATACTCCCAACAATTCATGTGCACACTTGGACACCCAACAGTTTGGGGGGGAATAACTGTCTTTGGGAGGGAAGGAGATTCTAGAATGTTGAAGAAGTTTAGAGGTCCACTTCTGAGTTATATCTAGAGGGAAATATCACCCTGCCCTACAGAACAAGGTAACTTTACAAAAAAGCCACAGTCAGAAGAGGATCACCCTCAGCACTGAGGCACAGAAGACCATACCTGCTGATTTCCCTGCTTCTCTTGGGGCTCAAACCCAGCCAAGTGTGAGTCCATGAAGGCAGCTAGAACCGACCACTCCTCTTTCCCGTGGAAGGCAGAATTTCATTGAACCAAAGATCTATGGACAAGATCTCTGCCCTGGGAAAGCAAGGCATGACCCTTGAGCCCTGAGTCAGGTTGGTCTAGATTTTAATAACTGCGAGTGAATGCATCGCTGTTTCAGATCTAAAGGAAAAAAAGAATGAGTCAACAGAACACAGTTCAAAGTGATGCCCGAATAAAAATAAAATGTGTTCATGTTCTCACCCCACTGAGCACAGGACCACTTCACTGAACACTGGGTACAGGGATGAGTTGCTGGGTAATGCAGGGTCCAGTGTTGCCAGGAACAAGGAGCAGGCGTGATGTGGTCCCACTGGGCAGGGGTGAAGAAAGGGGAAGAGGGAGAGGGAGATGGGGCAGCAGAGCTTGAAGGAGAGACAAGAAATGAGCCAGCATTGTGAATGCAAAAGACAGACTCCAAAGGGAATGCTGTGAGTGTGCCAACAGTTTAAGAAGCCGGTTCTGATGGTGTCCACAGGAGGCACCAGGGAGGAAGCATAGACTGACACACAAGGCAGGGAGGCTGAATCCTAGGACGATAGAGCCCTTCATTTCCCCTCCCAGAGCTAATGGAGGGTATCTAGGGCAAAGTGGATCCAGGAGGATGAATAGCGTTGCCTTAGTAGGTTGAAGAATTGAAAAGCATGCAGGGCTTTAAACTACCTTTCAAATAATTTGGCTCATGTTTCAATTCATCTGATTAGCAGATTAATGCCTGGATTTCCCCTTGCTTGAAAGGCAAATTTCTGCCTTGAAAAACCAAAAAGGATAAGGTTCATGGGAGGAAAGGTGGGTTTGTGGCTTAAACTAGAGTCTGCAGTCTCCAGAGAGTGAGGGGGCCCAGTGATTTTGAAATTCAAACAGGGCTCTATCCCCTTCCCTGGAAGAGAACTGAATATTTTTAAACCCAACCATTACTTTGTGACAAGGGAGACAGGAACTCTGGGAGACTTCATCTGCTCTACCTAGAATCTGTGGTGGTTGGACAAATGCATCAAAATATAGGAATCTGAGTGTCTGCCTGAATGTAATTGTATTTTTTAAATTGTTTTAGCTACTTTTCTCTTGATGTAATAAAACACCATGACCCAAAGCAACTTAGAGAAGGCACGGAGAGTTCATTTGGACTTAGGGTTCCAGAGGGAGATTCAATAGAGGCTGAGGAGGCTTGATAATGATTCAGTGGAAAACAGGGTCCCTCCCCTTTAAGGGCTCTTAGTCTCATTCATAAAAGAATTTAAGAAAGGACTCCAATGGAAGCTTTAGGACAATCTTAGTAGAATTTAAAGAAAAAGCCTCAGGGCAGGCAAGCTCTAAAACTCAGCAGCTGCCCTTAGGAAAAGAAGGGAGGGGAGCAGGAAAAAAAGCCACAAAGCCTATTTAGAGGGCTGCAGACTAGCAGTTCCATGTCAGAAAAGGGAAGGGAGCATCAGAGAAAAAAATAAAGAAACCCAAAATGTTGGAGCAGCCCAAAGCACAAGGGAAGGCATGGTTAGAAAAGAGATAAAGAAAAGTAGAGGTTACTCAGACCACCTGTCATCTGTAGCTGGGCCTAGAGGCACAGCAGTAGAGCACAGGAAAAGTTTACCATCTCATTTAACTCACTAGATATCATGCCTATCTCTTTAGTATGACTTCAGGTGAACCTGCTTTCCTGGGGTGTTCCTGTGACCAGGTGATTGACCCGGAAAAATTGGGAAGGTTCTACCCAGGCTAGCGATTCTTACCCTCTCGACCACCTTTCTCATAAGAACTTTCTTTTGCTACTCTAACAGCAGCAGGTAGCTCACAGGTGGCAGGAAGCTGAGAGATCATATATCTTCAACCACAGATAGGAAGCAGAAGCCAGCTGGAAGTAGGGCAAGGCTAGGAATGCTCAAGTCCGGCCCCCAGTGACATACTTCCTCCAGCAAGTCAGCACCTCCTAACCACTGCCCCCCAACAGCACCACCAACTGAGGACTAAGCATTCAACTGCCCAAGCCTATGGGAGACATTGTTCATTCAATCACCACATAAATATAATATTTTTAATTTTTTGAGAATGTCACACATATATATATAAGGTAATGTAATTCTTAGCAAAATATAGCATGGAGAATTTTAAGGGGAGAGGTCTGGGGATGTTGCTACGTGGTAGTTCGTTTACTTAACATGCTTGGGGCCCTGGGTTCAATCCCAACCCCGCCTTCCACTCCACATACACATCAAACAGGAAAGTTATATGAGGCAAATTGACAGAGCTTCCAATGAACCAGAGACTAGCACATTTTACAGGAGGATGAAAAGAGAGAAAACTAGGTTCAGACTTTGGGAAGGAGTTAGCAGAGAAATGGTGGTTCCCTTAATTGGAACAGAGCAACGTGGTAAAATTCAGAGATGGGGGAGAGAGGTGAGTGTGATTTTGAACATCTGGAAACAAGATTACCTGCACGATCTTCACAAGTCCTTATAAAATAGGAGGCCAGAGTCTGCTTCTCCTCTCTAATTCATTTATAGAGACAGAAGCTGTGTTCCCATCTGAAAGAGGAACTAAGTCCCAGCTTTAGCACACACAGAGGCCGTAAGACATAAACAACAAATATACTTTTCCCACTGAGTGATCCAACTCTTCATGACTGCGCACTGTCTTCACATGCTGGAGAGCAAAGGCCCTGCATAGCAAATGCTGAACTAATAACCGAGAACTGCAACTGTAGATGCTGTGAAGTTTGTGACAAGCAGCAATGAAAATGTCAGATGCCACATGGCCGAGGAACTCAGTGCATACCAAACACGTGTTATTTAACAATCTGCTACTGAGTGAACAAAAACCAGCTGCAATCAAGCTAGAGGCAGCCAGGGACACACCCCTGAAGTCATTATTAAGCAGGGACTGGCTCAGGGACAGCAGAGCTGTGACTCTATTCTGCCAGAAGCCCAGATCAAGAGGGGATGGATGGAATGTGCAAAACAGCTAGTAATGAGGGAGAAAGGGGTTCTTCATCTGAAGCCAGGGTTCGTTTGCATGGCAAGGCAAGGGGGAAATAGAAGACGTCATCCTCCTGTAAAACATGCTAGTCTCTGGGCTAACCCCTCTGAGAATTTGTTTGGTCAGCCACTTTCTTTTTATGCCGTCATCAGGAACAACCCCTGAAAGTTCCCCAAGTGCCCACAAGGGCACAGAGCAGATTCTCTGAGAGAGTGCATACCCTATCAGGGACTCAGCTAAGTTCTCAAGACTTTGAGATTCAGGAAAGCCGAGGACAAGGAGGAGCCTTTTTCAGAAGGAAACATGTTCAAGTAATCCAAAAGATTAAGCTTAGAAAGCCTTAAAAACAGTAGACATGGCAGAACATGGGCTATTTCAAAAGAAAACACTTTACAGTAGAGGCTAGATGAATGTAATAAATTTGAATTTTATGACCCTACCATCCAGCTTTCCTTTACTCATCTGGAAAGTGGGAATAATTAACACCCCTCTTATAGATCTTACTCTTGCTTGAGAGTAGCTAGGGTTTGGGAAGTCTTCCCTACAGATCATATTAAAAGAGTATGGTGCTAGTGGAAGGTGGTGAAACCTTGAAGAGGTGGGACCTAGGGGAGAAAAGTTAGCTTATGACGGGTGTGTCCTTGAAGGGGATGATGGGTGGCCAGTGCTTTCCTGTCTCTCTTTGCTTTTTGGCCACCGTGGGGTGAACAGCCCATCTATGATACCCACTCCTGCCATATGAACTGTGGTCATATGAACAAGGCCAGGTGATGGTGGAACAATGATCTCTAAGACTGTGTACCTCCTTATAAGTTGAATATCTCCAGTAGTTTGTCACAGTGATAGAAATTAAATACAAATGCTCACATCAAAACTCATGTTGAAATTTAACCTCTACAAAGAGGTATTAAAGGATGGAAATGTAATCTGACTCTGGTATGTGCAGGTCAGATCTCAGAGAAGTGATTAAGGTTAAATAAAGTAAACCATAAGGGAGGCCTAATTCAATGTAACTGTGCCTTTATAGGATGAGAAGGAGACTGTGCTGGTGTGCTCGGTTCCTTTTGCCTAGCGCATAAAGAAGAAGGGCTTTGCCAGATGCAACTGTCTCATCATGAACTTCCTGCCTTCGGCACTGCCAGCAAAATAAATCTCTATTCTTTTTAAATTACTCTCTGAGGGCTTCAGTTATAGTAACCAAAAAGGGCTAAGATAGGGATTTTCTGAGAACTGCATGCAAATAAAATTTTTATCTGAAGACTAATTGAATAAATTGACTCTAATGTCAAAAAGATGACTATATTTAAACAGTTATATAATGTTTCGCTCCGTCTTCATTAGCAGCTGTGTAGAAGAACAGTTAGGAATGCCCTTGCTAACATGCTGTTCATGCCAATTGGCTGCTTAACCCAAGCAAGTTAATTACTCTGTGCCTCACTTTTTCACCTTAAAAATGATTATCTGATAAGACTATCTTGTTTTTAGGTCTCTTTAGGATTAAATTAAGAAATATGAATACACTGCTGGGTACACAGAACATGCTCATTAAATGTTAGTTTAACAGATGCAAACGTGGCTTCATGCACAATAGGGAAGGGAGTCGATTAAATTTCAACAGCATAAGACTTTTTGCATATCAGTGTCTACGAATTATTTGCATTATATCAGCATTGCATGGGTTAACAGGCATAGAATTAACCATATCTAATTTTCTCTATGTCTAGCCTGAAAACAATTCAGAGCACAAACTCTGCAACATCAGATTGAACAATAAAGGGTGTGCTCCAAAAAAATGCATACTTTTCTTTTTGGTGACAACTGACAGTCTTTTGGCCCAATTAAAATCTTTTGCAATGTTTTTTTCTAGAATATTCTCCCACTTAAGAATAACCCTGAAGGAAAATTCTTGTAAGGTGAGTTTCATCAGTTGTGGCCTGATCATTAGAACAGATGCTGCAAGAAGCCTTCCAAAGTTTATTTTAGCAAATTAGAACTCTAGATTTGAACAATTACAGAAATAAGCTATTCCTAAAGAATTTTAGCTTAGACTTTTAACAAGTTTATATTATATACTATTCTAAAGCTAAGAAAATAGGCTCCCCAAATTCTCTTATCATATTTCACCTACAGTACCTACAATTTTAGGTGAATCCTCTTGTTAAAGTTCTTGTCTTTCCAGAAAATGACCTTCCTTACCATCGTTAAAGCCAGGCATTGGGCCAGTTTTCACGATGACTGTTTATAAGAAAGTCTTATGAAGTCTATTTAAGTAAGTCAGTTTTGTCCTTAGAGAAAGAAGCATTCTTATATGAGATTCCTGACAAGAACTTATTTGTTGCATACTTGATTTTTTAAAAATATTTTATTATTTTTATTTATTTTATGTGTATGAGTGTATTGCGTGCATGTATGTGAGTGCACCATGTCGTGCAGTGCCGTGGAGGTCAGAAGAGGGCTTCGGATTTCCCTGGAACTGGAGTTAAAGATGGTTCGTAGCCACCATGTGGGTGCTAGGAATCGAACCCGGGTCCTCTGCAAGAACAGTCAGTGCTCTTAGCTGCTGAGCCATCTCTCCAGCCCCACATACTTGATTTTTTAAAGTATATCCTGATACAAGGGAGAATAGATCCTTATTGAACATGTCCAAATCTAAGCAACTATATTCACTATGAACAAGTAGCAGGAAAACTAGGAATTTCTGATCCGGGGTAAAGGGTGAGGGAACCAGGGCAAAGCTTAGTGGAAACTAGATAACTCTTTTAAACGCTTCATTTGTGTTCACAATAGCAATGTCTATAAAATTGTTATGTGTTACAGATGGCTTATTTTTTTTAATGGGGGCTTGCTTACATATTTATAAGAAAACCAAAACCATTGACAGAGGGCCAACAGTGTTCCCTTACGAATATCCATAGTAGAACTTCCCTTAGCAGTTCATTGGCCCTGTGTAATTAAAATGCATTCTGTTGGATCTTGGGTTAGTCAGCTAACTCAGGAGGCCGTCTGCTTCCTGGCTAAGGGACCTTGGGAATCCTAACTGAGACCACTAGTAAACAATGCCATCTGTCCCCACGAGGCCTTTCTTAGAAAAGTCAATAGTTTGAAGTACTTGGCCTTTCTTTGTTCTTCACACAAACCCTGATCATTCAGGTAAGACTCAGTAAAACAAAAACTGTCTTCAAGTAACAGAAACATAAAATAGCTGTGGCTCTTTAGTTACAGAACATTTTCAAATGTGAAAGAATGGATGAGAATTCAGAATAAAGCAACTGACAAAGGAAATTGGGTGTGTACGTGGCAAGATAAGTACAGCATTTCAAATACATATATGTGTATATATATATTTATTTAAGCAAAATCTCTTCTTAAAGATAATGATTGTCTATTTTCGATGTTACATCTGATTTACAAATGCATGAACATAATTTTTGGAGAGGAACAAAATCTTTTTTAATGTATTTATTTTTATGTTATGTGTATGAGTGTTTCGTCTGCATATATATAAGTGCACCTAAGTCACGTAATACACACAGAGGCCAGAAGAGGCCATTGGATCCTCTGGAACTGGAATTAAAGACAGTTGTTAGTCACCATGTGGGTTCTGGGAACTAAACCTGGGTCCTCTGCAAGAGCAGCAAGTGTTCTCAACTCCTGAGTTAACCGACTAACCCAAGATCCAGAACAAAGCACTGTAAGTACATAGAACTGAGTGAACTGCTGTGGGTAATTCGGATACTGATGTTTGTAGCAGAATGCTTTTGGCCCGCTTTCAATGTTTTTTGTTTATAAATATGTAAGTAAGCCCCGTTTTTAAAAATAAGCCATTTCATTCAGCTCAGTGGTTAAGAGTTCAGGCTGCTCTTGTGGAGGATCTGTGTTTGGTTCCCAGCACCCACGTGGCAGCTAACAGCTATCTGTAACTTAAGTTCCAGGGGATCTGACGCCTTCTTCCAACCACGACAGGCGTGCACTTATATACATGCAGGCAAGACTCAAGATGATTAAGATTGTTTGAGATAGTCTGTATGAAATACACAAAAATTCAATAAAAACAAATAAGCCATCTCCAGCTCTGAGAAACAAAATATTGAAATATGTCATTCCAGGATGTTATATTTGTAATAAAATATAAAAATATACCACCAATATCACGATATTCATTTGCTCAGGAATGGTATCTAGTTTTATAAAAGACTGATATCCACAGTTTTATAAGTCTGTGAGTGAAATGGATGACCATTTCTGGTTCAGAGCTATTGGCCAGATGATGTTCCATTCTATTTTTTTTTTCTGGTGTTTTTGAGACAGGGTCTCCCTGTAGCCCCAGCTGGCCTGGAACTCATTGAGCATACCAGGCTAGCCTTGAACTCACAGAGATCCACCTACCTCTACCTCCAGAGTACTGGGATTAAAGGCATGTGCCACCAAATGTGATCTAAAGCCTCGAGTGGTGGCACACACCTTTAATCCCAGCATTTGGGAGGCAGAAACAGGTAGATCTCTGGGAGATGGAGGCCAAACTGGTGAGTTCCAGGCCAGCTGGGGCTACAAGGAGACCCTGTCTCAAAAATACCAGTAATATTAATAATCATAATAATGATGATAATTTGATCAAAGTAAGTGTTTTGAGTAACAACCAAACTTGACTGAGAATACTAATATTTTGTCACTGTTACAAGGCATTCAGCCACTGGGATTCTGAGCAATGGAAATGTATTCCAGAGAGTGCGGGCATTCACAAAGTTCCAGTAGGTGTTTCTGGTAAAGACACATACATTCTGAAATATTTATATTATTATATTTTGCATGTTCACATATAGCCTTGAGGAATCTTAACATCTCTTTTGACTTAGCAACAAATCAAGCAAACTTTATTTCCTATCATTCTGTTTGTTTGTTCATTTGTTTGTCTGTCTGTCTGTTTTTTGAGTCAGGATCTCCCTATAGCCCCAGCTCACCTGGACTCACTATTTAGACCATGCTGGTCTTGATCTCACAGAGATCTGCCTACCTCTGCCTCTGGAGTGATGGAATTAAAGGCGTGCACCACCATGCCTGGCTTTCCTATAATCATTTTAAAAGGACAAATCATTTTCATTGTGCAGAAAGCTGTATCTCAGTTTTATATAAGTTTCATCAACTTACACTTATTCTTAGACTTTGAATTTTTTAAGAAAAAAAAAATAAGTTGTCAGAAGAAATCTGGATACTTGGTTAAGCTAAGACCTCATATGAGTACCTGAGAAAAATACTTAATTATTAATCAAAGTCTGAGTATTTTAAAGTAAACATAAAAGTGCCACAACTCAAAAGAAACTTAGTCTTTCATGAGAGAAGCTTTATTCTCTGATATTTTCTTTCTATTAATTTAAATCAGTTTGGTAGAAGATATCTACTATTTAAAGATAATTTTCTTAAATGTAAAATTGTGACTTTCATGTAGACATAAAATGAACATGTGTTGAAGATTTTGACTTCTTAATTAATAAAGAAACCAGAAAATGTGCTACAATCAGTTCAAAGGAAAATTCAAAGACCAGACAAATATAAACCCATCAGACATGTCAAAATCAATTTAATAGCTTCAAGACCATCATCTTCCATAGTAGAGGTTAAGCCAGTTGAACATCCCCCAGACAGTATTCTTTAGAATGACTACAGTAATAATTAATTGCATATTGTTAGCTCTCTACCACCTGTAGAATAGCTAAAGAAAAGGGAAAGTCCAACTCCAAAGAATCAGAGAGCACAGAAAAATCTGTGTGCAACATGACTGTTCCATTTAAGATAGTCAATAACCTTTTGATCCATTTAAATGTCTTTTGAAATCTCTCCTTCTAGAACAGAAGGCTTTGAGAACTCTTTTCTATCAGCTGGTCAAGCTTGTCAATAGTTACAACTGACCACTTATTTAATATTTTTATTATCACTCCTGCATACAGTAGAGGGGGAAAAATCG
Source organism: Nannospalax galili (assembly GCF_000622305.1). NCBI lineage: Eukaryota > Metazoa > Chordata > Mammalia > Rodentia > Spalacidae > Nannospalax > Nannospalax galili. The sequence goes on from NW_008350388.1 coordinate 4,980,166, forward strand.
TTTCTTTCCTTGATTTTAGTCCAATAGTAAAGACAGACCAGAGATATATGTAAAATAGCACATCGAGCCAATTTCAAGGTTGAGAAGGCTCACTAGAACATTGGGAGCCAGCAAGAAAAGGAACACTGAATGTAAAAGATACAAAAGGAAAAGCCTTTAAACTGGAGAAATGACAGTGGACAGAACCCAAAGAGGAATTAGACCACTAGTTTCAAGAAAGTGCACATCGTTCTCTTAGGCTTTGAGCAAAATGTTTCCCACCATCCACATCTAAGCTCAGAAATAAGCCCCTGGGTAAGTAATGGTGTCACCAACTGCTTCAAAAGATTTTAAGAGAAATATACAACAAACATAATAGACAAAATGTGTGAGGACTTTGTAAATAATTCTTACCTAATCCTAAAAATGGCATACCACCATTCAAAATATTGTCTAGGACTTACAAGATCTGGTACAGTATTCTGTGATGATATGAACACATTTTTAAACCCAATTTAAAAGGTAGGCAATAGGGTCAATACCAGAATAGGTAAAGAAAAAAAAAATCAGTAGCACCTTGTTCAAGTAAAAGTTGAAAAAGATTCTCAAACTCAGAAAGTTAAATTGCCTCCTTCCAGAGTCAGTAAATTCTTAAAATGGCGGAGAGCTGCCGTCTCGTCTTGTCTTCATTGTCATATTTAATACAGAACTAGGTTTTTATCAGTCACAGTGAGAAGGCTACTGAGAATAAACACAACTTCGTAAATATGTCCCCAGTCTATCTTAACTCCAAAATTACATCTGGAAAAATGAAATTGCAATCAACTGGCAGATGGCTTCAACAGGAAAGAACTCTTCATAAAAATGGTAGCTGCCATTTATTTATTTATTTACTGTGTACCAGACTCTTTAAAAATATTATTATATTTTTAGATAGTAAATTACTATGTTCAGTTTAAAGATTGAATAAATAAGAATCAGGGAGATTAAAGGAATTACCCCAATTTTCTTGTATGGCAAGCAGAAGAGCTTGGATTCTAATCCATGATTATTGAAACTCACAAGTATAGAACCTCTAGACAAAACTGGAGCTCCCGCAAAAAGTTTTAAACCATAGCATTTATTAACAGTAGCTGAGTGTGTAAGAGAGAATGTTGTAATTCAGGAAGTAGACTTTCTGGACCATAACTAGGAATGCCTTTGCTATTTGTTGGGCCCTAGACAAGAATGCAAATGAAAGTCCACATGCTCAAGAGTAAAAGTAATAAATCTAACAAGTTGTTAAATAAAATATGACCTACACTACTGCCTCCATACATGCTTTATAGAAGGGCTAGGAGGCCAGGTTCGAATTTAGAAGCCCGCCCCAAGCTCACAACAGAGCATCGTGCCTCTCCATGTCCTCTCTCTATGTTCCAAGCTCTTGCTCTGTCTCATCCTGCAGAGTCTGGTATGCACATCTTTGATTATTTCATCCCACATGCCTCTTTGCTGCTGGCAGAGGTGACTATCTCTAGACAGGTCCCACACAAGTACTGGAGGCAAGCTTAGATTCCTCTGGACAAGGGACTCCAGCCACCAGAACTGAGGCATGTGTTGGAAATGCAGTGTTAAAAAAACTGTCAGGAAAAAGTGATAGGGATTTATGGGAGGAGTTGGAGAGGAGGGAGTGGGCATGGATTTGATCAAAACACTTTATATGCTTGTATGAAATTCTCAATAAATTTTTTTAAAGTTAAAAAAAACTGTCTTTTAGCTTGTCCTTGTCCTTGAATTGTTAGCTACTAGTCTTTTTCAAGTATAAAACCATGGAAGTGAGCATTTATGGTGTGTCACAGCACTCTGACATTGCTGTAGCCATTTAAGTACAAGGTAGAATATTTTACAAAAAATATTGGTGAACCATGAGTAGAGTAGGAACTCATAAGCAGGAAAGCAAGGACTCATCTCATAGATGGATAGAAAGACTGTGTAGAAAGCGGAAGGAAAGAAGGACTTGAGTTTCCCCTTCCTTTGCCCACCAGATACTTCCTTTGCCCGCCAAACAAGCACGGGCTTCTAGAAAGCGATTCCTATTACTCAGTCCTAGAGAAGCAGTATCAATAGCAATGTCTTTTTTTTTTTTGCTTTTGCAGTCTCACGTTACAGGTCTTCACATGCAGGCTCATGAGCCCTGACTGGGTGTGCTGGGTAACTTCAACTGTCAACTTGATATTCCTGGGTAGAAGGGACCTCAGCTGAGGAATTTCCTTCATGGGATTGGCCTGTGGGCATGTCTGCGAGGCATTTTGTTAGTTGTTGAGTGACGTAGAAAGGCCCAGCCCAACGTGGGTGGTACCACCCCTAGGCAGGTGGTCCTGAGTTAAATGAGAGTAAGCAAGCTGAGCACAGGCCATGGGGACAAGCCAGTAAGTAGTGTTCCTCCATGGTCTGTGCTTCAGTTTCTGCCTCCAGGTTCCTGCCTCAAGTTCCTGCCCTGGCTTCCCTCAACGATGAACTATGATAGGGACGTGTAAGTCAAACAAACCCTTTTTCTCACCAAGTTGGTTTTGGTCAGAGTGTTTCATCACAGCAATAGGAAGTTAACTAAGGTACTGAGCTGCTAGGATTGTGAAGGCAAGCTCCAGTACTACTGAGCCAGCATTGGGAATCCCAAATGACAGTAAGCAGATACATCACTAGTAAGTGGCTGATGGGAAGTCAGTCGCCCTGTGGATCTCCCACTACCAGGGTTCTACTGATTAGCTTCAGTAGGAAAATCATGTCAAGGTCGATAACAAATCAGGTCATTTTCAGTCAGGACCATTTGAGTAGTTCAATGGAAAGGTTTTAGATCTGTATCTTTTTCTTGTCCCCAACTTCAGTTCCTGCTGACAACAGAATCCCCAGCCACTTTTATTTACATAGAGAGGGAAAGAATGTTGACAATTTGACCCCATTGTTAAAGAGAGGCTACACTTCACACACAGGACTTGGAGCAGCTGAGTGGAACTGACCAGGAAGCCTCCTCCCTGGAGACTAGCTCTCCTGGTATCAGAGGATACTATACAAACTGCCAAGGGAGAAAACAAGAATCAATGGTTCTACCCAACTGTGAAGCCTAATAAACCACCATGACTGACCCAGCAAACTATCGTTATTGGTGCAGTAGTGGCACTTTTATCTTGAGGGTAATCAACAGCTGTCTAATTAGAATTAAGGCCCACTCCATGAGAAGAAACTCATATGCAATACTGTAAACATAGCCAATACACATGACTGGAGGGGTCAAAAATCCTAGAGAAAAACCTGCTTTCACTACCTCCCTAGACCAATGTAATTTCTTTATTCTAAATATGCATCCCCACATTTACAGACAAGGTGCACCCTTCACCTCTCAGCAAAGAAGCTTATTTTTACAACAGATGGAGAGTCCCAGAACTAGTCATATACAGAGAATAAGTGCCAAGGAAAAGCAATTTGTAAAAGAGTAAAACAAATATAAGTCAAAATCCTATTTGCAACCATCTTGATACATGCTTTATTTTTTAATTATTTATTTTTATTTTTATGTGTATGAATATTTTGCCTGCAGGTATGCAAGTATACCATGTGCATTCAATGCACACAGGGGGCAGAAGATGGCATTGGAGTCCCTGGAACTGGAATTACTGATGGTTGTTAGCTACCAAGTGGGTGCTGCAAAAAGAACCTGTCTTCTGCAAGAACAGCCAGTGCTCTTAACCACTGAGCCACCTCTCCAGCCCCATCCTGCTATCATTACCTTAATGTTTTTGTTAGGAGAAAATTGTTTTTAAAAATGACCTGCAATAAGAAGTATGTTTTGCCCTGTGATTATTTTTTCTCTTTATAATCTATTTACTCAGTGTTTAACACATAGCTCCTTCACTCTTTCCCCACTCCTTTCCTCTTGGCCTTCTCCCAGTCTGAACACATGTGCACCAACACCAACCAATCAAGAGCTGATGAGAATGGTAATGCCCCTTTTGTTTAAATGCTCTGTTTAACAATTAATAAATTATAAGCCTGGCAAACACATTCTTTCGATACAGAACACATAATGAAATCATGCTTTTAAAATAATAAATGCCTAGCTACAATGCCCTTACCTTTATCAAAATACTAAGCTTTTATTCAATTCTGGTATAGCTCCTAGAAATTTTCTGTTGAAATGTAGAATTTGGACATGGGGGCCAGGGATTGCTCAGATAATTAAGTGCTTACTATACAAGCATGAAGGCTTAACAAGAGTTAAGCATGGTGGGGTACACTTGCAGTAAATCCCAGCTTTGGAGAGGTAAAGCTTGGAGGATCACTGGAGCTCACTGACCAGCCAGCTTAACCCACTTGTCAACCGTTCCAAAACAATGAGAGACCAAGTTGGGTGTGGTGTGCACACCTTTATTCCCATCACTTGGGAGGCAGAGGTAGGTGGATCTCTGGGAAATCAAGGTCAGCCTGGTTTACATAGTGAGTTCCAGGCTAACTGAGGCCACAAAGAGATCTTGTCCTAAAAAAACCCATAAGCAAAGCAAAATAAACTAACAACAAAAGAACATCTTCCTCAACATGAGTATACCATATAAACATGCGCGCACACATACACACACACACACACATACCCACAAGAAAATAGTGTAGAACTTGATGGTTAGGAATTTATGCAGGCAAGTTCCATAGAATATAAACCCAAAGGAGTATGTTCATCTCCCTTTCTCCCAGGGCACATGTGTATTTCATGACCAACTGACACTTATTACTACAAAAGCCAAGGTTTTGTTCAGCAACAAAGATCACTATTAACTTCACATGAAGGTTAAATTAAAGATCTTAGGCCAACAAACTTTTTAAAATCACACTTAAAATTGTGTAAATAGTGTTCAATAGCACCAATTCCTTAGTGAAATCTGCGTTCCCCTAAGTACCTACATGAGTTTAACCCTGGAATTGCCTGTCAACAGTAACCCTTTTTACTTAACCAGTGGCTTGGTTCTTGAGACTCAGATGATTTAGGTCTGTTTTTTCCTGAGACTTTCTTACTATTCCCGTATCTGACAGCCATTCTTTTCTTCTTTAGACAAATAATTCTCAGATACCTTGTGCATGAATCATTCTTAATTCTTTTATAAAATTCGGGTTCCCAGGCCATATTCCTAGAGATTTCAGTTCTGTAGATCTCATCAGGAGTCTGCACTGTTGACAAGCTTCATGGAACCACCATAGAGAAACACCTTACTGGGACAATGAGTGTTGCTAATGACTGAGTGGATCAACTCCTATTTGCTGGCTATTTGAGCTCATGTGATTTTGATGACCAAGGTATCATGATGAACAGAAGTGCAATTTCCCAGTAATTCACAAACCATGAAATACAGTTTTCTTCGGCTCATGAGGCCCCTTTCCCCTGACGAGCTACTGGAAGCAAATGGTTCCTGAGAGAGGGAGAGTCCCTTTCTTCAGTGGTATAGCCATTGGTAAGTTGCCCATGATGCATTGAATAACCTCCCACCCATCCTTGTGCTAGCAACCCTAATTAAACTCAATGGGTCACAAAACAAAACAAAATAAAACTACAAAAAATAGATGTGGGGCATGTTGGGAAGAAGGAGTTCCTCAGGAGTGGGAGGGGAACGAGAGAGTAATGGGAAGTGAAATGACCAAAATAAATAAGAAGTTGTCAAAGAATAGTGAACACAAGTTTTTTTTTTTTGCCAGACAGACATGAATTTATATATTTAACAAGTTTGTACATACGACATAACTCCAACATAAGAGTCCTTGACATTTAGATTCAGCTGAGACACTGGGTGTCTTCCGTGTCCCAACCAAGTCCCAAGACAGAGGCAGAGCACATGCTCCTGTACACAGTTATCAAAGAGAATCAGAATCCCAGTCGGACTTAAGGATGCCAAACAACGGAGATGCTAGGGGGATCACCACTGAAGGAAAAATGGAAAACAAACAAACAAACATATCTTTATTTCAACATTTAAAAGAAAACCACATTCCTGCAGCTTTCTCAGCTCTGGAGACCCAATAAGTTACACACACGTAGCACTTGAAGTCTACAGCACAGGCAATTACTGGGGAAGCAGGGTCATGTGGCAACTTTCCCCACAGTGAGCCTCATCTCCCACAAGGCCATCTTGCCCAGCAAAAGCTGTGGGGACAGCTGCAGGCAAACTTGCCTCCAGATTAGTAAAAGTACATTGTTTCTGCTGGGCCAGGTAAAGTCACATGTGCTAAGGAGGGGCTTTCTGGACAGCAAGGTTGTCCAGAAAGCCCCTGGGGTTGGCCTGGGGTTGGCCATGACAGCTGGGGAGGTCTCAGTGGCATGTTCCTGAAAGCTGTGCAGTGGTCCTCCCTCAGGATTTCATATGACAATTTGCTTTATTGGGGTGTCAATGGCTTTGATGAATTTGCTCTGACCCAGGTGTGTTCAAGGACTTCTGCTGGTGTTAGCCTCTGGCTTTCCCTTATGCTTTAACAGTCTCCAAATGAGGTCCCTGGATCCCTCCAATACAAAGTCAGGGGAAGCGAATTCAACCTGTAATATCGTTTTGTACAACTCCTGGTGTGCCTGTGCCTCCAAAGGGGACATCCCAACCAGAAACTCGTAGCAAAGGGACACCCAGGCTCCCAAGGTCCACCATCATGCGTGCGGCCTTGGATCATCTCAGGGGGTAGGCAGTCCAGGGTGCCACACAGCGTGTTTCTCCTGAAAGACAGTGCATGTACAGATCACCCGAAGTCTGCAATCTTCAGCTCTTTGACCCAAGAAGAGGTTTCCGGGCTTAATGTCTCTATGGATGACTCCTTTGAATGACAGCAAGACAGAGCATTCGCCAAGTCAAGTGATGTTAAGTGGCAGTTCACTGCTCATCAAACTTGGAGAGTTTCTGAGCTCTCTGTAGACCGTGCCGAGGAGCGCATATTCTAGAATGAGATGTACTCTGGTGGCCTCATGGAAATGCAGCCTGAGAGCATTAGGGTGCCGCAGTGGGACAGGAGCTCCACTTCTCTTCCGAGCTGGTGCTCCCACCCCTTTCTCCAGCTGGGCTTTAAGCAGCATCTTCAAGGCTGGAATAAACTTGCGGTGCTCTTCCCTTGCCAAATAAACTTTACTGAACTTTCCTTTATCTGGGGGCAGCCAATGTCAAAATCTTCCAAAGTCCACTGCCAGTGTTTTGAGTCTTCACTTTTCTGTTTGGATGGTCACTCCTTTGCAGGATTTCTGGAGGCTTCAGGCTGCTGGCTCTTCTGAGGGTTACTTGCCCTGGCCTGCAACTAGTTGGTCACCGGTTGCTAACTGGAGACGAGTTTTTGTGCTTGTGAAGGACCCCGGTGGGAGGCATTGGAAGGACACAGGACCCACTGGGCCTGGCCACTGCTTGCAGATCTTGGGTTCTGAAAGGGAAACTGCTAAGTCACCAGGACCCTCACCAAAGGGAGCTGAAGCCTCAACAGGCCCAGAAACAGTTTTCTTTAGATCTATCCATGTGCATCCAAGCACTTGGAGAGCTCTGAACACAAGTGTTTGAGACAGGGTCCCCCTGTAGCTCCAAATAGCCTGGAACTCACTGGCTGGCCTACATCTCACAAAGACTCACCTGCCTCTAACTCCCCAGTGCTGCAATTGAAGGCATTTGCCACCATGCCCAGGTACACATGAGAGTGTAGCCCTCCCTTGGTGTGTGTAGAGGATTTGTTCCAGAATGTTCAGTCCGGAACTGAGACTGTCCAAGTCCTGTATATAAAATGGCATCATTTCTGCATGTAACCTATACTGGTCCTCTCTACTCTGAATGACCTGTACATTTCTTACTCTACCTAGTGCAAATTCTCCATAAATACTTGCCTGACTACAGTGATCAGGGAATGATGACAGCAATACCTGTGCTTGTTTAGTACAGATGTAATTTTAAGACATATTTACAACCACGTTTGGTTGAATCCATAGAGTCAGGACCCACAAATATTGAGGATAGACTGTATTATGGAAATTGAATATGCAATCAATTATAGTCAAAGTCACAAGTTGACAAAAACTAACCACACAGATGGCATCCTGGATTCAAACTTCTCAGAAGAATCTTGTTAAAGTTACCCAGGGGGTAAAACTTACAAATAAAGCAAAGGGATAGCTGCATATTATTTGATTTCATTCCTGCTGTTTAACAGACTCACTCCAGGAATATTAACCAATAAAGAAAAGTGGCATCTTTTTTTAAAATATTTAATTAGAGCCAGACACTGTGAAGTTATGTATAAACTTCTATCTATGTAGAGGAAAGATAATCTTAAAGTGACAGTTGTGTTTCCATTAACCAGGTTTGCATCTGTGAGCAACCTTATTTCAATGTTCTTTTATCTTACTATGTTTAAGTCTCCATTTGTTGGATTCTTTAAACTCATCTTTGTATCTGACTGATTCTTTTTAAAGCAATGGGTTGCGTAAAGGCATTGATACATGTTTATTTTATGTATGTATGAGTCTCTTGTTTTAAATTTATAATAGTTCTTTTGTTTCTTTGTATTTTGAGATAGGCTGTAGTGGTTTGGATGAAAATGTCCCCCGTAGGTTCCAAATATTTGTCTCCAGTTGGTGGCGCTGTTTTGGGAGGTCTTAGAAGGTGTGGCTGTCCTGAAGGAAACATGTCACTGGGGGCGGGCTTAGAGAGTTCTTTTTCTGGGGGGGGGGTCTTTTGAGTAGCCCCAACTGGCCTGGAACTCACTATGGAGATTAGGCTGGCCTTGAACTCACAGTAGAGATCTGCCTGCCTCTGCCTAGGATTAAAAGTGTGTACCATCACACCACCACGCCCCTGGAGTTGCTCTCCCTTGTATCCTGTGCCTGCTTGAAGATGTAAGAGCTTAGCTTCCACTCCTCCTCTGGCCACCTCTGCCATCATGCCTCCCCGCCACAGTGGAATCTTGTCCCCTGGAGCCGTAAACTTCAATAAACTCTTCCTTCTATAAATTGCTTTGGTCAGTGTTTCTATCACAGCAACAGAAACATGACTAATACACAGGCTTTCATATAGCTCATCTCCCTGTGTAGCAAAATGACCTTGAAGTCTGATCCTCCTGCCTCCGCTTCCCAAGCCCTGGAATTACAGGTATGAACCACTGTACACAGCTCATGTTTACATTTTTTTGAGAGTTATGTTCCAGCAATTTTGATGGTCCACTGAGATGCTCAAAAGCTCTCACCTGCCAAAGTCAGTGGAACCATGCTGGTCAAAAAGCACAATTTCTTGTCTAGTTAAAGTCGACACATCTTTGGTCAGCTCCCAGAGTAACTCTCCAGCAGTAGGAGACTTTGTTGCTCCTCTGGAGCTTCCTGCCTCATTTGTGTCTGTTTCTGGTTCTTCTAGTCCACATCTGACTAATTTGTGCACAGACCATGCATTTTTCCCCAACTGGGAAAAAGCCTGTGTTTTAAAGCTTTGGTCCTAGGATGCCATCTGTCTGGTTAGTTTGTCAACTTGCAAATCTAGACATACCTGGGGAAAGGGAATCTCAATTGAGAAACGTCCTCAATCAGACTGGCCTATAGGGTATTTTCTTGCTTACTAATGGATATAGGAGGACCCAGCCCACTGTGGATGGTGCTGTCCATGGGCAGGTGTGCCTGGGCTGTGTAAAACATGTACCTGAGCAAGCCAGGGAAGCAAACCTCCAGGTTGCTGCTTTGAGTTCCTGCTTTGGCTTCCTTTAATACTAGACTGTAGCCTGTTCACCAAATAAAACATTTTATTTCATTTTATGTATGCATGTATGAGATTCACATTTTAATTGTTGTCGTTGTTGGTTGTTTTTTGAGACGGGGTCTCACGTAGCCCTTGAATTTTCTATGTAGTAGAGGATGACCTCTGAAGGGTATTAAGACTAGAGGATATCTCTCTCTGAAAATAAAGGATATGTTCTTCAATTAGTTTATAACCACTACAAAAATGCATATATAGAGCAAGCAAGATGGCTCAGGGGGTAAAGACACTTGCTATCAACCTTGACAAACTGTAGTTAGATCCCCAGGATCCACACAGTGGAAGGAAAGAACTGACTTCAAGTTGTCCTCTGACCATATATGTACAATGGCATGCATACAACCCCCATTAACTAATTAATTAATTAGTAAGTAATTAATTATGAATGTGATTTAAAATTTGCTGAATAGTCCCAAAAATGTATATATAGTGGATTATTCCTAAAATGGCCCTAGGAAATAAAATCTTGAATACTATACACAACAGCCTCTTAAAATAATTCAAATAAATGGCTAGCCAAGGAGCTGCCATTTAATATTTAATTGGAGTGAGACACCTTGAAGTTACGGAAGGTGTTCATATATGAATTCCATTTCACATAATCAAGATGAACCATTGGAAAAATAGGATTGGTTTGATAATTTGGGTCAGAAAATAGCTTTCCTGGGTTTGTATCAGAGCATCATAAGCATTTTTTTTTAATTTCATGAATTTTCAAAAGATTTTATGCTATTCTACTGACCAAATAAGCTAACATGACTAAGTATTTTTAAGAGTACTGAAAAAAGAAACTTGCATTCAACTAAAATTAATTATCATTCTGACAAGCTTTTTAATATGAACAGTTACTATATTCTGTAGAGTTTCACTTTGAGCATGATTTTCAAGATCCTTAGTTAACTCAAAAACCCTTGGGCTAATTTTAAATAATTATTAATCATCAGATACTGGCATTATGTCTAAGTACAACATTCCAGGTGCTGTTCAAAGTCATTGTGGGGCTACATCTAAATAAGCCCAACCTAAGCTGAAAATAGAATTTGACAATGCATTGGTATCCTTCACCTACTAAACTTCATAGCTCAGTACCACAGCACGGAGTGTAGTCCAATCCTGTGTCTCTGATCTCAGGGAGCTGTGACTCCCTGCAAGTGCAAAAGACAGCGAGCACTTTCCTACAAAGAGTTCAAAATCTGAACTTTAAATGCTATCTTAATGAATGTTTGTTGCTATAGCACTGTACACTATGGAAAAATCTTAAGTGGAACCATCACAAACAATCAAGAAACTTCCCGTATGAAACCTAAGTACGGGTTCATTAGGTGCCCTTACCTCCTAGTGCATTGCAGTGACCGCAAGCTTGGACATTACTAAGTATGTCTGTTCTTGACATTTGAACAATGCATGAGACTGAGGGGAATAAACCTTGCTAGTTCCTTTGCTACACTGCTGGGGTGATCAGCAATGACCTACTTTACCACAAATTAGAAGTTACTTAATTTGCTAAAAGTTGCATTTATTACGAGTAATTCAGATTCTAGCAGAATGCTGGGCATGGTGGTGCACACTTTTAATCTCAGCACTCAGGAGGCAGAGGTAGGCAGATCTCTGTAAGATGGAGGCCAGCCTGATCTACATAGTGAGTTCCAGGCCAGCTGGGGCTATACAAAGACCCTATCTCAAAGGGAATTTTTAAAAAGATGATAGCAGAATGATGAGTGTACAACTGCCTGCAAGCCATCAGGATGTGGTTTTGTTCTTCCAGGAAAGGTGAGAGCAGGTTTGTCTTAAAGAAAAGCGTCAGCTTGTTTCAGGATATGAAATAAACTCCGTAAAGAGCAAAATTTAGGCTACAAACTGTAGACATTTGGGGAGAATTAGACTCTTTGCCTTGATCCATAATACCTAAGTCTATACAGAGCAATGTAAGAATATTAACAAAGGAGATGGGGAGATGCTCAGTAAGTAATAGCACTTGTTGAGCAAACATGAGGACCTCAGTTTGGAACCCCTGCACCCGTGTACAAGTCAGGCAGGACTGTGGGCACCTGGAATCCCAGTGCTAGGGGATGGAGATAGGGAGACCACTGGGACTCTCTGATTGGCAAACCTAGCAAAAATAGAAAAATCCAGCAATCTTTAGATTGAGTGAGAGACCACATATCAAGGACATAATGCATAGAGTAACAAACAGAACACCAACATCCTCCTTGGGTCGCCACACATATATGTGCATCCACTATACACACATACATATGCAAAATAAATATTTAAAATGTTGACAAAGTTTGCTCAGTCTCAATGAGTTTATGGCTAATTGTCTTATAAAGGAACTTGAGAAATCTCAATTGCCAAGTACTGTATTCATGCAAAGTAGAATTAGGCATCATCTGTGTAGAAATGACTGACCCAGAAACATCTGTTTTAAAAAATGGGTAGTAAGGATGCAATTGCATACATGCAGGCAAAACACCCACACACATAAAACAGGTGATATATCTACAGTGGAACCTCTGCACCTAAGACTCATGGAACATAATGGAACCAGAGTAGAGAGAAAACTAGTGTTTCCCTCAACTCTCACCAGTAAAGCTTCCTTATACAGTGTGGTGCACACAAAAGGTCACAACTGGCCACATGTTAAAGAATAAGAGACTTCAGAGTATATGTCCCTGGATAGGACTCCTATATCAAACCTCTCCCACCCAGGGTTCAGGGACCATTGCAGAAGAGGGGTTGGAAAGATTGGAAGAGTCAGGGTTGGCCCATGAACATAGGGAAGCAGAGACTTCCAGGCCATTGGAAGCTTACACTTGTAAACTTGTGGTAATGGTGGCATTTAGCACAGGACCCATGGCAACTCAATCAAACAAGGGCTCAGAATAGAGCGAGGGAAATGGGTGGCAGATCAACCCTAGTCTGGGAACTATTAGAGTCTAATTACTACAGGGTAAGGGAGAGTAGGCCATATCAACAATCTCTAGACAGGCTGACTAGACTCCAGTGGATGAATTTGCAGCAAAAGACATCTGAGTACAAACGCTTGACTGAATAGAACTTAACATGTATTGTGGGATACTTGAGGTTTGGTGGGGGGTGGGGAGCATGGATGGGGAAGAGTCTAAATCTGATTAAGAACTTTGTATGAAATGTACAAAAGCTCAGTAATTTTTTTTAAAGGGTAAGTGACTCTCTTTACCACTGCATCATCTGTCAGAATAGAGCTATACAGCATTATAGATAACTCTTGTGCTTTCGGTTGCTTTGTTATCTTAATTACCATTATTGGGTTTTTAAACGATTGTTTTCATGTGTATACGTGTTTTGGCTGCATGTATGTAGATGCACCGAAGGCATTATATCTCCTGGAAATGAAATTACAGGTGGCTGTGAGCCTGCATATGGGTTAGGGGATCAAAACTTAGGTCCTCTACAAGAGCAGCAAGTGCTCTTAACCACTGAGCCTATTCTATAGCCTTCATTAACACTTTTTAATAAAAAGGATAAAATTTGCTCCCCTTCAAAAATGCTAAGGTCAAAAGTTGGATTCTGCTGGTGAAATGAGGTGGCATTTAGGACTCAGCATTCATAGAACAGACAGGGCAGAGCAGAAGCCGAGAGGGCACTGGACAAAATTAAATTTGCTCATCCTGGCCCATTCCACACACACACACACACACACACACACACACACACACACACACACACACCAGCCAGTCCCAGGAAGAATCTGGATCACATATGATTTACAGATAGTCTGGTTTGGGAGCAAAATGGCAAGGCCTTTGTATCCAGGATCTGATTGGCCAATGGATAGTGATCCCTTTGGTAAAGGGCTGTGCTCAGACGAGGCAGG
>NW_008350388.1:4993956-5020068 GCF_000622305.1 Nannospalax galili
CACTCCACACACACACACACACACACACACACACACACACACACACACACACACCAGCCAGTCCCAGGAAGAATCTGGATCACATATGATTTACAGATAGTCTGGTTTGGGAGCAAAATGGCAAGGCCTTTGTATCCAGGATCTGATTGGCCAATGGATAGTGATCCCTTTGGTAAAGGGCTGTGCTCAGACGAGGCAGCTCTTTTCAACTAAGCTGAACCTGGAGAGAGCCAATGGTTTGAGGATGCTAACTGACAGCCAGCTGTCTTTCCATGGGTTCCCCTTTCCATGTCCACCCTAACCTCCGAGTGTCATCCCACCTTCTGCTACTTTACTATTTGTGAGGAGACAATAATGCTTGCTTGCTTAACTAGATACCCAAGGATTTCATGAATTTATGATTCCTTTCTTAATGCAGTGAGAAACCACTCTTAACACCTCTTGATTTTCCTTCCCAAGATCAGAACTCAAATTTAGAAAATAACACCATTTTATGATATTATTTTATCATCTAAAACGGACTTTGAAATTTCCCCTTTAGCCCCTAGATAATAACAAATATGTCTCTTTGGGCTTTATAAAAAGAAGGATGCTGGGAATGATAGGTGGTGTTTCAAGTCCCCACTTCTCAATTAGCCAAATATTATTGTAAGAATATTAATGTAACTTGTCAATCCAAAAAATAAATGTGTACAGATGAAGTGTTACTAATAAAATGGTTTCAGAAATTACATCTTTTATAGCAGCATCTCTCATAATGCAGTCCTCAGACCTTATCATCTGGCTTTTCTTAAGACATATAAAGTGTAAGGTGGGGGTGTAGTTCATTGTCAGGCATGTGCCTGATATCTGCAAATCTCTGGGTTTGATCCTTAGCACCTAAAGGCAGAAAGAGAGGGAGAGAAGGGAGAGACAGAGAAGGAAGGAAGGGAGAAAGAAGGGAGGGGGGAATGTTCTAGAGATCCATCCCAAACTCCCTGAATGAGAAATAGGGGGAGATGGGGTCTGATACTGTGTTTAATATGCTTCTGAGTGATATGGTGCATGGCAAAACTTAGCCATTATTGTTTTACAGAATAGATCAAAAGCCACTGGAGATATGTTAATATCTGAATGTCCATTATGCATCCTCGCCCTCTGGAGAAGCAACAGTCAGGCGCTCATGAAAGATTTATGGATGTCACTAAAGAGAATTCTACACTCTTGCATTTTATTTTATTGGTGGCAATAATAAATTAATCTCAGCATTTAGACTCATTATTGGGCCAGTTTACGCCCTGTCCTAATGCTTACCTGAAGATTGCCATAAGCTACAGGTTTGCATTTTTTTATTTATTATTTTTATTTTATGTGTACGAGTGTATTGCCTGTATGCATGTAAGTGCAGCCATGTTGTACAATGCCCAAGGAGATCAGAAGAGGGTGCTGGATCCCCTGGAACTGGAGTTACACAGATTGCTGTTAGCCACCATGTGGGTGCTGGGATTCGAACCTGGGTCCTCTGCAAGAGCAGTCAGGGCTCTTAACCACTGAGCCATCTCTCCAGCCCCCACAGGTTTGCATTTCTATCAACTAAAAGATAGTCTCATAGAAAGGTTGACATCATCAGGGTCAAGGCAGAGACTCATGGGTCAGCTCTGGAATTCAAAGATGACATCATTTTGATAATAAACTTCCTCAGGCCAGAGACAGGAACTCCAAAAGTTTTCACACCTGAAGTAGATAATTGCAAGAAAGTAAAACAAAAATGAGCTATTCTATAAAGTCAAATGAACCAAGGAGATAAATTTACTTATTTATACCTAGGTGGGGTTGTGCATGCCTTTAGTCCCAGCACTAAGGAGGCAGAGGCAGGTGGATCTCTGTGAGTTCAAGGCCAGCCTGGTCTACACTGTAAGTTCCAGGCCAGCTGGGGCTACAGGGAAACCCTGCCTCAAAAAGGCAAAAAAAAAAAAAAGTAATTATTTTTAAATACATTTGATGGTTCTCCAAATGCCCTGGGGGAATCTAACTGGTATTTGAACTTTCCTTCTCTTTTTTTCTATAAAAAATATATTTCTTTCAATTTAGTTGATGTGATAGCTGATCTTGATTGCCAGCTTAACTGGCTTGAGACACACCTGAGAGATTGGGAGGCACAGTGCTCGGTGTATCCGTGACAGCATTTAGACAACGCACTAACGAGGAAAGCCTGCCCTGATGCTGCGTGGCACCGGTCAGTAGGCTGGGGCCTACCTGAAAGCAGAGTGGAGGAAGGAGGAAGGTCACTGGCATAGCCTCACCCTCCTGGCCACCCGGAGGGGAGCAGGTTTGCTCTGCCATGTGCTGCCACTGTCACGATGCCCTCCTCACCACAGGGCCGGAGCAATGGAGCAAGCCAGCCGTGGACTCAGACCTCTGAAACCATGAGCCAAATCTTGTTTCCTTTGAAATTCTTCTTCCAGGCATTTATCACAGTAACGGAATCTCTGACGGACACAGTAGACTACACTTCCGCTGTGCTGTTGTGATGAAGCCTTTAGATAGCTGACTCATTAATCCCTTGGCATTCGAGTGCTTTCTACAGTCTCCTTACTGTTAATGAATATTTGACTATTTGTGTATTTCTATTGGAGTCTGTTCTACTTACTGGAGTATAACGCTACACTTTAATAACACAGCCACAGCCATATCTGGAGTGTCAAATTTCTGGACAATTCTTATATCTTATGGTATAACAAATTTACCATTAAAGAATAAAGACCAGGCAATATATGGTGTCATGTCTGTCATCCCAGCACTTGGGAGGCGGAGGAGTGAGGACTACTGTCAATTCAAAGATAGCTTGTGATACATACTGCATTCCAGTCCAACCTGGTCTATAGAGTGAGACCCTGTCTTAAAAAAAAAAAAAATAGAACAAAGATGATACTTGATAGGAAGGGCCAGTGTCTACAAGCCTTCCTAGGAAAATTAGCCTGGAACAATCTTGCACATACAGGAATAAGCAAAGGAATTTCTTGGTGGTTAGATCTTATAAAATATTAGGAATACTGACAGAATTTTGCCTTATTGTAGAAGTACTGAAGTTGAAATTGAAAAGAGAGACTTTGTTGGCCTTGGTTTATCTAGACTCAAGACAGAAGAGCAAATCATAGAAGGTTTAAATTTCCCAGTCAAGGCTGAGGTAGGAGGACAAGGCCAGCCTGGGTTACATAGTGCGATCCTGACTCAAAAAATGGAGAAAAAATGCAAACCAAGATACTGCATGTATTCATTTATATATGTAGCTTGTGAGTGAAAGAAAGAGAGAGAGAGAGAGAAATGTGCTTTTTATTCAGTCTCCCTGGTTTTAAATTCCCCACCTTCCTGCTTCTACTCCCAAGAGCTGTGATTATAAGCATGAGCTGCCCCACCACCACACGTAGCTTCACCTATTAAATAATCAATCAAAATTGACCCAGTCAGGCTTTAGTTAGCAATAGATTTTATGGTCATGGTGTGGGTTAAGACGCAGTTGGGAAAATTATTCAAAATGGAGAATAAAGTTTAAAGCTAACTGCATGTCCTCTTCTTTCATTGTTTGACTGTGGATTATATCAATGCCTCTGAGATTATACTCAGATTTGACTTTGTTACTTAAAATTTTTAATTAGAGTCCAGGGACTCTGAAATTACATGATAATGTGTAGACTCATGTTGAGTAGAAATGATAACCTAAATCTTTACTTTGTACACCATTAACCATTTTTTTAAATCTATTCATATAAATTGATTTCAGCATTCCTTTGGTTGCCTGAATGTACACGTTTTGCTTCTTAAATTCTCCTTTGAAACACCCCTGTCATTTTCCTGGTTTCCTCATCAATTAATGAGTTGAATAAATCTTTGATACGTGTTCATTTTGTATTTGTATGAAAGTCACACTTTTTACTTAGAGAATTCGGCTTTGATACTTGAGACCAGATGTGCTTTGGAATTCCAGATTCATAAGATTTAGAGAGTGCAGAGATGTATATTTGATATATACATCAACCTATCTTAAACATCTTAATATTTCTTCAGCAAAACATATAAATATTTATGCTCAGTGAGATGAAGTGATTATAAATGATCTCACATCATTCCATGTTAGGTTTAGCTACATTGTATGGAATATGTTCAGAATAGGTCAGGATACTGTCAAATTAGTTATAAAAAAATGCATTACTTTTCAGCATTTGGTAAGGCAATTTTGAGTTTGAGAACCAGCAATTTTTACGACCACCTCAAACTACAATTATTCCATTTTAGGGGAGCCATATCAAAAATAATGAGAAGAAGGGGGAAGTGTGAACTGTCAAAAACCATTCATAATTTAATATATTGCAATGCAGTCTAATACGAGCCATCTATTTGAAGAAAGCAATAGAATTGTAAAAATGTAGTATTTTCAGAATAATGACTATCATTCTCTAATCCAAGTTTAGAAAGACTTCATACCCAAAAGCCCTAGCAATCAAATAAAAAACAGTAAACAAGATTGAAGGAACACAAAGGATATGAATAAAACTTTCCCAAGTTTGAAATAGGCAACTTTTCCCACAGTGATAAATTCATGACAAATCTAAACCTTTGCCTAACAGCAAACCTTCTGGAGCTTTTAAATAAGTGGAATATCTGTAAGCCACATATTTATAGAAAATGCCAGATTTATTAATGTCCAGATTGAAAAGTATCATTTCACATTTTCAGGTATGCAAAATATAACCCTAGAGTGGGTAAGGATGCTTGGTGCAAAAACTAGAGACTAATAAAGTAACTTTAGAAAAATAGGATGGGAGTTGGTTATAAAGGCACAGGTTTGCCATCTAAACATTTGGGAAGAATTATGAGTTTGAGTCTAGCCTATCTCAAAAATACATAAAAGGAAATAAAAACAAAAAACAAAAAAGCAAGGGGCTGGTGAGATGACTCAGCAGTTAAGAGTACTGGCTCCCAGCACTCACATTGCAACTAACAACCATCTGTAACTCCAGTTGCAGGGCATCTGACTCCCTCTTCTGACATCCGTGGGCATTGCATGACATGGGTGCACTTACACACATGCAGGCAATATACTCATACACATAAAATAAAAATAATAAAAAATTTTCTTACAAAGAAAAATAAAAAAGTTCTTACTACAAAAAGCAGTTTCATAGTTTTTGCAACATTTTAAATCTTGGTGATTTCAATTTGAATTTCAGGACCCAGAGCTCTTAATTTTCCCCCATCAAACAATCTCAAACAAAAGAACACTAGAAAAGCAACATTTCTGACTTTGAATTGATACCGGTGAGTATTTTTTTTACCCCATCCCAGCTTACCAGAAGCAAAACGAAACAGAAAGTAAAACAAAGACAAAGGGAAGAAGTTCTGAGAAGACGGGTCGGGGCAACCGTATGAATGTGGGTCCTTGTAGATGTGATTGTCTCTGATTGCTTGTAAATTTCATGCAACAGCTAAATCCCCTGTCACTGTTACCATAGGGAACAGTACCTACCCCTGGGTAAAGACATGCTATTGGGGCTGGAGAGATGGCTCAGTAGTCAAGAGCACTGGCTGCTCTTGCAAAGGACCTGGGATCAGCCCAGCACCCACATAAGCAGCAAACAACCATCTATAACTCAGGTTTCCGGAGATCCAGTGCCCTCTTCTGGCCTCTGTGGATACTGCATGAAATGGGTACATGTACATACATGCAGGCAAAACATTCATACACATAAAATTTTAAAAAAGATATGCTATTGTCTCCTCTCTTATGAGTTCATCCAGCTGCCAAGTCAGTCACCTGGCTAAGGGACCATGCCTCAGAAAGACTGGTCATTCTTTTTTATTGAATTTTTGAGAATTTCATATAATGCATTTTGATCACATTCAGCCCCCCTACACTATCTGTAACCCCCTCATTACCCCCACCTGATTTCATGTTCTCTATTATTTTTTAAGGCCTATTGAGTCTAATTTATGTTCCTAAGTGCCCTTCACTGTGGGTCTGTCCTCTGAAGCCTAGTCAGTCTACACAGCATCACATCCTTAAAGAAAACTGACTCTCCCTCTTTCAGCAGTATCAGTTGTCAATAGTTCCTCAGCTAGAATTGGGGCTTCTTACCCACCCCACCCACCTCTATGCTGCGAATTCGTCTGGCCTGAGCTTATATAGGTCTTGTGCATGCTGTCATACTTGCTCTGACATACTGGCCCTATCGTCTGGGAAACACCGTTTCCGTGTAGTCAACCACAACCCCAGGCTCTTACAGTATTTCTGCTCCTTCTTCCACAGTGATGCTTTAACTTTAGAGGCAAGGTTTTGATATAGGCATCCTATTCAGGGATAAGCACTCTGCAATCTCTTATTCTCTGTATGCTGATCAGTTGTGGGTCTCTGTGTTAATCGCCATGTGCTGCAAGAAGACGCTTCTCTGGTAAGAGTTGAGAGATGCACTAATCTATGCATATATCAATAACTCATTAGGAGTTGGTTTACTACTATGTCCATTTAGCAGAATAGTAGTAAGTGCTCTCCATGGCCCGCAACCCACAGGTTTCTGGGCCAGATATCAGTGCCAGGTATGGTCTCCATCTTATAAAGTGGAGCTTAAACCCAATCAGAAAGTGGTTACCTATACAACAGTCATGCCACCAATGCAGCAGTGGGCACATCCTGCCAGGCCAATTGTTATTCTAGCTCACAGAGACTGCTCCACTTTAAACCGTGCTAAAGAGATAGGACAGAATATTGTCCCTTTAATCAGATGTTGTACTTTTTGTCCCCAGAATTCCTGTCCTCTGTGCAGTCACTACAGAGCTGCCATGAGGCTCTGCTGGGTCTTCCTGCCTTTCTGAGTCCTGACTCAAAAATAAAGAGACCGAACTTTTCCTTTTTCTTCTCTTCTTTCTTTCCTAAGAAAGAAGTATGTCTATGTCTGCTTTTACTGATAGTGTGGACTGACTCTCTCTTTCTCTGAAGTAACCCCTGCCCTGTTTTCCACCACAAGGGTGACCTTCCTGCAAGCTGAACTCAAATGGTATGGATTTCCTCTTTCTCTTCTCCATCTTCCTCTTCCTGGGCAGCTGCCAAGGTTTACACCTTGCCTCTTTTAAACTTTAATAAAATTATCCTTAGGCTTCCTTTTGAGTCTGTTTGTGAATTCTTTTATTAATGAGACTAAGAACCCCAAGAGGGGACCCCAATTTCCTATATGGTAATGGTACCATATAGAAAAGACCCACAGACTTTATTTTGCTCATGCTCCATGTGAAGGCTTATCTTTTTTTGCATCTTTCATTGGTGCCACTCCACACACATTTATATTCTGAACTACCGGCCTTAATACTGGTATATTAGCAGCCACAGAAAATTGCCTATGTGACCATCTCAACTGACCCTCTTCTGGGGAAGCTGCAATGGGTTTATGTCCATGTGTCATTCATCTATCCATTTATCTATGAACATATATATGCTAACATCTCTGTCATTTTATACATAACAATTCATATTTCTAACTCATTTGTAGTACTGAAATATGACTTAATTCAAAATCAAGTGTAAAGCTTGCAAGGGGGGGGGGCCTCTCTGTTGAAAGACATCCTTCCGTTAAACTTAGCACATCAAAAAGCTTAACACACTATTTCAGTTTTAACAATAGAGAGGAATATTTATGGAATACATGATTTCCTATTGGAAACTTCTGTGTACAGAGATTTTCAACCAGGTGTGGTGGCACACACCTTTAATCCCAGCATTTAGAGGCAGAGGCAGGCATATCTTTGTGAGTTTGAGGCCAGCCTGGTCTACATAGTGAGTTCCAGGACAGCTGGGGCTACAGGGAGACCCTGTCTCAAAAAGACAAAAAAAAAAAAAGTAGTACAGATAAGCATTAATCTTTTATATCTATTAATTTTAGAGTTAGATCCTTTGCATGTGCTACAATATGCCTTTACTTTAGAAACAGAACAAGAAGTCTGTGGTTTTAGACTATATTTTGCATTGAATATGTGCATGTATTTTGTACATTTTAAAATATGCTAGAAACACATTCTCATCAGCCTCTTTGAATCATGGATTTGTGTTTGATGCTCTCCCTGACTTCCCCAGTCCTCAATTTTCCCATATGCTGTACATTAACTAGATGAGCACTTCTACAAGAGCACTCGTCTTGAAAGCCATTTATCCTATTTTCCATCATTTAGGCAAGGCTTGGCATTTTAACTAGTTTATTAATTTCTATATTAGTTTCATTTCTGTTCCTATGATAAAATACCTTAGCAAAACCTACCTAGGGGAGAAAGTATTTATTTAGCTCTCAATTCCAAGTCTGTTATTGCAGGAAATCAAGGCAGCAGGAACCTGAAGCAGCCAGACACATCACATCCACTGTCAAGAGGAGAAAGATGAATGCATGTATACTCACTCACTGGCTTACTGTGCTCCACTCCACTGCTCTACCATTATGTGGATTAGGACCCTTTTCCCTAGGGAATGGTGCTGCCCTCAGTGGGCTAGGTCTTCACAAGTCACTGGATTAAGATAATTCCCTACAATGATGTCTGCAAACCAATCCACTGCAGACAATCTCTCATTAAGAGGGGATTCTTGGGTGTGTTAAGTTGGCAGTTAAGGCTGATCATCACAATTTCTATATTATTTACCCATCTAAATTGTAAGTATCTCACACACATACACACACACATACACACACAGGCCAACACACAGATAAACAGCTGCTCTCCAGATACCAAAGAACATTATGAGCTCCACAACCATAGCTAACCATAGCTAAGGAAAACAGGATACACTTGGTAACATCCTTGCCATGCAGTCCTAAGGAATATCCAGGAAGGAGAGTCTCATCTTTCAGGTCCATTCCTCAAATCTATGTATCATCAAAAAGGAACCAGGATCACAGAAACTGATGAATGTCAACCTCGATTTCAAAATCTTTAGGCTCAGGCACCTGAGAAATGTATGCAGTCAGTTCAGAGCTTGATGCGAGCACACTTATTTTAATGCTAACATGAACGCCAAAGGGCAGACCCGTTGCTGAGAATAAATCTGAACACAGGTCAGCGATAGGAGAGTCCTAAGTAGACCTACAAAAACATACACTGGCCTTGGCTATTTGTGTCTTTTTAACTCATGTTAAGAAAGCCTCAAGGTCAAGTTAGGACTGTGATGCACATATTCTGTATGCAGTCACCAGGCCTTGTGAAGAGTGGAAATGCAACAATCGACACCAAAATTATCGTGGTCGCCAACTCTGTCCTTCAAAGCTCCACCACATCCACCTTAGCACAGTCTCCTGACATTTCTGGAAATAGCCAAGATGTTCATGAACAGTTGACTCATATTCTTCTTCTTCTCCTGGCTTCCAGACAAGGTTCCTCCCCATGCCCCAGGCTCCCAGGCCTCTCCCTAATACTGCCAGGGGTCGCTGCTTTTGAGCAAAGCCTACCTCATACATTCTGAAGATCAAAGCCGCCTATGGTCCTTGGGATCAGTTTGCTTCCGACGTAGTCAAGACTGCCGTCCACACATCAGCAGCCCCTCTGCCTACACTTAGCTCTCTGCCACGCTTTCCACAGGCATAGGTGGCAGATTGCTTGAAAAATGGCATTAGCTCTCTACTCTGCATCATCTATGACATCAGCCTCTGCCAATTTCCCTGCCTCTGATATCTGGGCCATTCTTGAAACTTGCTTTGGCAAACCAACATCTTCTCCTCCCTGAATCAATACCATCAGCCTCAATAATAACAATAGCGGCAATAATTTGCATTATCTTATGCTAGTCAATTCTGCGAAGTGCTTTCTATTCATGTATTAATCAACATTACATGTATTTCATCCCAGATTGTCTACAATGCCATTATTATCTCGAATAAAGACAGCCAGGACAAGGGCGTCAAGTCCTTAAACATTTCATTTTTAAATTAAATTTGTGATGTTTTCAGGTTTCTATCAGCCATATCTGTGAAATGGTTATTTTTAGAATGTCAATGTAGGAAAACATAATTGGGATTAATGTCATTTTCTTTGGTTTTGGATCACCAACACAGCTAACTTAAGTCCGTTTTCCATCTTAAATCTTTTTTTCCCCAGTATTGAATATCATTTTATACTTTGTCCCAGAGGGAAGCTGGAGGGTTTACTCTCAAATGTACTTCCCACCAGCCTATTGGTGTTTTCACATTGTCTACTCAACTTTAAACTTTTCCAGCTGGCCCATAACTAGTCTAATTTCTGAGCTCAAGGGCATAATCTGTAAAAATGCAAAAGTTTTACAGTGCTGTGAATGATTTATAAAGTGAAAATACATTTTTTAAATGCTTAGCATAGTGCGTGTCAAAAGTAAGCACTCAACACTTGCTGGGTTTTTCCCCCTCATTCAGTTGATAGTGATGTTTGTTTGGAGGGCTGGCTTTATACAGCCGCTTGGCTGTTGCTTAAATTAGCTGAAACCTGTCAGCAAAAATGCAAACTTACTACAACATATCAATTGAGGTGGCAATGCAATGTTCAAAATGTAAAGTGTGATTGGCTTTTAGCTCTACATTTATAAAGAATTCATGTAATTGGCAGAAAGACTAACTGCACCGAAACCTTCATCCTTCTTTGGGATCTCTCTTAGAACTTCACAAAGGAGTCATGTATAGCTCAGGACAGGAGACAGATCACAGGAAACATATTTATTGTGACTAGCTATCCCAGAGTAGAATTTCAGAGAGGAGGTCTCAAAAGGTATATGTCGAATGGCTTTTTCTGTGGCCCTCTCTTTCTCAAGAGACACACTGTTCTAGTTAGCTTTCTGGTGCTATGAGAAAACACTTACCAAAATCAAGTGAGGAGGAAAGGGTTTCTTTCAGCTTACAGGTTACAGTCCACTAGCGAGGGAGCCATGGCAGGAGCTCAAGCATGAACACGGCAGCAAAAATTAAAGCACAGAGGAATGCTGCTTTTTAGTTTACTTCCTGGTCCATGCTTAGCTAACCTTTATATACAGCCCAGGCCCATTTGCTTAGGGTTGGGACCACCCACAGTGGGCTGGCCTTTCTACATCAATTAGCAATCAAGAATAGGCATCACAGATGTGACCACAGGCCAATCTGATGAAGGAAATCTCCAAATTGAGGCTCTCTCTTTCCAGATGTGTCAAATTGGCAACCAAGGTTAGCTATCACACACTCAAAAAAATGAAAGAACAGAGAGTTATGTCACAGACAGAAAAGAGTAAATTTATACGTAAGCAACTTGAAACTGAATGATATAAATTTGTCTTTAATATCATAAAGATGAAGGCAAAAAGTTCACATACTTAGACAACAATTTCCAGTTTATCTGAACACTAGGATTAAAGATCATAGTCAGATACCCCCACAGATCTAGTTGGATGGTCCTACTTCCCCAACAATCTAAACCTTAGCTCATACCCTGGCTTTCGTAAGATCCATTCATGGAAATATTGTTCCTCTCCTCACCTGGAAAAGCAGGCTGCCCAAGTCCCCCACCCTCTCTTTCTACTTTTATTCAGTGACATTTACCTTGCTTGAAGCTACAAAAACCAGGTTTCTTCCTTCTCCACACCAGTGACTATATATCTTCACTTTCCTCCCCATTAGTCCTCGGAGGATGGGCAAAAACACTCAAACTCGCTTTTGCTTTTCCTACACCTCCCAAGTCTAAGTGTTCTCTGTAAGACCTAGGCATTAACGTAGTGGTTCTCAGACTTAGCTGCACATTGGAGATGCCTGAATGCTTTGAGAAAATAACAGAAGGCTGGGTCCTTGCCTGGTAGATAGTGAAACGGGGTAACTGTGTATCTCAATTGGTTTCAGTTGCAGCCTGGGACCTGTGGTATTGTGAGAACTAGTACAGTGTACTGTACTCATTGGATACTACTAACACACAGTGCGAAGAGCCCACTCTTGATTCTACCTCTGCACAAAGTAGGTCTTCACTGGGACTAATAGACCCATGCTTCTTACGTTATCTTTTCTCCCCACCAGAGATGTTGGACCACCTTGTTATTTGCAATATGGGACACCCCAGCAATGCCGAGCCTGGGTTGGAAATTTAGTGTCCTATTCCCACGATATGAGACAGGACAGCAATATCCAGTTCAGGGAAGGAACTCGGTGTGAGGTTGCTTTCTTCCTTCCTTATTCTTTTAGATATACAAGCACATATAGGAAATGGGGCTCAGCCTCACTCTAAGTTAGAAAGTGGCAAAATTTTGGCCTAAAAATGGAATAACAGGAAAATTTTCCATTTGCAAACATGTCTCCCTCCCAGCTGGTAGCCTCTTAAAATAGGAAAAGATATTACCTTAAGTCTGCATGACAAACTTCACCTAGTGACCTTTTTGCTTTTAGTTGAGACATTTTCTAACTTGTTTCTACTAAAAATTATGCCTTTATAGGTGCAGATTTAGGATTAAGGATAACATAATGCTGTGAAAGCAGCAATCAGAACAAGTCTAGCTTAAAGATTAAGAACTGACAATGCTAAATGAAAACTAAAAATTCCTTGGGTGTTTTACTTTACCTTCATGTATGGTTGTGTGTGTGTTCATTTACTGTCTTTGTGTTTGCTAATGTTTGTACATTGTTAACATGATAACCATGCTCATAAAATAAGTGAATGCTCAAGTGAAATTAGCCCAAATTCTTTTTAGATCATTGGGTAAGTGGGAGTCTAGATCCAAAACCCCAGCTTTGGTAGTTCCAATGGGCATGTGTGAGGCTTATCTACCCACCCCAATACACCAACTAAAGACACTTACAGTGAGGACCAATGAGAGGATATTTCATCATTGTAGCCACTGAGGGAGAGGCAAGAAGATGGTTTCAGTGTTCCCAGGTCAAGCCTGTAGACTGACATGAGATTCAAATTTAAAATAGCTAGAACTGGGCAAATGGCAGAAGTCTTAGTGAAGGTATGATCTGATTGAGCATTATCTTGGTTCTGGTTTGGCAAGGTAGTTCCAGTAAGTTCTTATTGGTTGGGGAGAGAGGTGTTCTCAGGAGATGCATTCATTGCCATGGTAAAGTCTTACCCTGAGAGAAAATTTCCCTTATTTTCAAATGGTCTTTCCTATGAGGCTGTACTCTTTGAAAATCCAAGGTGACTTCAGATTTAGAACAATGATTTATCTCTGACTTCAGTTTTGGATAAGATGGATTGGTGGACATCAGTGAACCGATTAAATGCCTCTATAGAGCCAAACAGGAATTCGACCTAAAGTAAAACACGCACAGTATGAAGGCAGTAACACAGGCTTTGATACCTCTTTTGGTTGACTTCTAGGTCAAAGTGAGAAGTTCGTGCTCTTTAACAAAGATAGTTTATAAGTACATGTAACAGTAGGACTTGAATGTAATAAAGAGTTAAGTTTGTCAAAAAAGACATATCTTAGAGCTGGAGAGATGACTCACAGCTTAGGGTATAGACAGCTGTTCAGGAGGCTTGCCACCTGTAACACTAACTCTAGGGACTCAGACTCCCTCCTCTGTTCTCCATGGGTAGCTGCACTCATGTATGCATACACATGCACAGACCCACACAAATACACATAATTAAAATAAAATAAATCTTCCTTTAAAAAGACACATCCATACATCTAGGACTGCTAACCTGTTTTGTCCATGTTTCATATGTAGTTTTCTGGGTTGTCACTAGAATATAAAGTTACTTTATTAAAAAGATGTTTTCTAAATTTTATAAAGTAAAAGAACGCTAGACAGAAAGAAGCCATCCAGTAAGGAGATACATGAAAATGGCTATGGGGATAGGAGTGTACTTTTGATAATGAGGGTTAAAGAGAAGACACAAAAATGTTTGGGGACAAGAAAGGATTTTGTACAGTGAATTGGTTTTTTCTTAATGTGAAGAACTTCCAGAACGGACACAGAAAGATAAGGATGAAACCAGGAGGCTTGTAGAAGCCTTGAAACAAGGCTTGTAGAAGATAAAGCCTACAGGTGACAGACGTGCAATGATTAAAGATTTCATTCTTTTTTAAATATTTTATTTATTGTTTTTATTTTATGTGTATGAGTGCATTGCCTGCATGTATGTGAGTGCACCTGTGTTGTGCAATGCCGCGGAGGCCAGAAGAGGGCTTCGGATTCCCCTGGAACTGGAGTTAAGGATGGTTGGTAGCTGCCATGTGGTGGCGCAAATCAAACTCGGGTGCTCTGCAAGACCAGTCAGTGCTCTTAACTACCGAGCCATCTCTCCAGCCCTAAAGATTTCATTCTTAAGGTTAGGTGTTGCTAGGTGCTTACTTCCTCTGTCAATCTGCTTCAGATATTAGAAGAAACTGAAAAATCAGACAATGAAACCCTCAGATGCCCCTAAACAGCTTTTAAATTTGGCTCTTGGAGTTTTCAACAATAGAGATAAAATAGAGACAGTCTAAAAGATTCAAGAGAAATGATTACAGGCACAAGAAAAAGCCTAATCGATAGCCTTAGCCCTGGACAGTAATATATTTTCCCAGGTGAATAAGCTTGTTTTGATCAGAGAAACCCCAGGAAGGAGAAGATTCTAAAGGGGAAAATACTGTCCACAGCTGTAGAAAACCTGGCACTGGAAATAAACTGCCTTCAATGAGAGGGACCTTGCTTTTCTGCAAACAGGAAATCCACCGTAAGTGAGGATGTTCCATGCTCTGAAGTAAGGATGACTTTTAGATCCAATGACGGCTGCACTTGAAGACTAAAGTTGCACTAGGTTTCCTAATGAAGGACAATGCAAGCCACTACAGACAATCAACAATCCACCTTGGATAACTCTGACATGGGAGACAATGATGTTAATATGTTTTACTGTTTCATTCTCTGCTGTAATCAACAACCGAGAATCCCTTACTAAAGGAGTTTGTATAGCAATCAGTGTTGGCAGAAATGCCACAAAGCCAAGGAGTCAGTGTCATCCCAGCCTGGAGAATTTCCTTACACATGGCCCGTTAACAAGGTGTAACATTGGGAGTCTTCACTCAGATGTTAGGGGCATTCCCAGGCCCGTAGCTTACTCCTTCAGTTTAGACACTTTAGCAAGCAGCTAGACAAGATGTTTATGAGCTATAGCAGCCACAGAACTGCTGGCAGACCAGCCACTGAAATGGTGCTGACACTTCTTTTCTGAATTAAACATAAGCCCCTCTGTACAGAAACAGGAACTAAATGGACCATCCAGCACAGTTATAGACTGACTGATAGACTCAAGGGTCACATAAGAGTCTGTTGCCCCAAAGAGATGAAAAATTAGTAAAGGATTTCATGACTCATGCCATCACACAAGCATTATTCTAGTCCTCTTTGCCTTGAGAAGACCAAAGAACTATGAAGTCCATGATCCCAAAATTGACATGGACCTCTCCAGTCTCTATAATAAGCCTGGAGTCGTTGATCAGTCACCACCTTTACTTAACCCGGTACAAAGGAGACATAGATTGCCAGAAAAAGGCTGTCAATTAGATTTTACTCAGATAGTCCCTGTTAAAGATACAAATATCTTCTTGTGTTTAGTGCCACCTTCTCAGGGTAGATAGATGCCATCCCACCCAAACTAAGAAAACTAAAAAAGAAATGATTTTCTCTAGAATAAAACCCATCCTTTCTAAGTCTCCCAGCATCAAGAGCAGCTTGAATACCAGGTCTCCCCAATCTGCAAACTATCCAAAGACATAAAAAGTTCTCTTCAAAAATGAGAAAAAGGTATCTAAATGAAACAGAACTCTTTAGTTATGTGTGGTCAGAGTTGACATCTAAACTTCTTAACTACAAAGATAAGTCTCATTTATAAACCTACCAATAATTAAAATTGTTGGTATGTTTTGGTTTTCTTCATTGTTTTTCTTTTAGACACCATCCTTGTAATCACACATACTCAATGATCATAACCTCACACTGTGTTCCTTGTAATCTTGTCTGCCATCGGATTCCTTCTCAGAACTGTCCTTTGGTGCTTTGTCACATTCTCAATATACAACCATCAGTATGTTCTTTTTACAGTACGAATGATCTCACTCTTAAATCAAAAGTTGAAATAATGAGTGCAGTCATCCTACAAACCAGATGGTCCTTGATATTCTGACAGAAACACGAGGGAACCTGTGCCATTATTAGAATGCGTATCTATGCACATGATACCTGGGGCACTGTGTCTTCAGTCTTCCAAAATTTACATGCCCAACTTAAATCTCTCTCCAATTCTGCCTTAATTTTTAATGATTTACTAGCATTATGTTTCTCTGTCCCTCATGATTAAAAAGCCCTTGGTATTTTTTATGATAATCTTAGGATTTGCATAACAATCTGATCTATACTTATATGGTTTGATGTCTCAAATAGTAACATGTTTTCTATCAGATTTTCATCAAATAATCATCATCTTGGGAGGTAGAGGAGAAGGAGCAAGAGGTCAAGGTTATCCTTAGCTATAGTAAACTGGAGGTTGGAAGCTACCATGAACTCCTGTCAGAAAGGAAGAAGGGAGGGGGGGGAGGGAGGGACGGAGGGAGAGAGAGAAAGAGAGAGAGAGAGAGAGAGAGAGAGAGAGAGAGAGAGGAGGAAAGCTGATCCTTTAATCTCTAGGCTCCTCAGACTCCCTCACGTGCTCCTTAGATGAGACAGGTTGAGACTTTCAGTCTCTGGATAGGCAGCATCTATGCTTCTGTTCAGCACTGAAGTTCAGAAAATGGATCTTTGGTTATCATCAACCCTTAAGAATAAGGTATCAAACTCTCCAAGGGACAAACCAAGGCAGAATAGAAAGACAGGGAAAGTTAAGGGAGCATGGGAAGGGAATGGATCTCCTCATCCCCAGTCTGGGTGAAGTCTCTTGCGAGTGAAGAAGCCAAAATCTGGGCACAGCTAACTGTGAAAACTGCTTACAAATGGGGCAGTATACTTTTCATAGAAACATGGTTCAAATGCAAATGTTAAAAATAGCAAATAGCTGTTCATCTGTTTATGAGCTATGGCAGCCACAGAAGTGCTGACAGATGAGCCTCAGGTCTGCTCAACATACATGGGACTTCTGAGATTAACCATGCTCTTTTACCAGCCAAATGCCCATCTTTTCATTATATTATGGGTATTTTTCTATAACAAGAAACATTTATATATCTTTCTTTGATGTGAAGGTTCCTTTCTGCCTGATTTTTCCTTTTAAAATTGGTTAGATAATTCATCCTTAGGGAGAGAAATCAAATCAGCCCAGCTAGTTATTTGTCTCTTACTTATACAAATGGCAAAAAGACGTGTTTTTTGTCTAAATGTGTGACTTTTTTCAACTTATAATTTGTGCAACACATAGTTCCTGTTATAAACACTTTATCCCCATTAAAACATACCTGAATATATGGCCAAAATGATGGTTCCTTCTGAGAATTTCACAAACATATATCTCGACTCCATTCTGACGTAGTAGGATAAGGATTCATTGGACTCTTGTGACCAAGGGTTTTGTCATCAGCCTTTCAGCCCATCCAGTGCTCCCCAGGAAACATCCTATGACCTCATTGACAAAAATATATGGAAAATGATCATTCCTTAGAGAATCTTTGAACAATATCACCCCAGGAGCTCCCCAAATTAAATACACGGCTATTGTCAAAACACTTAAACATGACACATCTGTCTAATGAGAAAACCAGGTCCACACAAGTATGCAGTATTCTTTTCTTAATCTATCTGAAAATCTCTTTTCAACAAGTCAGCTTTACTTTACAATGACTCACCCTGAAGTCCTTTGTGGCAAAGTCAAGCATCTAGGCTTCACCTAAGTGGCTGGCTCTGAAAAGAAATATTCAGGCTACTGTAGGCAATGCATGGACATGCCTCCAGCTCCTGCACTGTTCATTGATGATATGGTGTAGGTAGGAACCTTCAGAAATGAAGACTCAAAGGGAGAAGCGTGTGCTTTGTGCTTAGATTCAAAAAAGAATCTAAGCTTTGTGGAGGTATGACTGGACAAACAAGGGTTATGACCTGACGGGAGAACTTAGCAAGGCCTGTTTGTTCAGATTCTTCTTGGCCTCCTGCTAAAGTCAGGGCTGCTCTGAAATGAAGACCTTACAATTCACTTCCAGGCAAGATAGGTCAGAGAATTTCTTGTTCACTGGTCTATAGGGAGAAAAGAAGAAGAAGGTCAAAGTGATGTTCTTGTCTCTATGGTTTTCTCACTTTCCAAAGTGCTGTACGTGGGTGTATTGTGTTTGAGTTCCAGAAGCCCTGTCTGATTATTTTTGATGAGAGGGGATTCCGCTGGGAGTGTTTTCTGCTTTGCATACCTTATTGATGGCTGCACCTGGACTCGGGTTCAGCTACAGCAACTTAACGCTGGAACAGGAGTTGCTTTCATAAAACTGGCTAAATAGCACATTTTAGGGAGAAAATTGAAATCAGACCATCCAGTTATTTGTGTCGTTTGCAAATGGAAAATAACAGAACAGACTTTTCTATATGTCTTACTGTTTTGCAGCTGATGACTTTGACAACATATACCTATAGCCCCTGTTATAAACATCTCAAACTTTTCCCCTTAAGCATACCTGAATATATCACAGAAAACATATTTTACAAGTTTCTAGTTTGAAAGTTCAAAAGATATTTTAAATATTATTTATGAAACAATGAATTAAGTATTAGTAACAATAGAGTAAGCATTTTTTTCATATGCCTGTTGACTATTTTTTTAGGCCTGTTGCCCTACCCCCTTTTTTGCTATTACGTTTTTGGTGCACTTCGTATATTAGTGAGTTTTCTTGATGATATGAATACTTGACAAAAGCAACTCAGGGGAGGAGGGGTGCATTTCAGCACATGGCTCAAAGGGAGACAGTGCGTCACAGCCAGGAAGGGACCATGGCAGGACTTGAGTCTACTGGTCACGCTGTACATCCAGACCAGAAGGCAGAGAGAGTGCCGGATGTTGGTGCACAGCTCATCTTCTCTTTTCTCTTCAGTCTAGGACACCAACCCACGCAATGGTGCTTCCTACATTCAGGGTAGATCTCCTCTGCTCAGGCAACTCTTCCTGGAGTTGAATCAGACATGCTCAGAGGTATATTTTCATAGTGATTCTAAATTCATTCAAATTGACAGTGAGTATTAAGCAGATGTATACATTAGAAAGATTTGTTCTCATCCTATACTCTGTCCCTTCACTCTCTTGACTGTGTCCTTTGCTATGCAAAAGATATTTAGCATTAAAAAAAATCTTCAACATTACAAATCATCAGGGAAATGCAAATCAAAACCATAAAGTCTTCTTGTCTCTGTCCAATAAGAAAGGTTACTATCAAAAGGTAAATAACAAAAGCAATGTCCAGGTGTGATAGCACACACCTTTATAGTATTTGGGAAGTGGAAGTAGAAGGATCAATAACTCAAAACCATCTTCTGCTACATAGTGAGTTCAAGGCTAGCCTGACTATGTAAGATAGTGTCTCACAACCTAATCTAAACAAGCAAAAAAATTAAAATAACATGCCCTTCTGTGACCCGTATGTTCCTCTGACCCTGTGATGATGAGCCATGGCCCTGCCCCCTTCCCGCTCTGCAAAGAAGCCACTCCCCTTCCCTCTTCCAGCCAATCGGTTGACCATAGCTGCTCACAGGGGAGGGGGCCAAGGGTATAAAAGCTGGGAAAACCACAAGGCCAGTATCTTGCCATTTTGTGAGGTTGTCCAGATTTATGCGTGGGTGTGGACTTTCAAACACAGCTGTGAATGGGGTGGGGGGGTGCCTGCTCTTCTGTAAGTAAACACACACCTCAAGCTCAGTTAGCAAGTCCAATAAACTCGTTAAGATTCTTCAACCAGGGTTTGGAGAATTCTTTTCTCAGGTTATCACAAGGACCTTGGGAGGAAGGGATTGGATGCCATGTGCACCTTCCAGCAGTGAATTTGACTAACAATTGGCATCGTGAACTGGACACAACAAAACTGAGAATGAGTTTTGGAAGAGTGTTGATGATGTCCCTGATATGGGGAAAGAAACCAACAACTGAAGTAGAGTTGGGTGAGGGGAGAGTATGGGGCTGAGGAAATGTGAACCCGGTGGGCCATTCCCACAGGCTTGGTGGGGGTGGCTGCAGTGGCATGGTTAATGCAGTGGACAGTGAGATATTTAACTAGGGTGAGGCCTTCTAAACAGTCAAGGTCGATGGGAGAGATCCCAGGGTGGCAGCCATCTTGTAGATGGTATGGGGTGGCATGGCTGCTTGACCAGTGGGGGCCACCATGTGAGTATGGAGATGGCCTGAAAACAGAAGAGGGTCTGGAACAGGTTCTACAATCTCTGGGAGTAGCACACCAGTGACAAAAATGACAAAAAGCATCGGCTTTTCCGCTGCTGTTGATAATGAGAAATCTGTCCCAAGCGGAGGCCTTAGCCAGAAGGGAAACTGAAGGTGCTAGAGAGGAATTAGAACAGGAGAGGGGTATGAGGCTGGCCTCTTTGGTACTGGCCTCTGACCTTTCCAGTAAATTAGATAAGAGAGAATAGGAGACGAGGGTGTTGACATGCTGTTTTTTACATCTAGGAGGTCAAAAGGGAAAAAAAAGCCCAGATCAGAATGATAATAAAAGCCCATCCTAGAATCCTAAAACCTGGAACCCCTGGAAAGAGTCAGGCGGTGAGGAAGAAGGAAGTGACCTAAAGATAGTGGGAAATGCTCCTCGGGTCTGACCTTTAATTCAGAGAAAGGGAAAAATCCATGGTCCAACATGCCAATGGAGGTCTTAACAATAGCCCGGCGCAGGAGACCATGGTAATCAGAGAATACTCAGCACCAGAACTATTAGAACTGGAAAAGACACTAAAACAAGCTAGGAAGGAGCCTGTGGCCACCTGGCTTGTGAAGCTATGGGATATGGGGGCAGATGGAATCATTTTAAGTTCTACAGAAGCAGAGCAGTTAAGCAGCATAACCATTCATCCCTCTTTGAGACAAAGACTTCACAATTTAAGACAACATGAGGGAAACCAGTCCATGATGGATTGGCTCATACGAGCCGTTTGGAATATGTGGGTATCTCCAGCTGAGGTTCCCATGAATACTAGAGACTGGAAAACCATAGAGGCCCTGTTGAGAGAACTGGATATGAGGGAACCTGTATTTGATGCCCAGTTCACAGGCCCAGACAGGACTGTGTTTACAGGAGACTTCAAAAAGGAACTGATTCAGCAAGGCCCATGAGACTGGTACGGAGCTTTGGTGGCAGTGCTAAACCCCATGGTCAGGTGTGACCTGTACGAGGCTGGCAAGGCTCTGGTGGATTTAAATGATTTAGACCAACATGTAAACAGGGTTCAAAAGTTGCTAAAGCAAGTAGACATAAGGGAAAAGGGCCAGAACTCAGCAAAGGGGCCCCTCTGTGTCTCCTGAGAAGAGATGTGGATAGATCCATGCAGAGCAGGAGTTGCTAGGGACAAGATTGACAGGCAGCCAAACATTGTGCTGGTGAACCTATGGAGGCCTTTAAAGACCTGACCAGCAATTCACCCCAGAGTAAGAGAAATGGGGGACCAGGAGGTTTGGGTAACTCCAACTGTGCCCCCTACTCCAGAGGAAGGCAGCCTCACTGGATGGGACCCCCCCGAACCACTGCCTTGAAGGAGTGGCCAAGGTTGCCCACAGGTGAGGGCCATACTGGGTGATCAAAGGCCACATGTCAAATTGAGGATTTATTGGTCTCCCACTAATATACAAAACACGTGGGCCCTAGTGGATACTGGGGCAGAGTGTACACTAATTCATGGCTATCCCCAAAAACATCTGGGCCAGTGGATAGCAGTGGATGGGTATGGGGATAAAACCATACAAGTAAAGCAGACTAGACTCATTCTGGGAGTGGGCAATTATCCCCCCAGGAGTACAAGGTGTGCATCTCTCCCCTTCGAGAGAACATTTTAGAAGTAGAAGCCCTCTGGATCACATGCTACATACTACTGTAGGAGAGTTTCAGCTGAGGGTGAAAACAGTAAAGGTGATTACCTGGGGGTGGGCAAGATGGGAGCCAGTCAAATTGCCCACTCCATGTAGGGTGGTGAATATCAAACAGCACCACCTGCCTGGGGATCGGGAGGAAATTAACTGAAACCATCCAGGAACTAGAACCGGTAGAGGTTATCCGCCCAGCCCAGAGCCCTTTCAATAGCCCCATTTGGCCTATCAGGAAGTCAGATGTTTCCTGGATAATGACTGTAGATTACTGGGAGTTAAATAATGTGGTGCCTCCTATTCACATAGCAGTGCCCAACATCGTACTGCTAACTCATCAGCTGGTGCAGGAAATGGGATCCATCCATGCTTCGGTGGACCTTGCTAATGCATTCTTTAGTAGTCCCCTAGTTGCTGAATCCCAAGATCAATTTGCATTCACGTGGAATGGACGACAATGTACTTTCAGAGTACTTCCCCAAGGTTACCTCCATAGCCCCATGGTTTGTCATAGGATGGTGACCCAGGACCTGGCCCTGTTACTCTGCCCTCCTTCTGTAAGGAGGTTTCACTACATAGATGACATAATGCTAACTTCTGAATGCCTTACAGATTTGGAAGCTCATTTGGAGAACATGCAAGTGCACCCGAAGAAGCAAGGATGGGAAATCAACCCACAGAAGGTACAAGGGCCCAGTACAGAGATAAAATTCTTAGGAGTTTTATGGTCAGGCAGAACTCACATGATACCCAGTGCAGGGGTTGAAAAAAATCTTACAACAACCTGTATCAATAAATGTTAAACAGCTACGGGTATTTTGGGGACTTCTACAGTATTGGTGAATTTGTATACCTCACCTTGCTCAAGTTATCCATCCCCTATATAATTTAATAAAGAGAGGTGCTACATGGGATTGGGATGTAAAGGCCCAAGAGGGTTTTGAGCAGGCCAAGGCACTGGTTGGGCAAGCTAAGCAGCTGTGTGCCCCAATACCTCGGCATCCCATCCTCTTGGTAGTCACTAGGAGCCCTGAGGGTTATGCGTGGAGCTTTTAGCAACAACAACCCGAACAGACGGTCCCAGTTGGGTTCTGGTCTCAATCATGGAAAGGGTCAGAGTGCCAGTACACAGCTCTAGAACAGCAACTGCTGGCTGTGTAAAAAGCATTGCAATAGGTGGAATCCACTACAGGCCCCACCCCCATTAATGTAAAAACAGCATATCCCATAAAAGGATGGGTGGAGTGCCTGTTAGCCAAGGCCTGTCAGGGGTGGCCCAAAACCAAATGCTGCAAAGATGGCATGCATATTTGCAACAGTGAGGGGTGGTGTCAGCAATCCCGATCACCAATGCCATGCAGGCAGTATTAAGACCTGTGTCGTTTCAAGGCACAGAGCCTATCCCTCCACCTCCTATAGTTGATCCTCCAGCAAGATCTGACTGAGTGCTAGAAGGGGCTCCCCCAATTCCAGCTGATGTCTGGTATACTGATGGCACTAGCAGGGGTGCCAGACAAGAATGGGTAGCAGTGGCAATACAGATGAACACTGACACTAAATGGTTAGAGAAGGGAGAAGGAGAAAGCAGTCAATGGGCTGAATTAAGAGCTGTATGGATAGTAAGAATGAGGGAGCCTTGGCCAGTAACAATTTGTACTGATAGCTGGGCTGTGTTAAAAGGCTTAACCTTATGGATGACTGTGGGAAACGGGCACGGCTGAGGCCTGCAAGATGGCACCCTGGCACTTAGCCAAGCCCTGTGGCTCCCAGTTGTTTATCCCAGCTCATGCATGGGCACTAAGACTGATCACGCGTGCTCAGACTGACCAAGTGCGTCAGCCTGCATGATCAGTGAGCCTCTACCTATCAGTTGCTGAGTCGCAGGCGTGCCACCCTGCTGCACGTGTACTCATTGGACAGTGAGTGAGGGATGGGCTTGGGGATTGTATATAAATGCTTCAGAAGTGCACAATAGGGAGAAGCTTCTTGAACCCTTCCTTGGTGTACGTGTCGTTCTTCCTCGATTCTGCTGGACGGGATCACGGTTTGGGGCATTTGGTGGCCCCTATGGGGAATTTTCTTCTGCAGCTGCAAGGTAATATATGAGAAGGTCCGCTTTATAGCAGCGGAGATCTAGCTAGTTAAGTTCCCTAGGTAGAGGGACAGAGAGAGAAAAGTCCACAATAGTGTGGCGAAGCTGAGAACCATGGGATCTACTTTGTCCAAAGAAAAAGTAAAGACAGCTTTACTGAAGCTGTTAAAGAAATAGGGAATAAGGCTTAAAAATGAAACTGTACAAAAGTTCTTAGATGCGGTGGCGCATCATGCTCCATGTTTTTTGGAGGAGGGATATATCAATTCCTCCTCCTGGGGCAAACTTGGTGAAGATCTCAAAAGGGTCGATTCGCCAGGAGTACTTCCCCCCAGTACGCTGGCCATCTGGACCCTAGTGCAATCTTGCCTGGGTGACGCCTCTGGAAAGTTTGAGGAGGATATCGTGAACGGGGCCCAGGCTCTAGAGGAGTTAAAAGAGGAAATATCTCAACAGGCTGAAGGAAGCTCTGTTAGCAATGAGGAAGTAAAGGAGCAGAGCTGTTCTGGGGAGGAAGAGGAACTAGGCGAAGGGGACTTGGAATCTCTCTTCACGAGATTAGAAGTGATGGGGGGTGGTAGTAAGGAAAAGAGGAGGCCCAGACTGATAAACTTAGGTGATCACCGAGAGGACCCTCCACCTTCGCCTTCTGCTCCGCCAGGTTATCCTGACTCCCAGAAGGGTGGCGGGCCGCTTCTTTGGGGAAGTGGCCGTTCTTATAACGCTCAGAATTGGGCAAAAGTCACTTCCTATCCGGGAACATTCCCTGTGTTTCAGGATCAGAATAATCAGAGGATATACGAACCTCTAGACTGGAAAATAATTCAGAGGCTGAAAGAGTCCGTCTCCACATATGGGACTCAGGCTGCCTATACCATTACACAAGTTGAGAATCTTCAAAGGAATTGTATGACGCCCTTCGATTGGCAAAATTTGTGTAGGGCAGTCTTGTCAGGGGGAGCATATCTTAACTGGAAAGCTGCCTACCTGGAATATTGTGTGGAGCAAGCTGCAACTAATGCGGCAAACGGTCAACCTGCATGAGGTGTTGACATGCTAATGGGGCAAGGCAACTTTGTGAACCAGCAGACTGGGTATCCTGTACAAGTTTACAATCAAATTAATGAGATGGCGGTTAAAGCATGGAAGATGCTCTCAGGGACAGGAGACCTTGGATCTAGTCTGTCTAAAGTATTACAGGGACCTAATGAGCCTTTTTCAGATTTCTTGGCAAGGCT
The DNA here is from genome assembly GCF_000622305.1 of Nannospalax galili. Classification (NCBI taxonomy): domain Eukaryota; kingdom Metazoa; phylum Chordata; class Mammalia; order Rodentia; family Spalacidae; genus Nannospalax; species Nannospalax galili. The sequence continues at coordinate 5,019,241 of NW_008350388.1, forward strand.
AGTGGAGACGGCCTCACGGGTGTTCCCCAACGTGGATGCAGCGATGCCCTTAGTCAAGCAGCTGGCCTATGAGCAGGCAAACAAACCATGTAGGGATGCCATCCGGCCTTATAAACAGAAAACATTGGATGTTTGGATAAAAGTTTGTAGAGATATTAATGAAACAGTAATACAGGGGCAAGCTTTGGCTGCAGCTATTGTAACTGGACTAAGAGGAGGTCCGTTGAATTTGAGACAGGGATCGCGAAAGCAAATTAGACAAGGATGTTTCAGCTGTGGTCAAGTAGGGCATTTCAAGAGGGAATGTCCAAATTATGGTCCCTCAACACAAGTAGGAGGACGTCATCAGAAGCGGGCCCCATCACCTGCACCGCGTCAACCTAATCTCTGTCCTCGATGTCAAAAAGGCAACCATTGGGCAGGAGACTGCAAATCTAAATTTGACATAGTTGTCAGGCCTCTTGGCCCGGAGGCAACCATTGGGCAGGAGACTGCAAATCTAAATTTGACATAGTTGTCAGGCCTCTTGGCCCGGTGCAACTTGGTGCCCGGCCAAAAAATGGCATGAGGGGCCCACCGCCTCAGGGCCCTCAAATATATGGGGCGATGCAACAAACAATGGGTCCTCCCGAGAAATGGCCAGTCATGCAGCAAGTTCCATGTTGCACGGGGTTATGGAAGCCTCTAGACGAGCCACCCCAGGAAGTGCAGGACTGGACCTCTGTGCCACCACCCAACTCATACTAACTCCTGAGATGGGAACTCAGGCCCTTCCATCTGACTGTCATGGGCCTTTACCAAAAAATACAGTTGGCTTACTTTTAGGTC
>NW_008350388.1:5022797-5031068 GCF_000622305.1 Nannospalax galili
TTAACTGAAATCTTGGAACGCTGCCAAAGGGAACGTCACCTATATACAGGGTAGAATTTTTATTCAATGGAGTAAGACGGAAGTCTATGAGAAATGAGACCTTTCAAGGATGTGTAACTAATGTCCAGTTTCAGAATTTTTCCCACACAGGTAATTTGTCCAAAGAACTGAACAAGATGTTGCAAGGCACGACTTCGATAAGAAGATGAAGGAATTAAGAACGGCAATTATAGATGTGAACAGCACCAGAGTAGAGATTGCCACGGTCTCCGATTGGCTTGAAGTCATCAAAGGAACTTTGGGGTTCCTGCAAACTTGGGGAGGGGTCGCCTTTTGGATTTGTCTCCTGCTTGGCATCTGCGGGGGGTTGATTTGGTGCATGTGCTGACTCAAGCGACAGCAACAGGCTCAGAATTTGGCCCTAGTTCAAGCTATGATTGCGTTAGAGCATGGTGCGTCTCCCTCCATATGGTTAAACTTGCTGGATTGGTAGTCAAAGATGGGTAAGGTTCCCTCACAGACATACCAACCTAAGACAGACTACCAGCCATGCTGCTGACCGGTTGATGACAGGTAAGGATGCCATGTAGAAGGGGACAACCTAAGACAGGCACGGTCCCTTAACCACTCTAATAAAACAAAAAAGGTGGAGATGTGGGAAACAGGTGTGGCTGAGGCCTGCAAGATGACGCCCTGGCACTTAGCCAAGCCCTGTGGCTCCCAGTTGTTTATCCCAGCTCGTGCATGGGCACTAAGACTGATCACGCGTGCTCAGACTGACCAAGTGCGTCAGCCTGCATGATCAGTGAGCCTCTACCTATCAGTTGCTGAGTCGCAGGCGTGCCACCCTGCTGCACGTGTACTCATTGGACAGTGAGTGAGGGATGGGCTTGGGGATTGTATATAAATGCTTTGGAAGTGCGCAATAGAGGAGAAGCTTCTTGAGCCCTTCCTTGGTGTACGTGTCGTTCTTCCTCAATTCTGCTGGATGGGATCGCGGTTCGCAGCAGATGGCCTAGTGGGAGAAAGAAAACTGGCAGGTGATGGGATGACCACTATGGGGACAGCAAATGTGGAAGGACATATATAATAAAATGCAGCTAGTGACCCTGGTAGTTTACCATGTGGCTTCCCACCACCTGGTGAGACCCCCCAGGAATCAGGAAGTTGATGCCCTTACCAAGGTGAGGGCTGTCTGCTCTCAGGTTCCCCTAGAAGAAGCTCACTGGATTCATACCAAGTCTGGCCACAAAGGAGCCAATACAGGATGGAGAATAGCCAAAGCCACTTGCATTCTGATAAAATATGCTGACATCCAACAGGCTGTCCAGGCCTGTGGATTGTATTCCCAGTTACAGCCCCCGAGGATGGATGCCATGGTGGGACACGTGCACAAGACAGCTTCCCCTGTGAGAGACCAGCAAATAGATTACATAGGGCCCCTGCCAGTCAGTGAGGGATGTAAATATGCTCTCACCTGTGTGGACACTGCCACAGGCCTTACAGGGGCCTTTCCTTACAAGAGAGTGACAGGCAAGCCTACTATTAAAGGGCTTACTGAACTCAGTGTCATATATGGGTGCTCAAGGTGAATTCATAGTGACAGAGGCACTCATTTCACAGGTACAGATGTGCAAGCTTGGGCTGAGGATAATCTGGTTCAGTGGTATTTCCACCTTCTATACAATCTTACAGGATCCTGGTTAATTGAAAGAAAAAATGGGTTGCTAAAGGAGCAGTTGAAAGCCTTAAGCCCAGAAGGAATCCTATGGGGGTGGAAAAAGGCCCTTCCAAAAGCCCATAAGATTGTTAAATGAAAATCCCAGTACCAGGGGTGGGTTGCCTCCCTATGAGCCGTTGGCCAAAGGGACCCCAGAGGTCCCCAAAACTGTAAAAGCGATTGCCAATAATGTTAGTTGCACACCTGAAGTGGATGGTAAGACACTGTTGCTGAAGATACCACATGATGTGAGCATGGGAGAGGGAGAAATCAAGCTTGGACTAAGCTGGAAACTCCCTGCCCCTGGATGGGTGGCTTTCATAGTGCCAGAAGGTGCTAGGCAGATGACTGGAGGAGAATTGTCCCCCATTATCCTGTTCAACGAAGGACCCCCACATGCTGCATGATGTTCCTGCTGGTGCAATAGTGGCTCATCTAGTGTATGTATAACCAACTAATTATCAATTGGACCTAATGCCCACTCCTAGGGATGGAACACACATCTGGTATTGTAGACCAGACCACCACCCCCTGTGGCAGGAGAGGTTATACGCCCCAGTGGAGAAGCCACTGCAATTGTGTTGTTAGGTGAATGTGATGCACCTACCAAAGTACCATCCAAGCATTTGTGTTTGTGCCCGTAAGCTATTATTGCAGTTGCTGTTTACATGTTCTTGCTTCTTGATGTTTGTGTTTTTATAGTAGATGGAATGCCACTAAATTGAGCCATCAGCTCAAACAGATGATGCAGAGACTTGAAGAGTCCAGTGCCCTACTACAATGGGAGAAAGGTCGCCCCAGCCCCTCCAAGGCTCAGGAATATTTGCAGAAGAGGCAGGCGGAACGTTTTGGAAGAGCCAGAGGAAGAGGTGGAGTGTGACCTGATGTTCCTCTGACCCTGTGATGATGAGCCATGGACCTGCCTCCTTCCCACACTCTGCAAAGGAGCTACTCCCCTTCCCTCTTCCAGCCAATTGGTTGACCTTATGGATGGCCCAGTGGGAGAAAGAAAACTGGCAGGTGATGGGTCGGCCACTATGGGGACAGAAAATGTGGAAGGACATATATAATAAAATGCAGCTAGTGCCCCTGGGAGTTTTCCAGTTGCTTGTAGGGGAGGGGCTAAGGGTATAAAACTTGGAAAACCACGAGGCTGGTCCCTTGCCATTTTGTAAGGCTGTCAGGAACCACAGGATTTATGTTTGGGTATGGACTTTTGAATACAGCTGTGAATGGGGGGAGGCGCCGACTCTTCTGTAAGTAAACCCGCACCCCAAGCTCAGTTAGCAAGCCCAATAAACTCATTAAGATTCTTCAACCGGGGTTTGGAGAATTGCAAGGACCGTGGGAGGAGGGGATTGGATACCACAGTGCACCTCCCAACAGTGACTTTGACTAACAACTGCAAAGGACTCAGAACAAAGGGAAATTTTACATAATTTATGGAAATGTGGGTTACTATGGACATTATGGAAAACAACATTTAGGTTCCTCTAAAACTTAAAGCTAGAACTTCCACATTATCTTGCAATCCCACTACTGGGTATAGAATCAAAATAAATAAAACTAGCATACCAGAGACATTTGTACTCTCATGTTCATTAAAGAGCAATACCCAAGTGAGGGAATAATACAAAGTCCTTCAACCAACTAAAGATTAGAGAAAATGTTGGAATCTGAGGACATGACACTGCTAAGCAATGAAGAAGAATGAAAGCCCTATCTGCACCAATGTGATGGAAAGCAAAATTGTAACGTACGTGTGATAACTCAGGAATAGGAAGACAAGTACCGCATGATCTCATTCATATGATGAATCTAAAAATATTGATACGTTAAAAGTTGTGAGTAGAATGCTGACTACCAGAAGCTGGGGAGGTAGAGAAAGAAATGGCAGCAGGTGATCAATGAGTTGAGTACTATGTTAGGTTGGATAGAAATTCAGAGTTCTGGTGTACTGTTATGGGACCAAGTAGCCAAGGATAGTAATGTGCCAGACATAACAAAAACCAGAGGAAAGAATTTTGAAAGTTTTCATCATACACAATAAATATTTGACAAGATAATATATGTAACATATTTAGGCATCATATAATGTATGCAACATAGAAACATCACATTAAAATATATACCTGTATGTTTTATATAAAGATTAGAAAATGAATTTAATTTAAATAAAAAATCTCCAGGCACATGATCATTCGCTACAAGGTATAAAGTTAAGAAATTCCTTGGGGCTGGAGAGATGTCTCAGTTGTTATGAGCATTGGCTATTCTTGCAGAAGACCTGGGTTCAAATCCCAGCACCCATATGGTTGGTAACCACCATCCCAGCTCCAGTTCCAGGGAATCCAACCCCTTTTTGACCTCTGTGGACATTGTACAACATGGGTGAACTTGTATACATGCAGGCAATACATTCACACACATAAAATAAAAATAATATATATTTTTTAAATTCCTCAAGGAGCTGTAGAGATGTCACAGCTGTTTAGAGTGCTTACTACTATCCCAGAGTTCAATTTCTAGCACTCTGTCACACAGCTCACAAATGCCTATAACTACAGCATTCCACATTCTCCATGGCCTCCATGGGTACCCATAAACACTGTACATACCCACCCAGAGACACATTCACATACACACAAATAAATAAACAAGTAAACTTGATACATTCATTAAATATTCACAAGAAAAAGATGCATACACACTATATCCAAAATATTTTTATTTATTCTTTGAAAATTGTACACATACCTACAATGTATTTCAATCATATTCTTCCTCAACTCTCAATATTATCCATTACAGTACAAATCCTCTCTTCAGCTAGGTGTAGTGGCACAAACCTTTAATCCCAGCACTCGGGAGGCAGATGCAGGTATATCTCTTTAAGATTGAGGCCAGCCTGGTCTACATAGTGAGTTCCAGGCCAGCTGGAGCTACAGGGAGACCCTGACTCAAAGCAAAAACAAAAAAGAAAATCCTATCTTTATTAAGAAAGTAAGTAAACAGTTGAATATCAGTGAGATTCAGCTCTTTATTCACATTCATAAAGATCGTATATAGCTATATTTTATAAAGATAATATATAGCTATATTTTTCAAGGCCTATCCGGGAAAAAATGAAATGTTGTAGTTATTTAGTTCAAAGCAAATCGATTTGGTAAACAGCATTATCTTGAAAGCAACTGGTTCTTTTAAATGCTTATCGTGCTCTCTTGTATTCAGTTTAAATGTCACACATCAGCATCCGTAGGTGGCTATTGTCAGTGACCTTTAGATTATGTTGAGAAAGCACCAGGATTTTTAAAATATATTTTCAAAGAAATGGGGGAAATACTTAAAACCCCACTCTTTCACTGCCAAGGGCCTGCTTTCAAGCCCAATGTTCCCCATTCCATGGCATTATAATAAATTACAGTCAATAAATATTCACGTAAAATTGCACAGGATTCCTTGACATATCAACCAAAAGCATAAGTGTAACTGTACCATGTGGCAGTGGGGATGAGGGGACAGGTGAGTTTTAACTCTTCTTAATCGGTTTTATATGTAACTGCAGAAAATGGTAACCTTTACCCGGATCCCTGTAGTAGTACCAATAAAAAGTACTCCCATAGGCTCACATGTTTGAACACTAGGTCCCCAGTTGGTGGCACTGTTTGGGGAGTTTATGGAACCCTTAGGAGGTGCAGCCTTGCTGAAGGAGGTATGTCACTAGGGACAGGCTATGAGCGTTTAGAGTCGCACACCACTTCCAGTGTTCTTTCCCTGCTTCCTGTGTACAGCTAAGATGTGTTCTTTCAGTTCCCTGCTCCAGTCACCTGCTGCCATGCCTTCCGCACCACTACGGACATCTATCCCTCTGAAACAGTAATCCAAAATAAGCTCTTCCTCCTCAAGTTGCTTTTGGTCATGATGTTTATCGCAACAACAGAAAAGTAAGTAATATGGTCCCCAAGCATTTATTCCTGAATATAAACATATATCAAACATATGCACACGTGTCTTCATGTATATATATATATAAAATGAATGTATCTTAGATTGTAAATTAACTGAAGAGGGCGAGATAACTAAATGCTAATGATTCACACTAGGTGCTTGCATTTTGGACTGCTTGCTTAATAAGGTTAGCATTTACATGGTCAGTACTGAAGTTAACAAACAGCCATTTAGATCCATCAGGGGAGTTCTCTGAATTTTTGCAGCCACTGTTTTCATCAGGATGGCTACAGACTCAAGTAATGGAAAGGATGTGATTTACATGTTGAGGACTGTTTTTGTTAGTGGGAGGGAGGAAGACTTCATTTTAAAATAAATTAATAAAGTGGATAGTCTTGAGAGACTAACATATGGGAAAAAAAATAAATCTTCCATCCTCTCCAACCAGTCTGGAGATTCTCATTGTGAATCTCCCCTTTGCTTCCAAAGCTTCAATGCAAGTGTGTTTTGTTCCCAAGCCTTGGCCTTTTCTATAGCTCACAACATCTAGACCCTTTCTCACAGGATTCCTTGGCTACGGAGCCAACTATCTACAAGATTCATTGTTCTGGACCTTCTGAGGTTAACACCCAAATCCTCTCCCACAGCTCTAAGTCTGGGAGGAAAGGAGGGGAAATTACATGAAAATTCCTAAGGGCTTTTGTCCATAGGAAAGAAGCCAATAATTAAGAGATAATGTGAAAGCAAAGGAACATTCTCACAGGATAATGGTCTCCTGCTGCTGAAAGAATGTCATGGCAAAGCCCACACCATTTATGGAAAATAAATGTCATGGGGAGGGAGGTCAGGACAGCGGCTTTCAATCAGAAAACCCAGTCTCTTGGTAAAGCTCTGTTATTCTGAATCATCAGAGTTGATTAAATTGTTTTTCTCCAACAGGTGTTCATGCAGAAAGGAATCCTCATTATGTCATCAGCAGACTGAAGAGTGCCTAGCAGAAAGATAAATAGGTAGACTGACAGACAGAGAGACAGATAGAAAGATAAATCAATGGTCTTGATGGCTGATTAAGGAAAGTTCCATTTTGAAGGGCTGGAGAGGTGGCTCAGCAGCTAAGAGCACTGGATGCTCTTGCAGAGAATCTGGTATTGAGTCCAAGCACCCACATGGTGGCTAACAGTCATCCACCAACCATAACTCCATGTGCAGGAGATCCAATCCCCTTCTCTGCAAGCATTACACATGGTACACTTACATACACACAGGCAAAACACTCATACACGTAAAATAAAAATCAAACATTTTTAGATGAAAAGTATGGTTTTTAACCAAGTCCTCACTAGGCTGCACTCTAGTGATTCCAACTGCTTTGTACCAGTATGCATTCTGCAGACACTCTCTAAGAATTGTCCTCAGTCCTTTCAAGTAACAAAAGAATTATGCCAAGGTCAGAAACAAGGCTCCAGAGCCTCAGTAAAGATAAGAGTAAGATGGTCTGGATAATGGACACATTCTATTTATTTTAGGTTAGTTTAGTTTATCTTTATGACATATTCTGAGGCAGGGTCTCATGTAGCCCAGGCTGGCCTCATATTCACTATGTAGCCAAGGATAAAGGTGTACTTCTGATTCTCCTGCTCTGCCTCCACAGTACTTGGATTTGCACTATGTTCTTAGTTTCATGTTGTGCTGGGTATCAAACCTGAGCTTCTACATGCTAGGCATACAGTCTCACAACTGAGCTACAACCCCAACCGTGTAGGTGGTGTATTTTAAGAGAAAGTTGTGGTCTTTTGGTACTGTCAGCTCACACTCATAGCCCATGCCACAGCTATGGCAACGAGGTGAAACCCAAAGGGACTGCAGGTTGCATCCAGTGCCGGTGTATGAAACCCAAGTGGAGTGTAGTCAGTTAAGTAGTTTGGACATCTGTGGCATGACATATCACTTGAGTACATTGAAAAATCAAATACAAAATTGTGAACAGCTTCATAGAGATGTAGATGGTCACTGACAGTGTGACAAAGATGGAAACCGCTCTGCATCCAAGCCCCAGCGGTTTGCAAATCATACAGGATAAAGGAATCATCCATCCCATGCCCAAAAGACCTCTTTAAGCCTCTTTAAACAGGTTTCTATGTTGCCTCTGGGATTGCCATAATCTGTTCCCTCTGCTGAAACACTGTCCCCGAGAGAACCTCAGAGCTTGCTTTTAATTCAAATGTTCATCTTCTTGGGAAGGTCTTTCTAACCCACTATTCAAGAAATGAGGCTATCCTGCCTGCCTACCCCAGCACTTTCTACACTTCTGTGGTGCTCATTTCCTCTGCTTACCACTTGCTACTCTCTAAACTTACTTTTCCAGGCTGGTCTCAAACTCACTGTGTAGTGCAGGATGACCTTCAACATGTAGTCCTCCTGCTTCTGTCTCTGAGTAATGGGATTACAAGCGTCAGCAGCACATCTGGTTTATGTGGTACTAGGAATTGAACCCATGGGCTTTACACATGCTAGGCAAACACTCTACAAACTGATCTACATCTTAAATCCCCAAATCTTTAAACAATATAGTTTTTCCATATTATGCAATCAGATCAAAATAG
>NW_008350388.1:5032106-5096570 GCF_000622305.1 Nannospalax galili
TAAAATTGCTACCTTTCCTCCAAAGGGACAGAATTTAGTGGAAATTGTGAGAGTTTGGAAAACAATGCAGGAAGTTGAAGTCTTGATTAGATTTTCTGGGCAACTGGGATTCCCTTTCATTAGCAATGTTTCCTAGCAAAATGGAAGACAAATTAAATTTAAGTTAATCATTGGTTGGTTGGTTGGTTGCTTGCTTGCTTGCTTGCTTGCTTGCTTTCCTGATTGGTTAGTTGACTGGTTGGTTGGTTGGTTAGTTGGCTGGTTGGTTGGTTGGTTGGTTGGTTGGTTTGTTGGATGATTTGTTGGATGGTTGGATGGTTGGTTGGTTGATTGATTGGTTACTTGCTTGCTTGCTTGCTTGCTTGCCTGAGTGGGTTGGTTGATTGGTTGGTTGGTTGGTTGGTTGGTTGGTTTGTTGGATGATTGGTTGGATGGTTGGATGGTTGGTTGGTTGATTGATTGGTTACTTGCTTGCTTGCTTGCCTGATTGGTTGGTTGACTGGTTGGTTGGTTGACTGGTTGGTTGGTTGGATGGCTCATTGGCTGGCTGATGGTTTTGCTTGCCTGAGTGGTTGGTTGACTGGTTGGTTGGTTGGATGGCTCATTGGCTGGCTGATGGTTGGTTTTACAATGATGGTTCCATCATTCCACTATGTTTCCCAGGCTAACCCAGAGCTCCTGAGCTGGAGCCATCCTCCTGATGCAGTTTCAGCTGACACTGACTACAGGTGTGTACCACCATACCCAGCCACATTTTTTAAAGCTACTTTTTGAACAAAGGAAATTCCAAGTAAGTGCATTCTTATAAACCTTTGTGTAATAGATCAACTGAGAAGAGAAGATGGGAAAAAGACAGGTCAAGAAGGTTGGCAGTTTAAATGCCAGGAATTCCAACCAAACATGGCTTACATATTCAGGCTGGAAAACCTCAGGGAACAGATGAGCATGTACCAGACATCTGAGGATCACTCCATAACGCGTGTCCTTCTATTCCCCCACTTTCTCCCAATTCACCCACAGCCTTTCCACCTACATTCGTGTAGGAACTGTAACTCTCACCAATGTTTTGTCATATGGGACACCTTCTACATTTAGAATACCTCAGGCCTAGAGAAACATTTTCGAAGGTTAATAAAAAAACAATTTTTACGGAAACCTTTGCTGATTTCCCAGACAAACATGAAATTAAATATATTGTTACTTCATTTAGGTTCAACAAGTTCTGGAGAAGACTGTGTGCTGACACACATATATACACATTTATTTTTGTGCCACGAGTTCCTTTATGCTTTGTGGGCTACATTTCAAGTGCACAGGAGTTCCCTAAATGATGAAATTCACCTCCAAATAATAGAAACTATGGAAAATGTGACCTAAACGAACAATTGCAGCTATCTATCAAAGGCTGTTTCCTGTTCATTAATTACTCCATCAACAGAAATATCAGCAAGCATTCTTCAAAGGAAAGTGATAAATTCATTTATGATGTGCAGGACATTTAAGCCTGACAGCTTTTCATGACAAGAAAGCCAGGTGTGGTAGCACACAGCTTTAATTCCAGCACTCAGGAAGCAGAGGTAGGCAGTTGTCCGTGAGAGTGAGGCCAGGCTAGTCTATGTAGCAAGTTCCAGGCCAACTGGGGCTACAGAGAGACCAGTCTCCAAAGATGAAGGAAGAGGAGGAGGATAAGGAGGAAGAGGAAGAAAGAGAGAGAGAAGGAAGCAAGGAAGGAAGGAAGGAAGGAAGGAAGGAAGGAAGGAAGAAGGAAGGAAGGAAGGAAGGAAGGAGGAAGGAAGGACGGAGGAAGGAAGGAAGAAGGAAGGAGGAAGGAAGGAGAAAGGAAGAAGGAAGGAAGGAAGGATGGAGGGAGGGAGGGAGGAAGGAAAGAAGGAACGAAGGAAGGAGGAAGGGAGGAAGGCAGGCAGGAAGGAAGGAAGGAAGAAAGGAAGGAAGGAAGGAAGGAAGGAAGGAAGACATGCTGACATAATGCAAATCTTTACTATTCAGTGTTCAGTCAGTGATGGTGAGCAACATGGGCGGGTGGGGTGAAGAACAGGGGGATCCAGGCAATGGCATTGGCTCAGCCAAGTCTGAAGAGGCAGTCTTGTTAGTTATCTCAAGACAGTGAGACTTAAAGATGTAGCATGAAATTATTCAGGGATTAGAGTGTTAGAGAGGGAAGAGAAGAGGAGGCTCAATCCAAGAAGGAGTATATGAAATTATCAGAAAAGTGATGGGGAGATATGGAAGGAGGAAGGAAGGAAGGAAGGAAGGGGGAAAAGGAAGAGATAGAAAGGAAGGGACAGGAAAGAGAGAAAAGAAGAAACAGAGGAAATATGAATATAATATTTTGCTCAAGTACATACAAGCCTGTTCTGAACCTTGTGCTAGAAATTAAAGTATTATGTGCCCTGTTCTTCGAAAAACTACTTACAGGGCCTGAAGAGATGGCTCAGCAGTTAAGCGCACTTCCTGTTCTGGCAGAGGACCCAAGCTCAGTCCCAGCAACTATATCCAGTGGTTCACAACTCCAGCTCCAGGAGGATCCAACACCTCTGGCTTCCAAGGGCACCTACATTCACATGCACATATGACATACAGACACACACATAGACACAGACACAAATACGCACAGACACACACACGCATGCACACAAATTCAAAAAAATAAATCTTAAAGAAGTTGAAAAAGAAAAACATTTGACTTCAGAATCTACAATAACCTTTCAGCTCTTACAGGTGAGTTTCAAATTCTTAATCCAAAATCTAGTTTTGCTTTAAAATGTACGTATCATTCTTGCTCTGGGGCCCAACATCATTTCTTAAGAAGCATCTACAACTCTGATCAAGTGAAGACACTTACTTAAGGTATTGCTGTTCTCGAGTTCTATGGTCTATCAAGCAATGAATTTACTAGAATTCTTTTATTTTATTAAGTCAGTGTCTGTAATCCACAAAGGAAAAGCATAACCCAACAGGAATGGGATCTGAGAGTTCCATGATTGTGTTGGGCATAGCAAGGTCAGAGAGAGGGATTTGCTGCATGTGAAAAGTCTCTCAGGAGGGTGGAACTCAGTAGAATGCTATGGTGAGAAATGAGTGCAGGTGCCCTTTAAGGCCAGAGAGATGCCAGATCTCCTGGAGCTTCAGTTATAGGTAATTTGGAGCCACCCCATATGGACAATGGCAACTGAACTCAGGTCCCCTGCGAAAGCAGTAAGTGCTCCTAACCACTGAGCAACCCCTCCCAGCCCTGTCTACCATGCTTTTCTTGATCACCCACTGATTGATGGGCACTTTTATTAGTTTTAAATTTTTTTCAAACTATTGAGGTCTCTGTGAAGACAATTTTGATTGAAAAACGCATTCATAAATTCCATTTCTATGCTGAAAAGACAGCTCTGTAGAGAGTAGCTAAAGAGCTTTGATCATGTTTGGAAGTCTAAGTACCTCAAGTTGTGATGAAAGACTATTTTTTCCAGTCTGGCTCTACGGGGAAGCATTAAAACCAGTAAGAGGTGAGCCTAGTGAGAGGTCCTTAGAGTCAGAAGCCATGACCTTGATGGGGATTATGACGGCCTGGTTACCTTCTACCTCTTTGGTTTCTGTTGTTGCCATTGTTCGTTCATTTGTTTCGTTTTGTTGCTTCCTTGACATAGAGTTAGTGGTTTTGCTCTACCATGCACTCTTGTAATGAAGCTGCCTGCTTCACATCCAAAAGGAGGGGACAAATGATCACAGACTAAGACCTCCAAAACTGTGAGCTAAAACGAGTATTCTCTTTGAAAGTTGATTGTCTCCTGTATTTTGTTACAGTAGTGAAAACTGGCTGTACAAGCTTTGAAGAGGGTTTTTTTGTTTTGTTTTGTGTGTTTTTGCTGTTTAGCTTGGGTTTTGCTTTGCTTTCAGAGGATTATTTTGCCTATTGTTAATATTCTGGTCACTCTCGATCCAAGCTAATTTCTGCCCCAAGAGCACTGCTAGATTTTGGTCCTATTATTCTCTATATTTACCTCTTTTATTCCTGATCACTGAATATGACACTATGAATCTCTCAGATCCAAACTGAGAGTTCATGTTTTATTTCTGTGCTCTGTCAGAGACTGTATCCAAGCTCATGTGCAGTTCAAATATTCATTTTCTCAATTGTTTTTCATTCACTTAGCCAAAAATTAATTATGGAGCGCTGTCCTCTGACTTCCACATGTGTGTAGTGGTATGTGCATGGACGTATGATGCATGCACACATGTAGAACAGACACACACATACACACACACAGAGGGAGAGAGAAAAAAAATAAATGTAATTTTTTTAAAAAAAGAACTAGGAGCTGGGCATGGCGGCACATGCCTTTAATCCTAGCACTCAGGAGGCAGAGACAGGCAGATCTCTGAGTTCAAAGCCAGCCTGGTCTACATAGGGTGTTCCAGGACAGCTGGACAGCTGGGGCTACAGGGAGACCCTGTCTCAAAAAGGCCAAAAAAAAAAAAAAGAACTAGGGGAGAGAAGAGTGGTATCAAATTCCCGTGTGGTACATGTTGTAAATGGGGATAAGAGAGGTAAAGAATATCAAGGCAAATGTGGTGTGAGCTACATGTGCATTTTTGGAAAAGGGGGATGACCTTAAATGCTTTTTGGAAGCATGATGACCTTAAATTGTGGAAACCTCTCTTTCTTGCAAATAATGGCAGCAACCAGAGGCAGCCTTTTTACCTGACTGGATCCAGGGAGCTCTAGAGCTTTTTACTAGCCAATTTCATTGCTGTGACCAAATACATTGTGAGAACAGCTTGAGGGAGGAGGGCTTTATTCGGCACATGGTTTCAACACTTTTGGTCCATGATGGCTGGGTGGGCATGAAGAGGCAGGACTGTTCACCTGATGGGAGCTAGGAACAAAGTGGTGATAGGAAGGGACCAGGGCAAGATAAGCCCTTCAAAAACCTGAAAATCCCACTTCCTGTAATCGCGTTCTTCCTGATTTTCCCAATCTGATATTCTATTCAAATTGCAAAAGCAATTATACTATGGATTACATCAGAGCCTTTGTGGTCTAGTCAGGGTCTGGTTATCTCTGGAAATACCCTCCACCCCTCCTCCCCACCCTGCCCAGAGATGTGTGTTTCTTTCTTAGGCACCTTTCAATCAAGTCAAGTGGAGGTGAAGAGTAGCCATCAAAGGCTCCTCCTATGTTCAATGACAGAATCTTTGCTAAATTCCCCACTGGAGCCTCACCACTGCCTCTCAGATGTGTTAAAATAGAAAGTATATGAATGAATAAATGTATAAAAGATTTTTTAATTGAACCAGTAAGAGTGAGATGGCTCAGCTTGTAAAGTTGTTTACTGCTGAACCTGATGACCTGAGTTCCATCCCTAGGACCCATATGGTGGAAGGAGAGAACTGCCTCTCTCCAGGTGTCCTCTGATGTTCCCGTGTGCAAAATAAATGCAAAAAATTAAGATTACTTTAAATTTTTATTTGCTTTAATTTTATGTATATGAGTATTTTGCCTGCATATATGTAACACACCACATGCAATGTGGACATACATGCAATGTCCATAGAGGTCAGAAAAGGGTGTTAATTCCCCCTGGAACTGGAGCTACAAATAGTTGTTAGCTGCCATGTGGGTGCTGGGAACCAAATCTGAGTCCTCTGCAAGACAGCCAGTGTTCTTACCTGTTGAGCCATCTCTCCAGCTCTACAAAAAATTTAAATAAAAGTATCTACTTAAAAAAAAAATCTCTGAAGAGACAGGAGTGGTGGCCTATACCTTTAAAAAATTTTTTTTCATATTTTATTATTTTTTATGTGTATGTATATATTGCTTGCATGTAGGTAAGTTCACCCTTGTCATGCAATGCCTGAGGAGGACAGAAGAGGCTGTTGGATCCCCTGGAACTGGAGTTACGGACAGTTGTTAGCTGCCATGTGGGTGCTGGGATTCAAACCCGGGTCTGCAAGAACAACCAGTGTTCTTAACCACTGAGCTATCTCTCCAGCCCCAATGGTGGCCCATGCCTTTAATCCCAGCACTCAGGAGGCAGAGGCAGGCAGATCTTTGTGAGACTGAGGCCAATGTGGCATACATAGCGAGTTCCATGCCGGGTGGGGCTGTAGAGAGACTCTGTCTCAAAAAACAAACAAACAAAAAAGAATGTATCTCTGAAGAAACTTAAGAAATTACTAAATATTTTTACATGAAGTAAAAAACATAAACATTGCAATTTTTGATGCTTTATCTTTTATTTCATCATTTGCTAATATAGTGGTCAAAAGCATACCAATACTTTGACTATTATCAATTTAGTAAAACATTGCAAAAATTACAGCAGTATAACTCTAATCTTGATACATGTTTATAAATCAGATCAATGGCTTTTACCTAGAATCCATAATTTTTTTCATGTCACCATTTTCAGTTTTATTGAGCTTTTAAAATTTCATGCAGTATTTCCCCCTCATATCCAGACCCCCTCTCCCATCCATGCCCCACCCACCCACTGAACCCTATGTACTCTGCCACACATGCTGAGTCATATTCATTCAGGTGTTTGTACCCAAATGTCCTTCAGTGTAAATGAGTCCATTGGAGTCTAACCAGCTCATCCAGTGGTCATTCGTAAGTCATATTCTCCCTCATCCAGCAGCAATAGTTCTCATATAGTTCTCAATCTAATGCTGACCGGCCACCTATTTCTCACCTCTACTTTGGGCCTTTGTTTAATTGAGCTGACATGGGTCCCGCGTTTGATGCCCCCGCTGCAGCAGGCACACATGAGCAAGTCTCCATTGGCCTGGAAGCCTCCACCTCTCTATGTTCATGAACCAGCCCTGGCTCTTACAATCTTTCTCGCTCCTCTTCTGCAAGGTTCCTTATAGGCGTCCCCATCCTACACTCTACAGTCTCTTATTCTCCAAAACTTGGCCAGTTGACACCTTTTGTGTGTAATACACTCTGATGTACACGGAAGCCTCACTGGTGAGAGTTGAGCGGTGCATTAGCCCTCTCTCTACCCCTTATTCTGCTATGTTCTGTGAGCCTTCGTTGTAGAGATTTGACTGCAGATGTGTCACCTAGTACTGGGCATCTCCCAGGTGTATGTTCTCTATGTCTGACCAGATGTGCAACTCTGCATAGCCTCCATCTGTTGCAAAAAGAAGCTTTTTTGATTATTGCTGTATAGCATGCTTGTCACTATAAGGGAGGTCTCTTCTATCTGGCACTGTGTTCCCTTCCAAGCCACTCCCAGGTATACATACGCATTAATGTTCATGCACTCTATGTGCATTTCTCATAGGGTTTCTAGGGCATCGCTTTTCCCTCTAGGATGACTAGCCCCCGAGATTCACTCATCTCTACTCTTTTCTCCCCCATCCAGCCTCCCTCCTCCCTCTCTTCCTAGTAACAGTATCCCCATTATCCCCACCCTCCCCCAATACCTCCCAACTCCTGCCCTCGGGTTTCCAGGTTTCTGTTCCTGACTTGCATCTCTCCCGCACACTATGGTCCCTTGCATGTCCCTCCCTCCTCTCCTCCCTGCCGATTGCTCCCACTTTTCCACCTCCCTCAGGTAGCATCTGCTCCTTACTATCCCCCTTTCAGGTTGTTTCTTTTCCAAGTAGCACCAGGAGCCAGGTAAAGGCAAAGGATACATGGAGGTAAAGGAAAAGAAACAACCTGCAAATTTTTTTTAAAGAATTATAATTTATGTCTTCTCAAGAAAGTCAGATAGTAGCCATAATGATCTCTATACTCTCCCTCTTTCCTTTTCCAAATGGAAAGAATATATATATATATATATATATATATATATTATAGTACAATTATTGCTTCTGATATAAATGATTAAATTATTTGTTTATAATTATAAGCTACCTACTCAAATTAGAAAAAAACAGTTCCATTTTCAGAACAGATCACGACTACAAATCACCAAAGCTTGGTGAGAAGTGGCAGAAATGAAGTTTTCAGGAACAGAAACAGAGTATCCTTAATGATGCAACTTTTAGATGCCACACACTTCAGCTAGGGAGTGCTCTTTGCCAGTGCAGACCCTGGAGAGGGAGTACCTGGAGGAAACCCAGAATCAGAAATTGACTGATTTTTTTTCCTGGTTATAATTAAGAACAACCACATATCTTGAGAAAAGTAATAAAGGTTCTGCTTAGCACAA
Source organism: Nannospalax galili (assembly GCF_000622305.1). Classification (NCBI taxonomy): domain Eukaryota; kingdom Metazoa; phylum Chordata; class Mammalia; order Rodentia; family Spalacidae; genus Nannospalax; species Nannospalax galili. The sequence goes on from NW_008350388.1 coordinate 5,040,287, forward strand.
AGTGAAACCCAAGTGAAGTTTCTCATGTGTGTGAACATAGAAGAGGGTTGTGTGTATACTGTTTTGCTATGTTTCCTGGTACAGGCTGCAGGTTGAATGTGAGAGCTGAATGAAACATTAAGCCACTCCCTCCAGTGACAGGTGGGATCTGACCAAGAGAGGCAATTTTTCTAACTTAGGCACATGCATACATACATGTTTTGAAACCAGTCTGTACTCTCCCTTGTATATTTAAATGTCTCCTTTTGGTTTAGTATTATATTTAGTTTTATGCATTCTATAAAGAATATAAGCATTTAAACCTAACATGATGTGTGCACATGTGAAGGCCGCAGGTCAACTCTGGGTATATTCCTCTATCACTCTGGATCTTATTTTTGAGACAGGCTCTTTTCACTGAACCTGAAGCTCATCATTTTCGCTAGACTAGCTGACCACTGAGCTCTCAGAAGCCACTTCTCAAAGAAGTCTTTGCTCCCCGGGGTTACAGTGACAGGTGCACACCACTGTACTAGCTTTACATGGATGATGGGCATCTGAACTCTGGTCCTCATGCGTACACAGCAACAAGTGCTTTGCTTTACCCACTGAGCCACCTCCCCAGCCCCCCAGCAGGCTTTTCTTATCAGTCCTCCATACCACTATCTTTAATTCTTTGCCATTCACTGTCTCCAACCTCTCACTACCCACCCTCTCTGAGCAGTTCAGAGTCTGCACTCAGTCACTGCTGAAACCCCATTTGCAACAGACAACTGTGATTCTCTGGTTACTGGGTCACCCACAGCCTCAGTCGCACCTTTATGTAGGATCACACTCACCTAGCAACGCTTCCTCTGAATCTCTGCATTTGCCCTACTCACCTCTAGATTATTATTTGCTGTCCTGCTTCTCTAGAATCGCTTCCTCTCTTCTCTCTCAGCCTCTCAGTGCTGGACATAGTGTCCCGTACTTGGTTCTCTACACTCCTCTTCTTCACCCTGTCATCACTTTGACAATTATCCCTAAGCAGAGGACTTCCAAATAGCTATCTGGAAACCAGACTTCTTCCTTGAGCTCTAGGTTACTTTTCTTGTTGTCATGACAAAACATCCGACAAAAGCAACTTGAGGAAGAAAGAAAGGAGCTACTTAGCATGAGGCAACTGGTCAGAGTGTCCAAAGTCAGGAAACAGAGAGTGATGAATGCTTGTGTTCAGCTTATTATCTTCTTTTTATCCCTCTGGGACCCCAGCCCATAAGATGGTGCTGCCCACACTCAGGGTGTATCTTTCCTCCTCAGTTCATCCTTCCTGGAAACACTCTCGTGGACACACCCAGAAGTCTGTTTCCATGGTGAGTCTAAATCCAATGAAGTTGACCAGGAAGAGTAACCATCCTAAATTCCATCCCAAATATTTAATTGTTTTCTAGACTAACCCATGCAGCTTGCTGCTGGGTCTGCTGTGAGCAGTCCCAAGGCATTTGTGCTTCCACTGAAATAGGAGCCAGACTAGCCAGGCTCCTTTCGCTTCCTGAGAGAGCTTCAGGAAAGACAGTAGGCAAGGAGAAAGAAAAGTAGGCGAAGAAAAGAAAGAGGAAAGGAAGGAGCTGGGGAGGGCTACAGTTTCTGCTCAGCCCACAGAACATGGTACTTGTTTGGTTTGGACCTTGAATGTTCCGCAGAGGCTTGTGTGTTGTAGACATGCTCCCCAGCTCATCGTTCTGCTAGGAAGCAGTGGAGCCTTTAGAGGTGGGCCTAGTGGAGGAGGGTAGGTCACTGGGGATGGGGCAAGGGGAGGTGTGCCCTTGAAGGGGATATTGAGGCTTTGGCCCCAGCAGATTTGTTTAGCTTCTTGACCAGCTTTGCTCTACCATACACCCTCTGTCATGACAAGCTGCCTTGAGAAAGACCCAAAGCGAATGGCACCAATTAGCAATGCTCTGAAACTTTGAAACCAGAATCTAAAAGCAGTAGCGGTAGAGCTCAGAGATGATTGAACATTCATTCACACACACACACACACACACACACACACACACACACACACACACACACACACACACACACACACACACACACACACACACATCTCAGAAACCTAAACCCCCAACATTTCTTCTTTATATGCTGATCATCTCAGGTATTTAAAAATTTTTATTACATTTATTTATTTGTTTATTTGGTGATGGGGCACATGAAAAGAAATAAAAAGAATATTGATGCAGTTTTAATGCTTTCAAATAGCCTATATTATTCAATCTCCCTAACAATTGTGTGACACTAATCCTGGGTGGCTATGAACAAGTGACTGCTCACCCCAGATAACAAACCAAAGGCAGACCAAAGTAGGGTACTGCTAAAGTGCAGCTACATGAACCAGTGGGTTTTATTGGTAATATGGGTATATGGATGAGGGTTAGTTACAGGAGCAGAAATGACTCAAAGACAGCTGTATCACTGAAAGCCCAACCTGGCATGGGCGACAGCCCACAAAAGTTGGAAGCCTGAAGCCATTACACAACTTACAAGTGACTAGACAGGTTGGAGAGTGTCTGTTTTAGACAGTTCAGATAGTCTGAGTCTCTTTGAGGCAGCTTGTCTGGTCTGAACCACTCTAGGCAATTCAGCATGTCTGAGTGTATCAGCTGTTCTTACTGCTTACATAAGCTTAAATAAGGAATCTGGTGAATCTTCTGGATGTCAGGGACTTCCGGAAGCTATTGCGTTGTTTACTTCCTGAGCTTAAGGAGCTCCTTAGCAAGATGGAATGGAATCTTTTACCCCCCTTTAGAACGTCAAGAGTCTTAACAAGATTCTCTTCAAGATGGACCGTATCAACCCAGGGAAAATGACAATTTTGTTAAACAGGCAGCTCAAATCCACCCTGTATTTTAGGAGATGAAAAAACCAAGAGATGTTAAAACTTGAACCAAGCACCATGAATCAATGTGGAAGCAGAATGATCCAAGTTTTGTGACTCTCAGCCTTCATTTGCTTTTTTTAAAAAAGAGTACTGCTTTTTACCATTAGAAAGAAGGGAAGAAGGAAGGGAGGGAAGGAGGGAAAAAGAAGGAAGGAAGGAAGGAAGGAAGGAAGGAAGGAAGGAACTGTATTCAATCATGCTCTTTTGCAGAAGGAAAATCCTTTTAAAAATTCTTTAAGAATAATTTTTTGTGTCTTTTATATAATAAAAATAGGGAAAAAGCTAATTAGTAAAACCTTTTCTTTGAACGTAACAAAATTATGTTCTCATGGTATATATGTGTGATGGTTTGAATGAAAATGTTCCCCATAGACTCCAAGTATTTGGACATTTTGTCCCCAGATGATGGCACTGTTTTGGGAGGTTTTAGAAGGTGTGGCTATCCTGGAGGAAGCACGTCACTGGGGGTGGGCTTAGAGAGTTCTTAAGCCTTGCCAGATCTTGAGTCCTTCTTTGGTCTTCTGTGCCTGCGTGATGATGTGAGAACTTCACTTCTGCTGCTCCTGCTCCAGCCACCTCCAGCCACCATGCCTCCCTGCCATGGCAGACTGTAATTTCCCTGGAACTGTAAGCTCAAATAAACTTTTTCTTCTCTAAATTGCTTTGGTCAGTGTTTCTATCACAGCAACAGAAAAGTGACTAGAACAGTAATTGGTACCAGAGAATGGGCTGTTGGCTGTGAAGAACCTGACTATGTGGAATTTTGAAGAAATGTGCAAGACTTCAGAAGGTTGGGCTAGAAAAGCAGCTGATTGCTGTAAGCAAAGTTTATAGGCCATTCTAGTAGGCGCCTGGAAGAAAGTAGTGCTGAGAACAATGTAGTTCCAGAGGGAAATAAGGACTTAAGCAGCAATTGGGATATTTTGGCAAAGAGTCTGGCTGGAGTCTGCCCACAGCCAAAAAGCTTGCCTGAGGCTAAGTTGAAAAGCCATGGACTAATTTCTCTGGCAGAAGAAATTTCAAGACAGCCTAATGTAGAAATGGTGGCATGGCTATTAGTGGTGAATATTATACAGATTTACAGAGAAAAAGGGCAAATGGAGCAGAAAGAAATACAGAATGTACAGGATGGATTGAAAAAGAGCACTAGGAAGACTAATGTTGGAGCCCTGGCATGTGATGGAGAGGATCCCATTGATAAGGAGATTAAAGTGATAGGGCAAGACCACACCCAGCTAAGCCTCCAACTTGTGAAAGGAAAATGCTGCAGGAGCCACTGAAAAGAAAAGCTTCTAAAATGGATGAAGCAGGCTGGAGTCCACCCCAAACGTGCAGTCAAACTTGGCAGTGTCCTTCACTTGGTGCTGGCTTTAGCAGCATGAAAGATAGAAGAGTGAGGGGGTCATCAATTCTTCCTCTGAGGTTTCAGAGAGCCTTGGAGGCCAGGCAGCATGAAGCAGGGGTTCCCCTGCCTAGAGAAGGCCCTGATAGGCCATTGCATGAAGCTGTGAAGGTGAAGCCTGGTTGGCAATGGAGACCCCAAGAAGTTCATGATGTCAGAGCTGTGAGGCATCTGCCAAGAAGACCCAAAAGGGAGGAGTGGTAATGTCTATTCGGTTCCAATGTATGTTGGGAGTATGTAATTTGTCTTTTGATTTTATAGAGGCTTACGGTTAAGATATTTACCCAAGTCTCAGAAGAGACTTTGGACTGTGGACTTTTAAACAGTACTGAGACTGATAATGACTATGGGGACTTTTAAAGTTGGACTAAATGCATTTTGCATTTTATATGGTCATGAGCCTATGGGGGGAAAGGGGTGGAATGTTATGGTTTGAATGAAAATGTCTCCCATAGGCTCCAAGTAGTTGGACATTTTGTCCCCAGATGATGGCACTGTTTTGGGAGGTTTTAGAAAGTGTGGCTATCCTGGAGGAAGCACGTCACTGGGTGTGGCCTTAGAGAGTTCTTAAGTCTTGCCAGATCTCGAGTCGCTCTGTTGCTTCCTGTGCCTGCATGATGATGTGAGAGCTTAGCTTCTGCTGCTCTTGCTCCAGCCACCTCCAGCCATCCTGCTTCCCTGCCATGGCAGATTGAAATTCCCCTGGAACTGTAAGCTCAAATAAACTCTTCCTTCTATAAATTGTTTTGGTAAGTGTTTCTATCACAGCAACAGAAAAGTGACTAATACAATATGCTTCAGTGATTTTTGGCTTTTTTTTCCTAGAGAAACAGGCTCTAAAGGAGAATACAGAACTGACAGCACAGTTCTGTGCCCCCCCCATGTGAAATCAAAGAATGAAATACTTTCCCTTAATGGCATTCTTTTAAAAATAAGGTTGGTTCCCATCAGTCAACTAGAGTTTAGAATATCAATGACAGAATAAATCAAGTTCATCTGGTTTGGAATGTCAGGCTAAGTGCTTCTTAAAGTGTCTTCATGGACTTGGTAGGACTCATGACTGGTGAGGAAAAGTCCTGACAGCTCCACTCTCTCTGTAAAACACATGCATAGCAGACAGGCAGTCCTCCTTGCATGGGCCTTGGAGATGGCACGTGTCTGTATCTAAGTCTAGCCATTACCAGAGCCCTTGGCCTTATGCACTACTTCAGAACTTTCTATAACTTCTATCTATACTATAGTTAGACTTATATTGTAAAGCTAAAAGATCTTTTGATTTTGAAATGTATAAATGGTCAAAACCTGGAAAGTCATTTGTGGAATTTTTTCCCTAGAATAATTGAAAGAATCTTTCAGTTGAAACAAATGCCAATGTGAGTTTCATGCCCACTGTAACACGTTGCATACGAAGTCCTTCATATGTGTTGTAGACAAGGCCTGCCATCTTCCCTACAGCCTTGAGAAACAGGTAAGTGTGATACCATGTGGAAACTGAGTCTTACAAAGATGAAGCCTCTCTGAATGCTGGTTCATCTTGGATTCAAATTAGGAGCTCAGCATCTTTCCTTGGAAAATATATTTTTATTTTTACAGGGCTTTATGATTACATAGTTTAGATATCTCAATATAGTTGATGGGACTCAAATATGGAAACATTCATTTCATCTTTGGGGAGATGATTTTGATTTTGTGAAGCTTTTACTGTCTTATTGATTTCATATGTTTTCACTCAGAGAATTGCATCTCCTCTGAGTTATTTCCCATCTCCCATGGTTAAGAGCTTGTTTTTCTTTTATATTTTCATTTCCTTGGTTTAATAATATTTTTTTAATTATTTTAAAATTATGTGTGTATGTGTGTGTCTGAATGTGGGGTTGTGCATGTGAGTTCACATGCCAGCCCTTGGAGGCCTAGGGTTAGAACCCCTAGAAATGGAGTAACAGGTTGTTTTGAGACTCCTGACATGGGTGCTGGGAATTGAAATCAGATCCTCTGCAAGAATAGTTTACACTCCCAACCTCTGACTATCTCTCCAGCCCCTAGATTAATAGTTTTTGAGACATATTCAGTTTTCTCTACAAATACTGGGGGATATCAACTACAAGCATATACAGTTATAAGACAGTCTTCAGGATCTCTGGTGCTGAGAAGGTTGATGTGTTCTAGTAACTGAGAGACTTTGTAAGTTACAGCCTGAAGCCCATGAATGACAACTTTGAGGAATAGACTAAGAAATGAAAGAGACTTCCAGGCCCATCACCAACCTGCAGCCCTTCTCTCGCCCCCATGCACTCCAAAATCCAAGCCACAAGCTTTGCACCCTTCCAACGGCTAATGCCAAAATCCTACTTACAAGACTTGCACTCCTTAGATTCATGTTAGAAATCAAATACCAAGACAAGGAATAACCTTGGTGACATGGTTAGACCACTTCTGGTTTAAAATTCTCTACTTCTACATGAAGCCTTCACCAAGGAAATGGGCAAACGTGGATGTGATAGTAGGGGTTGGGAGAGAAGGGAAAAGTGACAAGTGTTTTGAGCAGGAATGACAGACACTAAGAACAGAAAGTTATAGGGAAGGGGCTTCTGTGGTTGCTTTGGGCTCCTCCTTCCAGGGAAACTCTTAAAAACAGGACAGTTCAAATGCCAGGTTCCCAGGGCGCAGAACCTCCAGACACAATTCTGGATTTGACTATGCCAGGATGGACATTTCTTACTGGAGATTTTACACACACACACACACACACACACACACACACATATGTGTACATATATGTACACACACACACATATATATATATATATACGTGTATATGATATTGTTTCCTCTGAGTCTCTCATCACTATAGTGATATCAATAGATAAACTGGTAGTATAAAAAAATCACTTACTGTCTATACAATAGGAACCTTGTTACTCTATATCTTAATTCTAGATCATTCCACCACTGATTTGTTACACTAAATGATAAAATTCAGTAGTTACTTTTCTATGGGCACAATATGGGCTCAGTTCTCTGAGAACAGGGAGAATGACATAGATGCTTCCAGATTTGTCCAGGATGATAAATTAGGAGCAGGCTCATTCTGTGCCTGGCCAAATGATCAGCAGATCCCAGGCTAATTTCTTCCCATGAACTGGAAATGCAGCATACTTGAAGGTTTGGGTATGTATGGATACTCAGGGTCTGTGGCCACCCTCCTTCCCAGGTTCCTGTTTTATTGAGTAGATGCTCAGCTAAATTGCCAGAGGCAGGCAAGTCAAAGCAGGAAGTGACACAGGCAGAGCCACAGTTCTTGGACTTAGAGCTTTTACCTTCAAATGAATTGCTGTCCTTGTTCCTTTTTCTTGAGAGGAAGAGTGAAGGTGGTGCTCATTTCTATACCTCCTGGACTTCTTGAGGCCTTTCTCCTCCTTCCTCCTCCTCTTCGTCCTCCTCCTCCTCCTTCCTCTCCTCCTCCCTCTCCTCCTTCCCCTCCTCCTCCTTCCCCTTTCCCTTCTTCTCCTCCATCCCTCCTCCTCCTCTTCCTCCTCCTTCTTCCTCTTCCACTTCCCCTTCTTCCTCTTCCTCTTCCTCTTCTTCTTCCTCTTCCTCTTCCTTCTCTTCCTCCTCCCCCTCTCCCCCCCCCCTTCCCCATTCCCTTCTTCTCCTTCTCATCCCTCCTCCTCCTCTTCCTCCTCCTTCTTCCTCTTCCACTTCCCCTTCTTCCTCTTCCTCTTCCTCTTCTTCTTCCTCTTTTCCATGAAACATTCAGACAGAAAATAGAAAAATCTTTACCTCCAGGAGTGTTTTTCCTGGTTTCTTCATTGGGCCTGGAATAGGGAGAAAGGTGACAATTTTCCTCACGTTTACCAATTGAGATATTGAGTTAATGGGAGATTTAGCAGTGGAATCAGAATGACAAAATTATCACTGACTTGTTTGTGGATTCAGTCAGGCCTATTCTATTTTGGAAGTCTTAACTTTTTTTTCCAATGCTGACACATACATACATGTACACACACACACACACACACACACACACACACACACAAGGAGAGAGTAATTAATGCTTCTGTTAACATTGCCCCGTTATTCTGCCAATCTTTCATAACTTGCCTCTGAGACAGAAACAACAGCTCTTAAAGGAAAGCTCAGTCTTTGGAGGCAGCAGCTCTGGTTGTTCCTTCCAGCTTACTCAGAGGGGAGTTGAACCTTTCTCAGCCCCTTCCTTTACCTATAGATAATAAGAAATATCCCCCGAGGTTTATTGAGAAGATGGAAAAAGAAGGCACATCTCGACAGTACCCGTATGCCCTGTTGGGACCTGACTCTGGCTGTGGCTTTGTTGGAAAGCTCCAGAGCCTTTGCATCTGGTCAGCATTTGGTTTGATCATGGAGTCGTTTTTTTACATGTTGTGGATTATGGAGCTTCTGATTGTCCTGAGATTTTGGATGACTTGACAAGTAATCTTCAAACCTGTTTACAATTCATTATTATGTTATTGGAAAATATTAGTAGGTTCAACCCTCAGATGCGTAGCCCTTTGGGAGCAGACAGACAGCACTGTGCAGGGTATATCGCTCTACTCCAGATGCTATAACCAAACACCACAGATCAGGTGAAGCTAGGAGTTTGAGGGTATCAGGATGGCTGGGTTCTGCTGGATTCCTCCAGCTGATAGACTTCTGATGTCTGCTTTACCCTTACCTGGCAGGAAGAGAGAGAAAGACCTCACTCTGTTTCCTTAAAAGGGCACTAATTCAACTTAGAAGGGCTCGACCCTCATGACCTGATTACCTCCCAAAAGCCTGTCCTCCGGCTATCATCATACAGAGGTCACTTTTAACATAGAGCATTAGAGGAGGGTATACCAACAATCAGTCCATGAAGTAGGGCTGCTACCTCATGTATGAATCCAGGGGAGAATGTTTTTCCATCTGTGAGGTGACTTGGAAGGCACTGAGTATGCATTCGTTTACTAAACAGCCAACTCACAGTACTATACCACATGACCTCCTAACTGTGGAATGGACTTGTGTCTGCTCAAGTATTGAACTGGGGTCTCTGAATTTCAAAGGCCATGTTGTAGTTACCTAGAGTAGACTAGAACTGTAGGAATACCAAGTAGCTTGAGTTCTGTTGGTCAATTTGAAGACTCCTAAACTGATATTCCCCGCAGCATTCATGCGCAGTTACTCACTGTGCACCTCACTTTCCTGAGGACACATAGAGTTTTCCTTCTCCTCCATCATTAAAACACTTCCATCAGTTATTCCCAGACCCAGGCCTAGGCCAATGAGTATGGATCAGAACTTAGAGGTGTCCAAGCATCTCAGTGGAGAAAGCTCTGCACATTAGTACCAATTCTCAACCAGGCCACTGTTTTGAAGCTGTTTAAAGATCATGATTCAGTCAGGTACAGGGTGAGACACTGGGGAAATCTTTTGTTTTGGTGACAATGTCACTGACATTGAAGAGTCAGACACAGGCCAGCTACAGTTTCTATTTTCAGTTGGTTATGCCTTCCTACAACATCACAGGCCCTTCAATAAATTCAAGCTAAATTGTGCAATCTTTAATTGTATTGGAGCTTCCTGCCGCATTCTGGCCTCCCGGCCATGGACAGAGAAAGAGGAAATCACCAGGTTTTTTCAGTTTATCCATCCAAGTCTTGTGTGCTAAGGGATTTAGGGTCCCTGTAGTCACCTTGCCATCATTTCAGTTTGGCTACAATCTCATGGGATCTTATAAATAAAGCCAGAGCAGCCTGAGCCAGATCCTGGATGGCAGATGCAGAAGCTCTTTGGAGGACGGGAAGTGGTGCTGAGCATCCAAGCCCCACTTCCCTTCTGTGCTGGTAATAAATCGGAACTCAGCAGAGACAGAAGTTTCCTCTTAATGGGTTCTTGTTCTTTACTAAGAGTTTCTTTCTAGGTGAGTCCTAGAAATGACTTCTTCCCTCGCCCTTATTTTGAAATGAATTACATATTTCCCCTTCAGATAAAACTTACCTTTTCTCTTTCCATCATTTATTGTTGAAAGAATTACTTGGTCACATTGTCTTTATGGTGTGCTTACAAACACATATCATGATTGGTTGCTTCTCTAGAGAGATGGTAGAATTTTAAGGTGAATGAATGAATTTATCCTACTACAGATAACAGAATGCCTTTTATTATTAGATTTTGAAATAGCGGTACCAACGCAAGTTCTGTTTTACAGCTCTTCCTGCCTTTCTAAGGGACTCTCACTGTTTACCATAGGTTAAGGTCAGAGAGGACCAGAGCAAATCCCCACTTAACTGATTCTTCTAGTCATAAACATGGTATTCTGGTCTATATTATGGAAAATTTCTGATATTTTTGTTTTGTTTTATTCTTGTTATTATTGAGACATGCTCTCCTGTAGCCCCAGCTAGCCTGGAACTCACTATGTAGACAGGGCTGGCCATGATCTCCTAGAGATCCACCTGCCTCTGCCTCCTGAGTGCTGAGATTAAATGTATGCACCACCATGCGCAGCTTGGTATTTTAATTTTTATTTTATTTTTCGTGGTAAAAATACTTGTACTTTTGTTTGTGATTATTTATTACTTGAGCAGGATGTATCTCGCTGCATATTTAATGGTGCCTCTCCTTTGCCATATCTCTTATAACCAGTGTCTAATTTCAGCCCTTCCAGAGTGAAAACACCTTGTCAAACTTCCCATCACATTTTTTTTTTCCTCATACACATCATTTCAACCTCACTCCTGAAAAAAAAATCTGTTAGTGGCACTTCCAATATTGGCAATGTAAGAGTGAAAAAAAAAAAAAACTATGAAAAGGGGAAACCGAATTTGAACGTCATCATCACAGAAATGAAGCGTGCCCTCACACTTAAAGAAAGGGTATGTTACAGACCAGACGTGTGGAGGCTGATTCACAAGGAATTGTTGTGCAAAGGTTAAATGCATCACTCACTGAAATCAAGCAAATCATTTAAAGAGTTATTTAAATAATACTTTTCCATTACCTTTAAGTTGAGTATATATGTAATTTATTAATGGAGAGAAACTCCTAAAGTGACAAAAGGTGTGAAAACTAGTGCCAATGGGAGTTCAATACAAACGAAGAAAGCATCATTCTTAAACTGTCAATGATTTTCAACTGCAAAATAGGATTATGTTTGTAAGCAATCCTTCTGGGACATGTGCTGTATAAAGTTCATATCCACACGCAAGGTATGTTGCTAGCTCTGCAGTTAGATTTGGCTGTAGCAGAACAGATAAATAGTACCTTGACACAGGAGGACGCCAAGAGACTTGGAGAGCGGATTTTCATCTGGATTCGGAAAGTAAAAACTCTTAGATGATAAGATGATGTATTAGGTACTTTTCTGTTGCTGTGATAAGACATTGTGACCAAGGCAACTTATAAAGGAAAGAGTTTATTTGAGTTTGCGGTTCCAGGGGTAAGAGTCCATAATGGTGGGGGAGGCATGGTGGCAAATATGGCCTGAGCAGAAAGCCAAGTGATCACATCTTCAAACAGGCACAGGCTGCAGAGAGAGACTGGAAATATGGCAAGGCTTAAGAACTCTCAAAGCCTGTTTCCTCCAGCATGGCCACACCTAAAACCTCACAAAACAGCACCACTGACTAGAGACAAAATGTCCAAATACTGGAGCCTATGGGGGACATTCTCATTCAAACCACCATAGATGAATTCTGAGGCTTGGAAATATTGGGGGAGAAAAAAAAACAGATCTGTTTTCAGAGCTTACAGGAGTTTGAATACTGCGGGCAGACTTGGGAATGGAAAGGCTCAGCATACTTTTCATGGAATGAATGAATGAGAAATCCCCATTACCAAACTAGTGATGTTTAAGTTTCAGATGACACACAACAGGTTTTCACTCAATTTCATGAATATTGCTTGAAAATCAACTGTGTTTTGGGGAATAAATTTGGTGTTTGGATACCAAGGGAATATACAAGAACTGCCAAGGAGCTCATGCTGGTAGGAAGCCCAAGCAGACAGAAGTCATGATGTGATTATGGTTACCCACACCTTAGGTTTATCCAGTGGAAGGGGAAGCCAAATCAAGAGGTCAAAAAGATGAAACTGGAAAAGTTCAAAAATGAAAAGGCTAAATTTGGGTCAGAGTAACCATCACATTGTGAAAGGAAAAAAAAAGAGTAAAATCAAAACACCTCGGAAAATGGTAAGATATCTAAAAGCTGATCCTATGTAAGCAGGAAGTGAGGGAGATGCCAGCTCAAGTCTATACAGAGGCCATCCAAGTGTAACCTGACAGAGGAAAATGAGTTCAGTGGCTTGGAGTCTCCTAAGTCTTTCTAAAACTTTGAATTAGGGGGGAGCAGTGTTTAAGAATAGAATCACAGCAATGTTTTAATGCAAACACCATCACCTGTTCCAACTAAGTTCTATGTTTGAATATTTCCATCTCATTTTCAGTGCCGTGGGGTACATTTACTCATTGAATTATGGATTACCTTACATGTTATTACAGACATGTCAGGTACAAAGGGTAAGACGGTTGCTGCGTTTAAGGAGGTGATGATATGGCATGGTGGGTGTATGAGAGGGAGGATGAGTTATGAAGCAGTTGGGATAAGGAGATGAGCTGTTAGCAGCTGAACACAGGATAGCAAGTCTCTGACGTCAGCAAATCTTATCAGGGAAAATATAAATCAAATTATAGGCTCCTGCCCTGGCCTGCTGACATCAGACCCTGGCTTCCATTCTAAACACTGTCTACTTTGGAGGAGACTCTTGGTTCTGTTAGGAGACCAGACAAGGAAGATGCCTGTCAGCTCTACTCTGTCAGAAAGCTGTTTGAGGCAGCTCCACGGGTACCTTCTTGCTTCATCTTTGTAATGAATTTGCAGTTCACAAGCCTCATACTCAGAGACTATAGATGAAATCCCAGTTTGTAGAACTGCCCTCCACACTCTTAAGGACAGCCTCCCCCTTTATTCAGTGACAATTATGGCTGGAGCAAGTGAAATACCGAAAATTCTGTTAGAGTCTACCTTTATCAGTCAGGGAGACTAGCCCTACCATTGATCTCCTAGGCTCTGGAATTCTTATTTAGTCCACTCAACTTGGCCTCTTCTGACTCCAAGTTGGTCACTGTGAGGAAACAGAGCTCTTTTGATCCACTGGCGACACAGACATACCCACACGTACACACATGGCCCTCTCAGCTCTGTGTCTCCTTTCTGAGCCTGACCCAACCACCCCTGCAGAATAACATGGTCTCTTGTTTACTGAGACTCTTTCTTTAGACTACTTTTCACACCCTTTTTGTACAAAGATTTCTGCCCACAGATGGGCAGTTTTCCAATTCTTTGCTCCTAGTTCACAAATGAATATTTACAGCCATACGTTTTAAGATAAATTATATATAATGTTAATAAGATGCTTTTGGTTCCTGAGCACACAATTGGATGGAGAGAGAGAGAAGAATATTTATAAATCTTCCTCTGCTGGTACTGGTACACAGAAAGCGAGCTTGACCTTACTTTATGAAATTTCCCACTATTTAGATTTATTAACGTCATAACATTATTATCAGCCATGGTGTTTTTAATTATTTATCTTGAGGCTTTCTAGAATTTGCATTTTTCAAAGAAAAAAAATCCATATAACCATGCACTAGTTGGGGCAAAGATGTACCTCAGAATGGATCACAGGAGGAAGTAGTGGGGGTGGAGACATTGGTTAGTAGATCAATTGTAATAACCCTGAAAGGATGGATGGCATTGGAAGGAAGTTATAAAATGGGAAAAAAATACATTCTAAGGTAAAAATTAAGAAGAAACCAACAGCTAAAGAGAAAGATTCAAGTTGTAGTTTGAACCCAGGTGAATGGAAAGATGGGCTGACAGCAAACAAGCAAACTGCAGAGGGAGAAGAATTGAAGGGGGCGAAGGAGAATGATGAATAAGAATGCTCCAGATGAGCCTTAGGCTGCTAGTAGGATACTGTGATAGTCAGCTTTCCGTTACTATGATAAAATACCCAAGATGGGGCTGGCGAGGCTACTCAGCAGTAAAGGTTCCAAGGATATAGGCATTTGCCTCCAGGCCTGATGACCTAAATCTCCAGAACTCACAAGGTGGAAGGAGAGAGCTGACTCCCAAGAGTTGTCCTCTTACTTCCATAAGTGCCTCCTCTGCGTTCTCTTCTATCTCCTCTTCCTTCTCCGCCTCCCATATTGTTTCTTTAGAGATATCTAGTATACTGTCAAACACATTAATGTAAACATTGTGTGTGTCAACCTTGTAAACATTGTGTGTATCTTTTTTACTATCTAGAATGTCTATTCTTTTTCCTCGTTCTATTTAGAAACACTTTTACCTTTGTCCCATTTTATACTCCATGTGTACTTTATTTTTGACACAGAGTCTCATGTAGTCCAGGGTGGCCTCAAACTTGCTCTGTAGCCAAAGATGACCTTGAACTTTCAATCCTCCTGTCTCTACCCCTGAAGTGCTAGGATTACAGGCACATGCATCACGCCAGATTTTCGCAGTGTTTAAACTGAGCCCAGGACTTCTTATGTGCTGGCAAGCACCGTGCCAACTGAGCTACATCCCTAGCTCCTACTTTTACATTGTATGCAGTTTAAAAATCATATATCCGCAGTGTGATTATTTTAGTGTCTAAAGACTTTGGAGTTCATAATGATTCATTGCTTCATATCTTCAGTGACTTGGATTGTGACCATGTATTTGGCCAATGTGGAGCTGTGGGATTGTAGGAAAGTAGCTTGTGTCCTTGTGGATCTCCGATCTACTGATTGTCCTTCTGTATCAACTCAGACACATCTAAGATTCATTTCTTGAGCTGAGATTTGAGTAACATCTCTAAACTTGTGTGGGGGATCTCATAACTGATTATAAATGTTGTCAGACAGACAAGCATCTCTATCATCTTTCTTTGCTAGGAGGCAAACTTTTTTCTAACTAGCTCATCACCCTCAGAGTGCCAGCTTTATAAAGATGTCCAAGTTCCTGTCTTGCAAAGACCCCAAATCTCATCTCCCAGCCTTAACAGCTGACAACGCTAATTCAGCGGATCCCCTCTATCCAGAGGAGAAACTTCCAAGGACCGTAGTGCAGGTCTGAAACTGCGGATCATTCTGAAACCTATATATACACTATTTTTTTCCCTCATATGTGCATCTGTGCTAAGGTTGAACTTATGAACTGGGTAAAATAAGCAAATAAAAAGAATAACCAATGACAAAATAGAATAATAGCATCTAATAACGTACTGTGCTAATGGAGATTTTATCACACTGCTCAGAATCAAATGGTCTTTAAAATTTAGGAATTGCTGCTTTCTACAATTTTTCACCTGCTTCTTTCAAACTTCACTAACCACAGGTAACTGAAACCACAGAAAGTCAAGTCAAGGGTCACGGGCACCGCCCTGTCTTTCATGCAGACAGGTGTCCTGGTCTTGAGCTCATTAAGTTTTTGCCCTAAGACTTAGCTTACTTTCTTCTGCTTCATTGGGAAGAAAAGAGCAAAGAAGAGGTGGAAGGAGAGCGAATGGGGGACACAAGGTGCAGGTAGGGGAGAAGATGAGGGAGGTTGGTAAGACAAAGGAGCCAGGAGGAAATAGGGAAGAACGAAGTAGGGGAGGAGGAAAAAGAGAAAAATCTAGAATCTAAAATCCACAGCAGGCAGGAGGTTCACCTCTCACACAAAGTCAAGATCCTTGTAGGTATTTCAGGATCTAGAGTGAACATCTATTGTTAAACCACATTATCTTTGACCCTTTCTAAAATTTTATTTTTTATTTAGTGCACTCACACACATGCATGTTACACAGTGCACATGTAGAAGTCAGACAACTTGTAGTAGGAGTTGGCCCTCTCCTTCCACTATGTGGGTCCCAGGGATCCAATTCAGGTCATGAAGCTTGGCAGCAAGCACCTCTGGTCACTGAACCACCTTGCCAGCCCCTTTTACCTCTGTTTATTCACATATATTCAGAACTGTCTCCCCTACCTAACATCCTCTACCTCTCTTTACCTCTATCTTATTCTTTATCTCCTTCACAAATGGTTCCAGTCGCATGTAAGGAAGGACCAAGCCAACAGTGGTTTTATGAACAAAGTATTTCGTTAGGTCACCTGAGGATATTGTTGTCAGAGTCGAATGAAACATCAGCTGGCCCATGACAGAGGGCACATGGCCCACACAGGACTCTGCTGCGGGTCTAACTGCTCAGACCAGTGTACCAAGCAAGAAAGGCAGGCGGGAGCAAACACCCTCCCTCCATTTTCTTGTATTTTTTCCTTCTAGTTTATCTATTACAACAATCTCACTTTTGCAACCTCAACTTTGGGAAAATAAAGGCCTTTTTAAAAATACTCATGTTCTGCCCCAGTTCTCCTGAGAATCAGAGCCAAGGTAATGGTCTAGTAGACTTTTCTGTTCAGGAATTTTACTACTTTCCTAAGATAAAGTTCTTTTTACTCTGGAATAGCAATTTTGGGTGAAGTTAGCTTCTAAAGTAGCACAGCAGCCATGGTCTAAGAGAGGCAAATGTAGCCTATGGAATACAGAAAGCACAGTCTCTCCAGAGGATGGGCATGGCACCAATGACACCACTTCCTAGAAACTCACACAGCTTACATCACACACAGGAAGGATGTATTGAATGTATAAGTTATAGGTTTGAATGTGGTCAGGTCAACAGAGCAAGCCAAAGAAAAATAATATAGTATTGTCCAAAAGGAAGCATTCGAATTTCCACATGCCTTCTAATTAGGCCTGTCTAGAAAAAGCTGCCATCAGCTCTAAAGTACTGACTTAAATCTTAATTATGGAGTTACTGAGCCCCACAACACAGCACGGGTATTTCTTGCTTTTTTCTTGGGACATAAGCAATACAATCTCCATTAAACAATTAGACATACAAACCACTACAGTGAAACTGCTCCTAGGCAAATAAATACCTAGAGACAACCCGTCAATTTGCAGAGTTGTATTTAACTATGAATGTTGCCTTCTATTACTGGAAACCACTTAAGGGTTCTCCAAAGTGGTCACTTGGGAAGAGGGTACTTCCTCTCAAAGATATTTTGCAACTTCTAACTCCTAAAGGTTGTCTTCAAAGATCTGGCTCAGATATCTAGTGTTTTGCTGGTTATGGCATACAGGCCTAAGGGGTACTAGTAACATATTTGTGGCATGGCCAGTGAGGTGGGAACCTCAGAAATAGCACATGGTATTTACTCAAAATCTAACTTACTCTAGATTTCTTTCTTCCTTTCATCAATAATTCCTGCAATGTTTCAGACATTGCACCTACAAGGAAATTCTAATGTGATGGCGTAGCTGGAGATGCTAGGGTCAGAGCTGGGTCCTGGCAGCTCTAACAGGAGGGCCATATATCCACAATAAGCTGAGTTGTATAAGAGTGAAAGGGAGGCAGAGAGGTGGCACAGCAGCTAAAACACTTTTGTTCCTGCAAGAGGACCTGGTTTCTGTTCATAGTATCCATATGGCAGCTCACAACTGTCTGTAACTTCAGATTCAGAGGATCACACACCCTTTGCTGGCCTCCCTGGGCATCAGGTATGCATATGGTACCTATACATACATGTAGGCAAAACATTCATACACATACAATAAAAATCAACATCTGCATTTTTTAAAATAGTCAAAAGCAGAAAAAGGAGATATATTCAAGGTGTCCACATTGTAGAGGAACAACTAAGGAGGTCCAGTGAGTCCCGAGCCTGTCTTTGGGGTCCTGATGTGAGGTTTGGGTGTGAACAGAGAATGAGAGGCTTGTGGAACTCAGCAATACTGCTCAAGATGTGGCCCCTCCCATCGTCTTGGCTCTGGTCTGTCCTGCAAAGTCATCTCCTAGGTTTTCAGGACTGTGTGAAATCTCTTTCTGGAAAGTAAGCTCTGCCTCTGGCTGACATCAGAGCTTAAGACTTTCTCTTCCCCCAGCATGGGTTTTCTGGGAAATTTTGAATTATTTGAGGTACATCCTTTCAGTAGTCCAATGGCCAAAAGGAGAGACACAAGGGTCTCTTTTGAATGTCTTCTTTCCTGTGAGGATGGTGAGGCAACTATAATATACCACCTGAATGAAAGAAACTTCCATTTCTTTCTCTGCTTTCAAATTTACATTTCTGCAACAAAAATGTTACACTGAATTAAGGCCAAGAGATAAGTGAGGACCATTTCAGTCTCATGGTATAAATTATGAAGGTTGAACACTTCACAAGTATATGACATCTAGAGAGGCCAGTCCCACCATGGCAATATCCTGACAGGTATAGGGGCTGAGTCCCAACTGAATTCATGTACATCTGTCACTTTTTTCTGTTTGTCTGTTTGAGAAGCCTGGGTTCTCTGATATGGTAAGACTCAGAAATAACACACTTCCTCACCTGAAGTAAGCTCACCATACTCTTCTGCCATTTTCTGTTGTGTCTTCCTGGGGGGTGGCTGAGACAGGGAGCTGGATAGGCACCTGGGTCCAGCTCATATCACGATTGGCCAGGTGTTATGTGCCTTTTTCCTAGGAGATCTGAAGAGATCTACTCACTCCAAACAGAGCGTGGATGACAGACCAAGGGAATTATTCCATCCAAGTATATCTTAATGAACCAGTGAGTTTATTGGGGTTACTTACAGGACTGTTGACGGGATATTATTTACAGGGCCATCGACAACTCAAAGACAGCAGGGAACTTGGCCAATCAGAGAATCTCTATCTCCCCTGCAGCTGTTCTTCCCCCTTGGAGCAGGGTCTGGTGAATCTAGTATCATTCAAGAGTTTCCTAAGCCTTGTGGTTTCATTGACATCTTGTGCCTTGTTTCCTTGACACCTGAGTCTTGGTAGCCAACTTTATCCCTTTAAGTGGGGACTTCAGTTCAGAGGACATAGGTAACAACTACATAACACAAAGGTTCAGGAAACTTCCCCCAAGGCATGGTTGTTCAGGGGAGATGCTATTTTTTTTAATTTTTTATTGAGCTTTTGTACATTTCATACAACAGTTCTTAATCACATTTAGACCCCCTCTCCCATGCATGCCCTCCCCAGCCTCGCTGGACCTCACGCATTCTGCCATACATGTTACATTCTATCCATTCGAGCTTTTCTATTCAGATGTCCTTTGGTGCAAATTCACTGGAGTCTAGTCAGCCTCTAGAGATCGTAAGTGAGGTCTACTCTCTCTTACTCAGTAGTAATCAGTCTCCAACAGTTTCCAGGCTAGGGCCAGCCAGCCACCCATTTCTCTTGCTCCAGTCTGGGCCCTTGTCTGATTGAGTTGGCATGGGTCTTGTGTTCAATGCCACTATTGCCACAAGTTCACGTGTGAAGCTTCCTTATACAGCCAAGTGCAATGCACATAGAAGGACACAATTAGCCAAGTTTTAGAGAATAAGAGACTGGAGAATGCATATCCCTGGATAGGACTCCTATATTAAACTTTTTTAACCTTAAAGATCAGGTCCCCTTTCACTTCCACACACATTAACTGCTCCCAGCTCTTTGTGGCCACTGAGAAAGGAGGAAGTTCTGGTGGCCAGGAAACCCAACTTCTCTCTGGCAGGACTTTGGACTGTGTCCCTGTCCACCTCTTTTGATCTGCAGCTGCAGCTGTTCTTGGCAAAGCTTGGTGCCCTGCTGAGAAATGCCTGATCGGCTGAGCCTCCCAGGCTAGAGGCACCACCCTCTGTGGCTTCCCAATTGCTCAGGGCTCTGGTGAAAGTTCCACCACTCTGGGCCTTCCTGACACTCCCACTCCCACCTGGTTCACGCTGTTGGGCTGCATTCACTAAGAAGCAGCCCAGAGCAGCCATTTTCTCCATCCCTTTCTTTTATCCCTCTCAGGGTGAGTTAAGCCAGCACAGGTAAACATGCGAGTTTTGTTTTACAAGGACCTTTCTGGAATATATATGATTTCTGTCTCCCAAATGACCACCCCAGACATAGTAAAAATCTTTAAACAACAGCAAAGGGAACAGCAGAATTCAATTTTATTAATCCTCTAAAACACATCATGAAAGATCAGGAAGAGAGGACCTTTGTCACCTGAAGTGAGAATGATTTTAGTGGCTCAGGTGACTCTCCCATCTCCATCTTGGCTGGATCCTGAAGGATTAGAAATCTGCAAGCCCTATAACCAGGACAGTATTGGGAAATGAGAGCGCAGAGAACAGTATCCTTCATCAGCTGAGTTTGTAAGACCTTCCAGCACCTTCCTTCTGTGTTCAGGATGTTCCCGCTGCAAGGGTCTGCTGCAAGAGCAAAACTATTTGAAAAACTATCCCCTTAAGGTACAATTGATTTAGCCATAAATAAATCCTACAGGGAACATTATGCTCTTTGCCAGGATGGCCAGCATGCACAATGTGCGTGCTCTTTCACACAGCGATATTTGATAGGGCCCAGCATTGGCTGGAAAATGCAATTTGCTCAGTGAAGCATTCCTATCCCTTCTCCCTGATGACTCCGGGCTCCCTGGCAAAGCCATCGGCCCCTCACCACTGAGCATCTATCAGGGCTTATCTTGTGTCACTAGCAACTATTTATCAGATTGGCCATTGTTTTTTTACTGAGGAAAATGCCCAGATCAAATGGCCATGTTGGTTCAATTATAGAAATTATACCTTCCCCCAGGTGAATTCTAATTGAGTAATTATAAGGATTGCAAGGCTCATTGGGACTTCACTGGGTACCTGAGATGTATTACGCCTTCACTCAGTGAACCTTTTCCCTGGTGTTTCTCCTGTGAAGGGAGGTTCATCACTATCAGTAAGGTTTCACCTGAAAGGACATTTGTGCTGAAAAGCTTTATCACATCCACTGAGTCTGGTTTTCATCAAGAACTGCAAAATGAACAGCCCTTGGGGTCTTTTATAAACAGCAAATGCACTAACAAGAAATATCTTTAGGCCTGGCCTCCAAGTGGGTCAGGGACAGAAGCACCTGTGGCTTCCTACCAGCCTGTCACTCCTCTTCCAATTACTATTTCTTCCTAGGCACAAATTGTTAATATGTGTGTACGCTATGGACAAAGGGCAGAAGGGATGTTTTTATTCATAACGAGTGTACAGTTGGTTCCTTCAAATAGATAACACAAGCAATTGTTTATCATTTTTACACATTCTAATCTACTTTGGGCTATAAATCGAAGAGTATACTGAATGTAACTCAACTCCGCCCTCTCACACACACAAAAACATAAGGAAAGAAAGAAAAAGAGCAGTTTCTTGACAAAGATCTGGTACAATGTGAGCAATAACAAAAATGGTCTATAAGAGGTATCTGGTTTTGAAGAGAAAAGAGAAAAAGATAGGCACTGTGATAGGAATTGACCCCAAGTAATGGTTGGAAATTGAGTGCATCAGAGAAGAGAGTTTTCATCAGTATCAGTAAAGGAAATACTGTTAGAAACCAGTTTGGACCATGCAAAGTGAAAGGGCCTGATCTAGAAACTCTACCACCAACTTTACTTCTGCCCTGTGTCACTAGGCAATTAGCTCTACTTCTGTATGGTCTTTTGAATAAGAAAGAAAAAAGAAGAAGAAAAAGAAGAAGGAGGAGGAGGAGGAGGAGGAAGAGGAGGAGGAGGAGGAAGAGGAGGAGGAGGAGGAAGAGGAGGAGGAGGAGGAAGAGGAGGAGGAGGAGGAAGAGGAGGAGGAGGAGGAAGAGGAGGAGGAGGAGAAGAAGAAGAAGAAGAAAGGATAGGATGGGTGAGAGAGATGGGAAGGAAGGGAAGAAGGTGGGAAAAACAAGAAGGGAGAGGAGAGAAAGGAAGGTGGGAAGGAGGAAGGAAAGAAGGAAAAGCGGGAGGGAAGGGAGGGGAGAGAAAGGAAAGTAGGAAGAAGGAAGGAAGATAAAGGGGAGGAAAAGAGGGAAGGAGGACAGAGAAAGAGGGATGGAAAGAAGGAAGGGAGGGAGGGAAGGAGGGAAAAAGGAGAGAGAGAGAGAGAGAGAGAGAGAGAGAGAGAGAGAGAGATTTTCTGGGCTGCTTTAACTTGCACCATCCCTGAGAGTCTTAACCACCCCACTGCACTACCTCCCATCAGAGGTGGAAACCAAGGTGGCGACAGGGTGAGGTCCTGAAGCCCTGAAGACAAACACACCGAGATGGGTTGTTCTTGATCTTTCTTCGTAACTTAGAAATGGTACGTACCTTCATCCTGTATCTTTTGATATCGCCTTCCTCCTAGGGGTGTTGGTCTTTTCATTCAGTTCCTCCCTTTCTGTTCTATGAAGGCAGTCCTACTGGATTAGAGCTCACCCTAGTGACCTCATCGAACCCATTCCTTCTGTACTTGCCCTGTCTCCAAATACAGTCACAGTCTGAGATCCCGACAGTTTCAAGTTCAGCATGAGTTTTAGTGGGACATAATTCAGTCCCGAACACTTGGATTGGCTTTTGCAGCTGATAATGTGTTCAGATGGGGAGCATTTCTTGCTGGGCAGAGGCACTGGTTAGGAGGGTTCTGTTTTAGCTTCTTTTCTCATTGTGGCAAAATACCTGACAAGTGGCTTAGGAGAGGAAGGGCTTATTTTAGCTTGTAGTTCGAGGGGATAAAATCCATCAGGGCAGATACACACCTTGGCAAGAGCTTTGGGCAGCTAATCACGTTTCATCTGCAGTCAAGAAACAGAAAGACAAATGTTGGTGTTCAGCTCACTTCCTCCTTTTTGTATATAGTCCAGGACCCCAGCCCACAGAAAGTGCCATCCATACTTAGGGTGAGTCTTCCCTCCTTAATTTGACTCAATCTAGAAACTCCCTCAGATTTGTCCAGGGACCTATTTTCCATGATGATAAATCTCATCAAGATAACAATGAAGATTAATCATGACAGGATTAGAATCAACTTGGAGCTGACCTTTGATCTATATCAGCTCCAACCCAACACTGATTGATCCTAGAAGCATTGAAGCACCTTGTTTTAAGAGAAAAAAAAAATGGCATCAGCAAAAGGATTATCTGTAAATGGTTTTGGGGTTGTGGGGGTTTTAATGAGAAATGTCCCGCAGCGGCTCATATATTTGAACATTTGGCCCCACTTGGTGCTGCCTTGCTGGAGTGAGTATGCCACTGCGAGCGGGCTTGAGGAGTTCACAGCCTGTTCCACTTCCAGTTCACTCTCTGCTGTGTTTGCCACTGAGAACGTGAACTCTCAGTTTCTGGCTCCAGCCATGCCCGTGTGTGCCGTCATGCCTGTGTGCCATGGCTCTCTGCCATAATGAAATACTATCCCTCTGGAACCATAAACTCAAATAAACTTTTCTGTAAGTCACCCTTTGTCATGGTGTTTTATCACAGCAACAGAAAATTAGCTAATACAGATGTAGACGTGAGTCCTTCACCAAGAAAAATGAGGTCTCCTTTTATATATGGAGTCAAAGATTCAAATCCATCAACATACATTCATTTTGTTTGGTGTCTACAGCAAAGACTCAAGCAAGGAAGACATGCAGGTGTTTTGGATGTTGACTTTTCCTGACTTGGAAAATAACTTTTACTCCATCAAATAGAAAAGCTCCCTTGACCCAGGAATAGTTGGATATTTGACAAGAATCAAGTTCAGGGACACTACATTGCAGCCTTGGGTCTTGGACTCATCCTCCACCTGCATCTCTGATCGATGTCTGCAAGCACAGGCTCTAGTCCCTCCTCAATACACTGCTGAAGGACGGGCACTGCTCCCTCCAGCTCACCAACAATGCATTCCTTCCATCACTACATCTCAACGTAGCTTGTAAGTATACATGCATGGCTTCTTCTCTTTTTCCCTTTCTTTTGTCTCTTTTTTTTTTTCTTTTGTTTATTTTGCCTCCAGCACAGGGCCTGGGTCAGAAGCCTCTATTATATTCTTATACCAAATTGAATTAAATGAAAATGTGCTCAAAGATACTCAGACATAATAATAACTTTGCCATCTTCAAAATTATGTCATAAACCTAGTACCTTCCAAAACTGTGTTAGTAAATACTAAATTTTCCCAAACTATAATGTAATGAAGACAAATCTCCAAAACAGATCTCCCATCTGTATTATTCATATAGAAAATAATATTGTTTTTATAACTTCTTTTAGAACAAAAATTCTATACCTTCACCAGAAAAACTTGATTTTTAAGCTGATATGTAAAAACATTAGGCTTTTCTATTCTATATCTCTGAGATTTACAAAAACATATCTTTATAAGATCATTAGATAAATATTAAATCCTGTGTTACTGGATTAAGAATTTTCTACACATTGTTGTGTGAGCACCCTGACAATCAAAAAGTTGTAACAAATGCATCTGTGTTACTCTTCTCCCTTTGTGTTTTGGAGGGACTCATTTCTACACGTAAATATGCCGTAGTTATGTTAGTCAATGTACCGGGAGATAAGTCACTGAGAATAAAAGCGTTGTATATGCAAATCTTGGCCATATAAATTAGTAGGCAAAGCACTTGTGCTATCGCTTGATCCTTGAAAACAGTGTCTCTAGATGTAGTAGTTTTACTATATTCATGATGTACATGTGGTTTTCAAATTCTCTGCTCATCACTAGGAACTGTTACAATGTTCAAAGAGTTATAATTTGAAGCTATATTAAAAGTACAAACACAGTCTTTGATCTTCAATGAGCAAATAATTTTAATATGCTAAGAACCTCTAAAATATAGAGGCTTTTAAATTCACACATAATTACAGTGCAAACTTGTAAATATCAATTTGCCGTATCAAAATCACAGTGTCAGAATAATACATATGTGCCCTTACTTTAGAAAAGTTGCCATTTGGATCTTCTTAAAGTATATAGTCAGTGCCAGTCGCTATGGAAATATACAAAAATGCAACATTGATGTTCAAATGCTCACTTTATTCTCTTCCGTCACAAAAAGTCTCTAGGAATTAGAGTTTTTTTTAATATGCATGGTGTGCGTCCACAACTCTTCCTTCAGATGCTCTTAATTCCTCTTCTTGATGCTCTTAGCATAATCTTGGCACTTGAAAAGTCTTCCAGGTGCACCTGCAGAGCACAGATGGTGCTCAGGTCCTCTGCTCAGGCGAGGGCTCGACTCAGCCTGCCACCCCCTATCCCGGGAGCGGAGCACCAGGTGTTTCATGGGCTCTGTTTGCATTCTATACACACCTCGTGCTCCTTTGCTTCTGAACTTGCAAGAAAGCATTTCTTACTCATTTTTGTGTAGATAACATTTGGGCTTCTTTTCCTTTTTCAGATTAATTATGAGACTCAGAGGAAAATTAGTGAACACTGAGAACTTGAAAGAGGTGACACTGCTCAAAAGGCACCCTGGCGAGATGGGTGGAGAGATACCTGCTGCTTTAGAGGTGAAAGGATTAGAGAAAAAAGGAAAGGTCCAAAAGGAAGGGATCTTTTCCAAAAGGAAAAAGTGGAAAGAAAAGGAATCACTCATGTTTTCTGTTATTCTTCTCAGAGCATTTCTAAGGCAAGTCCATCCCAAGTGATAACATTACTGCTGATGATACAAACGTACATGCTCATTCCACAAAACAGAGATGCAGATTGTAAACAAATGTGGAAAATAACCTCACCTTAACCGTGGTATAAAAATGAGGCAGTATGTAAATAGTTCCGTTCTAATTCTACCCTAGTTAGCGTTGACTTGGCACAGTCTAGAGTGACCTGAAAAGCAGCTCTCGATTGAGAGATTTCCCAGATCAGATTGGCTTATGGGAATGTCCATGGAGAATTGTCTTGCTTGCCTTAATTAAAGCAAGAGGGCCCAGAACCCTGGGCCTCTACTCTAAAACAAAGCAGGCTGAGCACAGTCCAGATGAGCAAGCCAGCAAGCAGCATACCTCCATGGTCTGTGCTCCAGGTTCCTGCCTTAGATTCCTGCCTTGGCATCCTTTGATGATGAAATTTGAGCTGCAAGCCAAATAAACCCTTTCCTTCCCAAGTTGGTTTTGGTCAATGTTTTTATCACAGCAATAGAAAGCTAACTAGGACATAAGTCGGTACCAGAATCATGGAGCATTGCTGTGACAGACCTGACTATATATGTCTAGGAGGATTGTGGAAGTTTGGGGAGCGTCAAGGGGAAAATTGCTTGGAGCTCAGTGAGCTGTTCTGTGGGAACTGGAAAATAATGCTGAAAGAGGTGTAGATGATGGAGGCCTGGCTTCTGGCTTGTGAAGCTTCAAAGGGAAGCAAAGGCACTATCAGGGCTCTTTGTGTGGAATTAAGAATTTTGGGAAGCAAAACCTTTTGTGCTTTACTGGGATAATCGATACAGACCAGATGGGGTGAAAATTAACTATGAGTAACAAGAGACCAGCATTGTCGAAGTGATATCTTCTGGGAAGTTTTTCCTCAGGGTCAGCACACAGAAACTGTGAATCAGAGATGGCCAAGGCTGCACATCAAACTCGTAGCAGAACTTGGCAATTTTGAGTCTCCCAGGTGGAGAGAATCTGAGGTTTTGCACTGTGAGAAAACAAGAGAGGCAGGCCACTGGTGAAGGTGGAAATCTCCAGGATTGATGGGGTCATGGAGAGAATCTGAGACTTGGTACCCTGAGAGGTCAGGAGAGGCCATTGGTGAAGGTGCAGCCTCAATTGCAATAGAGACCCTAGCGTATTCGAGATGCCAATACCATGAGATAACCACCAAGGACAGCAGCAGGTATGGAGTGGAACCAGCCAGAGCCTGAAACAAGCTGTATGTGCTGTGGACAGCAGAGTCAAGGAAGTAGAGCTGCCCAAACCCTTTGAAGTCCAGAATATGGTGAGTTAAGCCCAAACATCCCACACTGAGCTACAGTGCTGGGCTTTGGTTTTAAGTGTGCCCAGTTCTTCCCTTTTGAAATAAGGCACTATGTAACTTCTTTTGGATTTTACAGGAGCCCACAGTTGAGAGACTTTAGATATTTTTTAATGATTATTTTTATTTTAAGTGTATGAGTGTATTGCCTGCATGTAAGTGCACTCATGTGCAATGCCCCCGGAGGTCAGAAGAAGGTGTTGTATTCCCCTAAAACTGGAGCTAATGGTGGTTGTTAGTCGGCATGTGGGTGCTGGAAATCAAACCTGAGTCCTCGGCAAGCGCAGTCAATTCTTTTAACCTCTGATCCATCTCTCCAGCCCTGACTTTGGCTTATTTTTTAAAGAGACATTGAACTTTTTTAAAAAATTCTTTTTAAAAAAATTTTTATTTTTTATTTTTATGTGTATGAGTATATTGCATGTATATAAGTGCACCTGCGTCATGTAGTGCCCATGAAGGTCAGAAAAGGGCACAAATCCCCTGGAACTGGAGTTACAGTTAGCTGCCACATGGATGCTGGGAATTGAACCTGGGTCCTCTGCAAGAACAGCCCATATTCTTAACCACTGAGCCATCTCTCCAGCCCTGAGACATTGAGCTTTTAAAATGTTTGAATTTGGAAGACTTTTAAAATTGTCTTGTTTATGCTGTAATATTAATGTTAACATTACATCTTGGGGATAAGAAATGGAAAGGTTGTGGTTTAATAGTGATGTGTGTGTGTGTCAAGTTGACAAGGGGTCAGTTAATTTGATACACCTGTGTAAAGAGAACTTCAATTGAGGAATTTCCTCCATTGGATTGAACTGCGGCCACATCTGTGGGGCATTTTCTTGTTTGTTGAGTGATGTGGAAGAACCCAGCCCACTGTGGGCAGTGCCACCCCCAGGAAGGTGGTCCCGTGTTGTATAAGAAAGCAGGCTGAGCATGGGCCAGGGGAACAAGTTAGTAAGCAGCATTCCTCCACGGCCTGTGCTCTGGCTTCTGCCTTGAGCTCCTGCCCTGGTCCCCTCCATGATGAGCTGTAAGAGTAAGATGAAATAATCCCTTTCCTCCCCAAGTTGGTTTTTGGCTAATGTTTATAGCACAGCAATAGAAAGCTAACCAGAACACCCACACACAGGATACAATCACACAGACACACATCAGCATAAATAACAAAATAAAATATAAGTTACAGGACTTTATGGTGCTACTGGAATGCGATTTTTGGACATTTTCCCCCCATTAATTTTATTTATTTATTTATTTATTATTTATTTATTATTACTCTGAAGGAAATTTGGAGTTTTCAGAGAGAGGAGAAAAAATATATTTTCATTTACATTATTTTATGCTGCATTTATTCCCATGCAGTAAGATTTTATTTCCTAGGTTTCTTTGGGATCTTTTTTTTTTTCTATGCGACTCCTCTTCTGGGCTAGGAGCAGTTTGTTTTTCAGTAAGGATTATCTCCATGTGTCAGGGGATCCTGAGTGTTGGTGAATCTGACTTAGAGCCGTGGAGGCAGTAGGCACATTTTGGGAGCTCTGTTCTCCTGAATGTAGCCAGTGACCAGAGAACCTAGGTTCTGACCCTTAGTTGTCCATTTTGAAGCACACGGAGCAAATCTTCAGTGTTTGGGGGACCACCAGCTCTGTAACCAGCTCCATTGTTTGGCCCAGGGACACATACCAACTGCACTAGTGTAACCCTGGAACACCTCACATTGTTTTTATACAGTGACGTTTTTCAGATACTTGGTGGCTTTTTGGATATACATAACTATTTTCAAGAAGTTCTTAAAATGAATATGAAGATTTGGAGCCTTGTTTTGCATGATTTTGTGTGGGTTTTATGGATCAAGAGAATAGAAAACTATTTTCACATGTCTCCTCAGGCCACAAACAAGAAGAGAAGGAAAAGATTCTAATGTAGATTTAAGCGGAGCTTTAAAGAACAGTATTTCACACCCTAGAGTGGGTATGGGCTTCTCAAGAAAGTATGAGTGGCTTTATAGTTCTTAACAACAGCTTTTTAGAAAATATTGGTATATGATGCATTATATAGGATTATAGTCTTACAAGAAAAAGATGTGCTCCAAAGGGCTGAGGATGTGCCTTGGTCGGTAAAATGCTTCCCTTACATACAGGAAGTCCTGGTTCTATCCCCAGTACTACATAGCCAAGCACGTTATCTGTAATCACTTAGGAGATAAAGGCAAGAGGACCAGAAACTCCATCACCCTTCGTTACATAGTTCAAGGCCATCCCAGACTACATCAGACCTTGTCTTGGGAGAGGAAAAAAGTGTGGTTAAAAGAGTATTTGAGCAGCACAAATTGTGCTCAAAGTGGGGGAGGGGTAGATGGAGAGGTATAGGAGGATGGAGAAGTTGGGAGGAGGAGGAATGATGATAAAATACGTGACATGAAGCTCTCAAATTAAAAAGAATGTTTAAAAAGAATTCAAAGGAATCCTTACTAGTTATAGGTCATAAGGGTGTCAGCACATGCTTTGACGATACACCTGGTTCTTAAACTTGCTTGTCATGTTTTTCTTGATCTTCAGCCAATAAGGGCAGGATGCTCCTTTCCCTTTCTATGTCTACATGATTTTCCATCTCTTCCTATCCTGACTCAGTTTCCCCTCTGAGACTTTGACCCTTTAGTCTTATAGGCTGATGATGGCTATTTCTGTAGGTTCTTAATTTTGAACAGGGATACACATCCTGACTTTCCAGGGATTGATAGTCTACATATATCTGACCTAGGGAGGACATGGGGAGGACAGAACTTGGAGATCAGAGTATGAGCATTTGATAGGAATCTGGAAGAAAATATGTCATTACTGAAGACACCAAACCTCATAAGCAGTAAAGTTTGGTAGGTTGTTATGCCCAATCCCAAGGTCAAGACCAAAACCAGGAGAGCCTTTTGCCCCATGAGGTGCCTGAGAACCACAACACTAGCGAGTCATTAAAACTTAAGGTCTGCCAGATGTTGTGATTCACTTCTATAATCCCAGCACTTGAGCTGAGGCATAGGATCCTGAATTGAGCCTTAGCTTGGGCTACACATTGAAACTGGTAAGAAAAAGAGCAAAACTAACTAGGTAGTGTTAGGTGAGGACCCCCAAAGCAAGTAGTTTTTCCTTGGCTAAAAGCTGGAAATGTCCTTGCTATGGCAACAATTTTGTCCTCACTGAAGGCCAGAGGTACTGTAAATGTTTAAGGCAAATTGCTATGGTTCTGTTCTGGCTAGAGGCTGGGGATACCAGGAGAGATACCTGGTTTTCTCTCTCTTCCTACATGAGCACCTTTGCCTGGACCCTATGTATCAGGTCATGAAATTAAGAAGCATCTGGAACCTCATGGAAAGGTCAGTTGGACTAATTGGCTTACCCTCTTCCATTCCTCTATCCAGAAAGCTTTTTAATTCCAAGGTGGGGACCCTCGATGGTATCCAATTTCCTGCGGTCTGCTCCTGCTCCACGGGAACTCTGCCTTCTTCCTGTTAAGCTCTCACTTATACTCTTGTGGTATAATAAAATTACCCTCTAAAACTCACCATTCTGGGGTCTTTAAATTTGATTAAAAATTGTGAAACAAAAACCTAGAGGCCAAGGGCCCAGGTGTATTTTGGAGGCTGTTGATTTTCCAAGGCCTTAGTCTCCTGTGTTATAGCCCACCTAAGGCTAGACAGCCCCTGTCACTCTAAAGGACACCCCTCTCTGCCATATCAACATCCTGTCCAAGGGATGGAAAGATGGCTCAGAGGTTAAGAGCACTGGTTGCTTTTGCAGAAGATCGAGGTTGGGTTCCCAGCACCGACATGGTGGTTAACAACCACCTGTAACTCCAGCTCCATGGGTCCTGATATCCTCTCCTGGTCTCCTTAGGTATTATAAAACGTGGTGCCTTATACTCCTGCACATAAATTTAAAAATTTTTAAATTAATTAATTGAATTTTTTTCAAGGACAAATCTTTTTCAAAAAACATTTTTAAAAGTTTAAAAATTGAAAGATAAAACCCTGTCCAAAAAAAAAATTTAAACAGAATCTGACATGGGTTTAATTTGGGTCTGAAAATCTTAGAAGACTGAAGAACATACTGCTCAAGTTGTCAGGTCTATGCAATGCATTCTACTTCAATAATGACACTGGTTACCCCTTGTGGTGCTGTCAAAATGTCAAGGCCATCTGGTTTTGTAAAACAGCTGTCCTCATCATTGTAAGTTTTCAGTTTAATGGCAAGACCCCAGAGATTACAAAGAAACTTAAAAACCAGCCAGGTTTGGTATAACCCTGTTATCCCAGAACTTGACAGGGAGAGACAGGAGGATCAGGAGTTCAAAGTCACCTTCAGCTACATAGCAAGTTCAAGGCCAGAGTGAGTTATATGAGATGAAGGAAGGAAGGGAGGGAAGAAGGGAGGGAGGGAAAAAATGAAATATATTGATGGTTTTATATTGAGAATGTGGCAAGACACCAAAGAACAATTCCAGGGAGGAATCCAGTATGGAAAAGATTAAGAGAAAATGGTGTGAGGTTGTGATCATTGTATGCATTTTATAGCTACAGTGCCTAAAAGAAAAACAGTGAACCACTTCAAAACATAAAATAAGATTACATCTACTGATATAGTTATGAATGAAACTTATCTTTACATGTAAGAAGTTAAGATGCCTTTTTTGTTTGAAAAGAAAGTTAAGTCCTGTGACAGTTTTCAGGTATAAATAACTTTATGCTCAGGTTGTGCTGAAGGTTATAGAGACTCAGCAGGGGCAGGCTTTATTCTAGAGAAAAGATTTTAGATCTACTTTGGTCAGGATGGGTAGGTCTCTAGCCCCTATGAGAAGTTGTCAACCACCACCAGAAGACATTTATATGCTTGACAGGAAGATATCTCAGTCAAATCTGATAGCCAATCTTCTGTAAATGAGTCTCTCCTTTGTACTGGGTTAAGTAATGCTGTGTCTTGGCTCTACCTCCTGGGTTATTACAGTGACAGAAATGACGCGACACCTTCTTGGACTGTGGACTTCAGTCTTTGTTTCCCAAAGGCACAAGTAAGTAGTTCATGCCTCTCTTCCTAGGTGATGAGAGTCACAGAGTCCTTTAATAATTTTCCATTGATCTGCTTAGAGCATGTAATGGTTTGAATGAAAATGTCCCTCATAGGTTCCCAGTTATTTGGACATTTTTGTCCCTAGTTGGTGGCACTGTTTTGGGAGGTCTTAGAAGGTATGGCCACGCTGGAGGAAGTACATCCCTGGGGGTGGGCTTAGAGAGTTCTTAAGCCTTGCTGGATCTCAAGTCGTTCTCTTGATTCCTGTGCCTGCATGAAAATGTGAGAGCGTAGCTCCTGTTCCTCCAGCAACCTCTGCCACCATGATGGACTCTTGCCCCTTTGGAACCACAAGCTTAAATAAACTCTTCCTTTTATAAGTTGGCTTTGGTCAGTGTTTCTATCACAGCAACAGAAAAGTAACTAATATAGAGCACATAATCTCCTGTTCCCTTGCATCTATGTATTTCTAGTCAGTATAAACCCTCATTGGGGGGCCTGTTCCTTCACTGCTTTCTTACGAGTGTGTGAAGCATCAGAACTGTTCCTGTGGTCTCTACCAGCATTGTTGTAATTGTCAGTGTGTATATCCTGGCCACCCACTGCTACACTGTAGCTGGAGAAGTAAACTATGGATCAAGGAATGTCCTCTAGTTTGGAGGTAAGACTTTAGATATCATGCCTTCCTATTCTGCCACACATAGAACAAAAGGGTTTCCTAAATGAGAATTCCCAAGACTGGAATGACACAAATCCTTTAGTTTTGGGAAAGCTGTTGGTTTGGGTTTTTGTCTTTTTGGGTTTTTTTTTCCCCCTTTTATTACTTTTATTTTATGTGTATGAGCCTATTGCCTGTAAGAATGTAAGTACACCCTTGTCATGCAAGGCCTGCAGAGGTCAGAAGAGGGTGTCAGATTCCCTGGAATTTGAGTTATAGATGGTTGTCAGTGGCCGTGAGGGTGCTGGTAATTGAACCCTGGTCCTCTTCAAGGGCATCCAGTGCTCTTAACTGCTGAGCCATCTCTCCAGGCCTATGGAAAAGCTCTCATTAACAGTTCAGTGACTCTATGGGTTTGGGAGTTTCCTATCAACACAGATTACTGTACAAATTCATTTAGAAAGCGATCCCAGGTTATCAATTAAGGCAAAAAACTAAGCTCCCATAATGAAAAGAAAATTAACATTTTGACCTACTACATCAACAGTTATCCAAGGTACCTTAGTGGTTGCAGTTGCTTGAAGTGGTTTTGTTAGGGAACGGCGGCAGTTTCTGTCTTGGCATGCATCCTAGGAGCTGTCAGTCTGGCTGACAGTAGTTCCCTCTTTGTAGAGGAGGCAAAGCTTTGACTTCTTAGAACCCTGATCTTGTTTTCTTGTGGAATTGTGGACTCCTTTAGAATCAGCTTTCTTCTACTTGGCTTTCTCTGAAGGTGTAAGTTTTTATTTCCCTGGAGAAACTCACTCACTACGTCTGAGACTATCATTTGGGCTTATTCTTCTGCCTGTAATCACTGTCCCAAGCCCTTTGTACGGCCTCAGTTTTATTCCCATCTTTTAAAAAAAAGTCAAATTTATAAAAGTTGATTTAGGGTTCCTAGGAGGGAGGTTCCCATTGTTTCTTTTTTGCAGTTTCTCCTTAATGAATAGAGAGACTGACCAATAAAATAAGTACCTAGCAAAATTTGACCTTAGGAATTAAAAAGAAAAAAAAAAACCTTAATTATAGCCAACATAATAACATCCATAACATTTTAAATATAAGATCCATCTTCTATAAACATTTACAGTGTGCTTTAACCTTCTGGTTTGGAGCTTATCTGCTTGTTTATTTCCATTTTAGAACAAAACCATTTTACCATATAAAATACTTACTCATCCAAAAATATTTCCTCCTCTCTTCAGCATTTTACCAAAAATATATTTCCACACCTACAACATTTTATATCTCATTTTCCTACTTGATAGGTTTTCTGCCTTATTTTTTTCTTTAAAAAGATCTTGATTTTAGAAAAGAATTTTTTCTTAACAAAATAAAGTCTTGCAAGGCATGGTGGTACAGCCCTGTACCCCCAGCACATAGGAGGTGGAGGCAAGAGGATTAGAAGTTCAAGGTCATCCTCTGCTATACAGTGAATTCAGGGCTAGCCTGGGCTATATAATACCTTGACTCAAAAAGCTAAGTAATAATAATGATAATAATAAACAAGTTCCATTTTAATGGAAATCTAGGAAGATGTTTTTGCAACAGAAAATACTGATATTGTGTCTTTGACTTGTAACATTTCTAAATAAAAGTACAGAAAAAACACATTATCAATCCCAAAGACATAGTTTTCTCTTGCCAATAAATTTAAATTAAAAATCTACTTGTGGAGCTGAAAAGATGTTTCAGCAGTTAAGAGAGTGTGCTGCTCTTGCAGAGTTCAGTTCCTAGCACCCCACTTCCAGCTGCTAGGAACTCCAGCTCCAAGGGATCCAGTGCCTCTGGTTTCTACTGACACGTGCACTCATGTACCCATTCCTATACAAAGATGCACATGCATACACATAATTAAAAATAAAAAATATTTTTTAAAGCTACTGCAAGAAATTTGTGTATAACCCAATCTGGTACCAAGTAAATAATGTACAACATAAGCATTTGTGTGAATAGGGAGTAAACACACACAGCCATATACAAAGACAGCCAGCACTCCAAAGATTTTGTAGTTTTCATTTAGATTTGTCCTTTGCCTCTTCTTTTAATTTGGGCCATTGATGTGGCCCAATACTCCATAGCACTATTTCTTCGTCCCAATTCCTCACTTCCAAAGGTGTGACTCTTAATAGAAATAAGGTAGAAAATTTATACCTCAAATACAGAATTTTGCCTAAACATCATTGAGAAGGCTCCAGTAAAAGCAAAAATGTCAAAAGGTGAGACTTGTTATGCACATGTAAGATAATATCTTTTCCTATTTTTAAGAACTAATCAGCAGGGAGGGAGATGCCCTTACATCTGCACATTTCTCTTGCAATGCCAGTTTTAGGCTGCATTTCTATTAGTAATTTATAATGGGACCAAATTAAATCCCCTGTATTTATCTGAAAGGGTGGGGTGGGGAGAAGACCAAGATGCTCACACTTAACACAGTTCCTTTCCAGACTAGACATTACTGGCCTGTCCCATATCTAAACCTGGGATTCTCATACTATATTCTCTACCTAGACTAGCCATTCCTGACCTTCCCTATATCTCCTTCAGGCACCCCTGGGTACATCAGGATCACATTCTGGACTTCTTTTTCTCCAGTTCTTTTTTGAAAAAAATATCTTATTTTTATTTTATGTGTATGAGTATATTGCCTGCATGCATGTAAGTGCATCCGTGTCATGCAATGCCAGAGGAAGTCAGAAGTTATCAGATCTCCTGGAACTGGAGCTACAAATGGCTGTTGGCCAATATGTGGTTGCTGGGAATTGAACCTGGGTCCTCTGCAATAGCAGTCAGTGCTTTTAACCACTGCGCCATCTCTCTAGCCCTTGCTCTCCAGTTCTTATGACCACCATCAAAAGAATTTAGTCAGAACTTCTAACATGCAGAGCATAGGTAGAAAATAAGAATTAATTACAGAATAAAGTAGAGTACTCTCAAGGGAGAACATAGACAACAGTTAAAGGGACCCTTGTGACTATCCACATTTTAAGTAGGTTTATACTGTTTCTAAAATCTCTAGAACAGGCAGTTTCTACTGAAGGATGTTTTCTTGCATAGGTAACTGACAGGCCCATTTGGATTAAGTCATAAAGGACAGGAAGGTACTATGTCTATGTTCTTTACAAGAAATCCTCTGGGTAAATAGTAAACTTATAAAGTTCTGTGCAGTTTAGAATGTCCTGACTCGACTCAGGCTGGATATTCAATTCAGATTCCATTTTTTTAAGCCAACAGTTAGCATCCTGCATTTTCAGTGCTTTGGTTTTAGGCCGCTGATCATAAGGGACACTCCCATCCCTGATGACCTTCAAGCCTGCTAATATCTACTGCACTAACATAAACCAAATTGTGTCTTAAAAATGTTTTTTCAAGACATTATTAGATACACAGAACTGTTGGGTTCTTTATCATTTATTAAATGAAAATACATGGAATATAAATTTATACACTTTGGCTTTGGAAAATTTTGGAAGCTCCTTTCCCAAAACATTTAGTGAGACTCCAGAAACAGTCATGGAAGTGAGTTCCAGTGTGAGGCTGCAAAAGCAAGCTTGTCAAGGATGAAGTAGGGAAACAGGTCAGCAGGGTTTCCCATACAGGCCTTCACAGCCAACAATTCAAGTAGGAAACACAGGTAGTGGTGATAAGAAAATCTGAAGTTGAAGAGTAGGGAACTAGTTCTTTCCACCATTTGTCCATTCCACCATCATGGAGCACAGGAATGTCCTGGCAGATGCTCTCAAGAGCATCACCACCAATGCTGAGAAGGGCCAATGCCAGGCCCTTATCAGGCCATGCTCCAAAGTTATCATTTGCTTCCTAACTATGGTGATGAAGCATGGTTACACTGGAATATGAGATAATTGATGGTCATAGAGCTAGGGAAATCATTGTGAACGTCACAGGCAAGTGTGGAGTGATCAGCCTCGGATTTGATGTGAAGCTCAAAGACCTAGAAAAAAGTGACAGAATGATTTTCCCCCACACTGTTGGTTTGGTCCATTGTGCTGACAACCATAGCTGGCATTATAGACTATGAAGAAGCAAGACAGAAACACACAGAAGGAAAATCCTGGGAGTTTTTTCTAGGGCTGTAAAATATATGCATAAATAAAATGCTGGGGGTAGAGGGACCAAAGAACATGCTCTGCACAGAGGCTGCCTCCTAGTGTGTTTTGGACTAAGTATGTACCTGCTTATTGAGGTTACTCCTCCGGGTGTCACCCCAGACCTGACTCACCTCAACAGGGTTTCAAGCAGCTCACTTGCAGGCAAGAGACTAGCTTAGGTCATGGGTGAACCAGTCCTCCTAGAGATGACCTCCCTGACAGCCGTGATTGTCCATGTGATTCAGAAATGGGGTATGGAAAACTGTAAAGGAAATGTTCATATTTAGAGCAGGTGGCCTAGTTAGGTCTACATAGGGCTCTGACCAGAAGACAAAACTGAGTAAGAAGTAACATGTGCATTGAAAGAGAACAGTGTTCCATCAGGAGTCACTGACTCCTAGATCTGGCTGTACCTTCAGCCCCTCTCCAGGTATAGGCAAGGTACTGACAGGTCACCCACTGTGACCCTGTAGTCCCAAGGGGTCTGATCTTTCCCTCTTCCCCTGCCAGCTGGAAATCAGAGACAACTTGACTGTAAGCACATGCTGTGACTACTGATTACCTATAGGAGTAGGAGCCTCTCTTTTTCTTTGGGGACTGAACCCTCTTTAGAACCCTCACAATGCTGTCTCTGTCACATTAGTCTTTTAATTAATCGCTTCCTCAAAAGGACAGTCCAACTCAGTGTCCTTCTTGACCCAGCCTTACAAAGAGCTGAGCACATAGGCAGTTATCAAGGATGCCTCACAAGCAACATTCAAGATATCCCCATCCAGGCCATGAGGGAAGAACAGCATCAGCGGTACCAGATGTTGAGGAGTTCTGTTCAGCAACCTCCACTTGGGGGAAGACAGGATTCTTGTGCTACAGAGAAGAGTATCAGTAAGGGTCAGTGTGAAGCAAAGCTGAAGTCTACTGAGGAGAGATTCCAATACAGACTTGCACATGGGAGGTAAGACGGAGAGACAGAGAGGTACAGAGCATTAGCTACCCTAGAGTGGGCACAGGCTGCTCCAGAAAAGTCTCCTCCATTACTTTTATTATAAATTGTTTAGTGTTTTAAACTTCATAATACTAATATTCCTCTTTCATAAATCCACTGTGACAATGAATTCAGTCAAAACCCTTCCAATCACTGCTTATGTTCAGTGTGCAAAAGTGAGTTATGACCAACTTTTTTTTTTTGTCTTTTTGAAACAGGGTCTCCCTGTAGCCCCAGCTGTCCTGTAACTCACTATGTAGACCAGGCCGGCCTTGAACTTACAGAGATCTGCCTGCCTCTGCCTCCCGAGTGCTGGGATTAAAGGCATGCGCCACCACGCCTGGCAGTTATGACAAACTTTTAACTGTAATGGGAAACATAATGAGCAGTGCTGTTCTTGAAGGAAAACTGCATCTCTCCTAATACCCATGATTTCAGTATTAATTGCATGTTTGGATGCTGTTCGTGGTAGTTAAACTGAAATAAATAGATCCAGCAATGTGCACAATTTAAAATTCAAATTGTCTTACCCTCTTAGGAAGTCTGGCCCTTCTTACTGATTCTGGCAACTTTCCAATTTTCATTGTACCATTAAAAACTCTAAGTGGTGTTGAGGGGGAATAACCACGCATCTCAGGCATAACTTTTGCAAAATTAAGTTGGAAGGCCATCTGGCTCCACTGTCTTATTGAATTTGTTACTTTTTTTTTGTCTTTTTTGAGACAGGGTCTCCTTGTAGTCCCAGCTGGCCTGGAACTCACTATGTAGACCAGGCTGGCCTCGAACTCATAAAGATCTGCCTGCCTCTGCCTCCCAAGTGCTGGGATTAAAGGCATGCAACACCACGCCCAGCCCAAATTTGTCACATTTTATAGGTAGTTGAGTTTCTATCCTAATAATCCATCTCTCCAAAGGATAACAGGAATTACTTTATCATATAAGCAAACTGCTGCATTTAGGGTCATTCACATGACATTCTTACTCCCAAAATCTCATTGTTTACACAGATTTCTATATTTTTATTTGAAGATTCAATGTCTGTATTAGAAATTTTTCTGTTGCTATGATATAAACAACTCACCAAAGCAACTTATAGAAGGAAGAATTTATTTGACCCTATGGTTTCAGGGGAAATAGTCTATCATGGCAGGGAGGCATGGTGGCTGGAGGTGGCTGGGGCAGAACCAGCAGAAGCTAAGCTCTCACATCATCACATAGGCACAGGAAGTAAGAGAGCAACTGGAGATCCAGCAAGACTTAAGAACTCTCTAAGCCTGCCCCGAGTGACATTTTCCTCCAGGATAGCCACACCTTCTAAGACCTCCAAAAACAGCACCAACTGGGGACAAAATGTCCAAATACTTGGAGCCTATGGGGGATATTTTCATTCAAACCACCACTTTCCACCCCCTGGCTCCCATAGACTCATGGCCATATAAAATGCAAAATGCATTTAGTCCAACTTTAAAAGTCCCCATTGTCGTTACCAGTCTCAATACTATTCAAAAGTCCACAGTCTGAGACTCAAGTAAATACCTTAACTGTAAGCCTGCGGTCACCGCCAGCAGCGGCCACTCCTCTGTTCTCATGGGTGCTACTCCTTTGTTCTCACAGGGGTCAAGGCTGCTCCTCCACTCACCCTGGGCTGAAGCCGCTCTTCTGCCTGTCCTGAGCTGAGGCCACTCTTCTGTCTGCTCTAGGCTGAGGCCGCTCTTCTGTCTGCCCAGTGCCATCTTCTGTTGTTGCTACTTCTGCCCGGTCCCGGACCCCAGGGCTCGTGAGGAGACTGTCAGCAGAGCCACATTCAGACACAGGAGACCAGGTTCAGTGACACAGGTCTGCTTTATTGCAGGAAGGCACAAGCTTATATAGGGGTAGTGATCCATTCACAGCACAGCAAGTAGGATACCTTATTAGCATAACAGGTTTAGCATCCTATTAACATAACAGACTTAATGTCCTATCACAGAATAGCGGGTAGGATGCCTCATTAGCATAATGGATTTCAGATTACAGAGCCTGGATTCCTGGAAACTACGTGACCCTGACTGTTGCAATATCTAAGTGTTGCAATTTGGAATTTCAAGGGTAGTGATTAGGGAGTGGCGAGCTCTAGGCATCAGTCTCATGATCTGCCAGTGGGAGCAAATGTCACAAGGCATTCCTTGAGGCTCCAGCAGTTGGGCCGTTGCCTCGGGCCTGCTGTATGGCTGTCAATAAGACTTTCACCCTAGGCTCAAGCCTGTCTCCCACATAAGCCCCTGTAAAATCAAAAGACAAATTACATACTCCCAACATACAGTGGAACTGAATACAAATTACCATTCCAAAAGGGAGGAATAGAAACATAGTAAGGAAATACTGGACAAAAGCAAGACCAAAAACCAGCAGGGCAAACACCAAATCCAGTAGCTCCACATCTGACTTCTGGGACTTTACTTCCAAAGGGCTTAGATGGCTCAGCCTCTCTAGCTTTGCTGTATGCCACACACATCTCTCCCTTGGGTTGGTACCACTCCCTGTATGCAGGTCTTCTTGGCAGATGCCTCACAGCTCTGGCATCATGAACGTTTTCTTGAGGTGTCCATTGCCAACCAGGCTTCACCTTCACAGCTCCACACAATGGCCTATCAGGGCTTTCCTTATGCAGGATAACCCCTGCTGCATGCTGCCTGGCCTCAGCAGCTCCCTGAAACCCCAGAGGAAGAACTGATGACCCCTTCACTCTTGCATCTTTCATGCCTCTAAAGCCAGCACCAGGTGAAGGACACTGCCAAGTTTGACTGCAAGTTTCAGATGGATTCCAGCCTGCTTTATCCATTTTAGAAGCTTTTCTCTTCAGTGATCCCTACAGCATTTTCCTTTCACAAATTGGAAGCTTAACTGGGTGTTGTTTTGCCCTGGAGGCACTCTCTCCATTGTTTAAATTTGAGTCTCTAGGCCCCTCCTTAATCACTTTAATCTCCTTAATCACTTTAATCTCCATATCAATGGGATCCTCTCCATCACATGGCAGGGCTCTAACATTCGTCTTCCTAGTGCTCTTTTTCAATCCATCCTGTACATTCTGTATTTCTTTCTGCCCCATTTGCTCTTTTTCTCTGTAAATCTGTATAATATTCACCAGTAACAGCCATGACACCATTTCTACATTAGGCTGTCTTGAAATTTCTTCCACCAGAGAAATTAGTTCATGGATTTTCAACTTAGCCTCAGGTGAGCTTTTTGGCTGTGGGCAGACTCCAGCCAGACTCTTTGCCAAAATATCCCAATTGCTGCTTAAGTCCTTACTTCCCTCTGGAACTACATTGTTCTCAACACTATTTTTTCCAGGAGTCTACTAGAATGACCTGTTAAGCTCTGTTTACAACAATCAACTGCTTTTCTAGCCTAAACTTCCAAAATCTTCCACATTTTTCCAAAACACCACATGGTCAGGTTCTTCACAGCCATACTGTATTAGTCACTTCTCTGTTGCTATGATAGAAACAGTGACCAAAGCAATTTATAAAAGAAAGAGTTTATTTGAGCTTACGGTTCCAGGGGAATTACAGTTCATCATGGCAGGGAGGCATGGTGGCTGGAGGTGGCTGGAGCAGGAGCAGCAGAAGCTAAGCTCTCACATCATCATGCAGGCACAGGAATCAAGAGAGCAACCAGAGATCTAGTAAGGCTTAAGAACTCTCTAAACCTGCCCCCAGTGACATGCTTCCTTCAGGATAGCCACACCATCTAAAACCTCCCAAAACAGTATCACCAACTGGGGACAAACTGTCCAAATACTTGGAGCCTGTGGGGGACATTTTCATTCAAACTACCACAATGTCTAAATCTCTAGCACCATCAAATGGATTTGTCTTATCTTTTTTTGAGGGGAGACTGTGCGTGTATGTATGTGTGCATGTGTGTGGGTGCACATACATGCACGTGTTTGGAGGCTCAAAGTTGAAGTTGAGATTCATCTTCAATCACTTCCCACTTTGTGTATTTTAAAAAATATTTTATTTATTTAAATTTTATATGTATGGGTGTATTGCCTGCATGTATGTAAGTGCACTTGTGTTGTGCAATGCCTGAGGAAGTCAGAAAAAGGTGTCAAATTCCCCTGGCACTGGAGTTACAGATGGCTGCCATGTGGGTGCTGGGGACCGAACCTGAGTCCTCTGCAAGAGCAGCCACTGCTCTTAAACACTGAGCCATCTCTCCAGCACCACCCACCCACTTTGTGTATTGAGGGAGGAAGGAACTCTCGCTGAACACTGAGTTCACCACCTCTAGCTAGTCTAGTTAGCCAGCTTGTCTAGCTAGCCAGCTTGTCTAGGGGATCTCCTGTGTCTGGTTTCCGGGTGGGTTTAGAGGTGACTGCCTGGCTTTTTATGTGTGTTCTGGGGATCATGACTCCAGTTCTCAATCTTGCACAGCAAGGGCTATAATCAGCGCCATCTTATCTTTACCCACATCCAATTCTGTCGCATCTCAC
This sequence comes from Nannospalax galili, assembly GCF_000622305.1. Lineage (NCBI taxonomy): Eukaryota > Metazoa > Chordata > Mammalia > Rodentia > Spalacidae > Nannospalax > Nannospalax galili. The sequence goes on from NW_008350388.1 coordinate 5,082,721, forward strand.
CCTGACCTCATCTACACTGCCACTACTTACCCCTTCTCGCTCTGTGGTCTCTCACTTCCACATCTCTCTGAGGCTTCTTCTTATGCCCCTCAGCTGCCCTTACTACTTTGCTGACCTAACAAGTGCATGTTTCTCCCTTCCCATCCTCCATGGAACCACCAGCCATCACAGTTGCAGCTCCTGCTATTCTGACCTTAGGTAGCTGTTCCCTTCCCTGCAGGTCCTCACTGCACTGTCTGCTCATTTTGCATCTCTGCTCAAGGAATCCTCTCCTGACCCTCCATAGCATGACAGGCCCAGCACTGTGCATCTACTGTTCCCTCATGTCTGTCTGCTTCATAGAACTGTCCTCCTATGACATGGACATAGATGCCTTCCTCCCCAACTTGGCTGCATCCACTTGCCTAGGATCATCCCAGCCAAACTTGCTGACTTCTATGCTCTGTAAGAAAGGAAAGGCAGGGGAATCAGCCAGCCTCTGAATCAACCAATTGGCCCTAGTTGCTCAAGGAGGAGGGACTAAGGGTACCTAAGTTGAAGGAGCACAGAGGGAGGTCCCCCCCACTCTCTTGCCCTCTCTCACTATTTTATATGGCTTCTGGGAAGTCACGATCCGTTCCATGCCTGTATGGAGACTTTCCAGTGCAGCCTTAAGAGAGGCACACCCACACTCCTGTGAGTAGACCCTTATCCATTGCTCTGTAAGCAAACCCAATAAACACTTTGGTTTCCTAAAATGCTATTTGGAGAAATTAGACCTCGGTTTGCCATAGGAACCAAGGGAGGAGGGGGCCAGACGTTGCTTGTACCTCCCAGAAGGAATTTTAGCAACACTGTCACTAGCTTAAATGTTTATATGCTCATCTGATTACTGTCTTCACCCACCCAGCAGCTTCCAGACCGCAACCAGACAGAGTTTCGTTTTATTTTCTATTACTGTTCCTCAGCACTCAGCAAAGTTCTTCTGCTAAAGCGAGCTCTCAATAGATGAACGAACAAATGCCAAGAAAAGATTTTATTTTCTCTTTGTTCCTTTTTCCTTTCTAGTTTCTTTTCACCAAAAAGTAATGATGATAATCCTATTATTTCCCTGCAGCAGTGTGATACCACTTTATGGAGATGCCCAAATAAAAGCAACCTGACTCTTAGCATCCATTTCAAACAACAGTGGGACCCTAACTGTTCTGAGCACTTATTTGTTCCTTCAGATTTCTTGCAGAACTGTGTTCTTGAACAAAGGCCTCGCCTTCTCTTTATTGAAACCCTACATCTAGCATGACATGGGATAAAGAGAAATTTGTCTTATCAGAAGATAATGTCCCTTTTTGGATTTTTTGTGGGGTTTTTGTTTGTTTGTTTGTTTGTTTGTTTGTTTTGTTTTGAGACAAGGTCTCCCTATAGCTTCAGGTGGCCAGGAACCTGCAATGTAGACCACGCTTGCTTCAATCTCACAGAGCTCCACCTGCCTCTGCCTCCCAAGTGCTGGGATTAAAAGCATATGCCACCATACCCAGTTGATAATGTCCCTTTTGACACAGAACAGCACACGCAACCACAAACAGACATTATGACTTTAATCCCACCTGTTGTTAGCAATGGAAACAGGATAATCCATTGCTTCTGATGAACAGAGCTGTTTGCTGTGCTATTATTTTACAACACACACACACATACACACACACAACACATTATCTTAAATCAAGAGCAAGGAGAAGTCATGAGGGATTAATGCTCTATGCTTACATTACAAGAAGAGCCCAAGGCCTAGTAGGCTTGTTTATGTTCTTAGCAAGCTGATATAGTGTCTTGGAAGTCATTCCCACATCTGTGTAACACCTTGGTCATAGTTAAAATGGTAAAATTTGAAACAGACTTCTAATTTATCACCTCACATTAGACCACTACCGAAGACCACCTTGGTCATAGTCAAAATGATAATTATTTACATTGTTTGCTGATATTATGGAGGTTTTTTTTTTTTGTCTTTTTGAGACAGGGTCTCCCTGTAGCCCCAGCTGTCCTGGAACTCACTGTGTAGACCAGGCTGGCCTTGAACTCACAGAGATCCACCTGCCTCTGCCTCCCAAGTGCTGGGATTAAAAGTGTGTGCCACTGAACGTGCTAGGCACACATACATAGAAAGAAATTCTTTGTGTGTAATAAAACTATCTGAATGTGGCTAGCTTATCTTGATATGGGGGAGGCCATGCAGAAAACCATAGCTCTTTTGCTTTTTACATTGTAAGCATCCTTCAGGCAACAGTTTTTCTCAGACAGCATGACCAGGTCACAGCCACCGCTCTCCAGGGGTTCCCTCACCTATACAGCTTCACATCAGCCCTGGGACACTGGAGAGATCTTCACACATGTGCTTTCTCACACAAGATGTCAGACATGGAACTTTTTTCTACTCATACATTCTATCATATATGCGTTTACATTTTACAAACTGCTTGATAACTTTTGTTTCCATCATGGCAAGAGTTTTGGGCTTGTTTGTTTGTTTTGTTTTGTTTGTAGCTACTGTAAGTGCTCTTACACATGTGTCGAATAGATCAAACTGTTTGATTGGGAGGTGTTTGTTTGTTCATTGGTCGGTTTGTGTAGCAAGGTGACATTAAGATAGACTTTCCTATCAGTTTCTTTTACCCTCAGACAGCTGCTCCCTCTCAGCTATGTATGGCCCCATTTATAGTTTTGAGGGACATGTGGCACATATCAGAATACCCTAGTTGCCGATCCCCACTCCCATCACCATACAGCCTTCAGCAAGCTCAAGAGATCTGGAAATATTAGGAAAGAGATTCACAGCTTCCCTTTGGAAGCAGGTAATATCAAGAATCCAAAGAAATTAAGCAGGTAGGAAATGGAAAGAGACTCTTGGAAGTCTGAGAACGAACAACTCTGTTGAAAGATCTGTCTTCAGCTGTGAAATAGGGGGATAATATCCACGCTTTATTCAAAGGTTTCCATTGCATCAGGAAGAGGCTTCATCTGATATTAAAATATGTTTTAAAAGAAAAAGTGTGATGTGATGCAAGTATGGGTGTGGGTGGTGTGTGCTGTTTGTTTTCCACAAGTATTCAGTTGCAGCTTTTCAGGAAGGTGGCAATTCAAGGGATTTCATTGTCAAAGCCTATGGAAGAAGTGAGGAAAGGCTGCGTGATTATGTGTTTCTAATATAACATTCCTTGAGTTCTTTATCAAGTCTCAGAATTGAAGGAACATGATGGCAGCTGGTGCTGGTAGGAATTAGCGTGCTTAATTAAAAATTAGATGTAGATACTGGCAGCTTGGGTTTCACAAGATACCTGTCCTACCTACTGAGGGGAATTTCAGTTCCACCTAGTCCAGTCAGCACATCGGAACTCAGAAGCCTGCTGTTCTGCAGGGAGGGAGAGACCATCGACAGGTGTCTAGGAAAATGAACAAAGAATTATAATTATTGCCATGAAAATTATTTTTAAGTGTTTAAATTGTGTTTACTCAAAAGTATAGGAAATGCAAAAAAATTATCCCTCAAGCTCACACAGGGCAGCAAAGCACAGGTAGGATACTACTGCAGGGGGCAGTGGCTGGGGAGATGGCTCAGTTGGTAAAGTGCTTGCCATACAAGCATGGGGACCTAAGTTCAGATCCCCAGAATGATATATAAAGAGAGGTAGAATGGGGTGTGCCTATAATCCTAGTGCTGGGAACCAGAGGCAGGAGGATCATGGAGACTTGCTGGCCAGTAATTAGTGAGTTCCATGTGCAGCAGGACACTGTCTCAAAAAGTAAGGCAGAAAGCAGCAGTGGAAGACAGCTGATGCCAACCTTGGCTTCCGTGTGCATGCACACATACATACACATGCATTACACACACACACTGCACATCCATAAACACACATATATACACCACACACTCAGAAACACAAAATTCTGCTGCACTTCCTGCTTGATGAATGCTTATATTTGCAGCTTAATTCCTTGTGAAAATCTGTGATTATATTCTATGTTCAGTTTGCAGGGTAACAATTACATTTAGGATTGAATTTACAGCTAGAGTCAATGTCAAGGTCATGGCTAAAGACAATTTCACTAAATATTTTTATCTAACATGTTTCTAAAAGCTGTTTCTAATGTTTAATTATGGAGCTATTCTGTTTTAAACATCTCTCATTATAGATGCAGATACATTTCAGTTTTCAGTGTTTTCTCATATCTTGCTGAATCTCTCCTCTCTAGTTATTAAATTTCTAAAGCTAAACTTTGGTCAAAATGCTTAAATATCATATAGGCTGTTTGATTTGTGCTAACCAAATTATTTTCCAAGACCCCAGTAATACTATCAGTGGTGTATCAAAGTGTTTATTTCACCACAGACAATATAACTGAGCAATAAAAATTTTTTGATCAATTAATGAAAAATTATAAAGCTTTATTTTCATAATTTATATTGTATTATTTACGAGCTTTTATAGCTTTGTACCTTTAACTTATTTTGTGAGTTATCTTTATATATATTGTATTAGTTACCTTTTCTGTTGATGTGATAAAATAGCATGACCAAGGCAACTTATAGAAGGAAGAATTTATTTGGCTTATATCACTGAAGGGAGGCATGGTGGCAGAGGCAGCTGGAACAGAAAGCTGATCACTCACATCTTCAAGCAGGCACAGGAAACAGTGAGAGAAACCAGAAGAGAGCAAGTCATATATCTCAAAGCCATCCCCCACCCCGTGACACACTCCCTCCTAAAGTTTCCATGACTGTCCCCAAATAGCACCACCAAATGGAGACAAAGTGTTCAAATATTTGGCCCCTATGGGCGACATTTATTCAAACCACAATTTTCAATAGAGATGTGTTTTTATTGATCTCTAAATACACACAATACCAGATATATTAATGAATAACTTTTGAAATATTTCATCAACTTTTGATTTCTCTTTCAGTTTTTCCAAAGTGTTTTTGACATTCATTTGTGAGTTACATACTGAGGAGTTTCTATGGGCTCATACTATTCTGAGCCCCAGTAAAATAGGAATGAATGTAATCGCCAAGACATGAGAAGAGGTATTCTAAGAAGGAATTTTCCCCTACCCTTCAGCTATCAGATTATCGAGACAGTGGACTAGAATGAATTAAAATTTCCTCAGAGATCCCATGATAGAGGAAAGGAAAGGCTCATACCTTGGTGACAGCCAGAGGAAGAGACTTCATATAGTCTGACAGCTCATCAAACCGCTTTGCAGGATAGACTGGTACTCAGACAATGCTTGGCCATAATAGTCAAAAATAGGACTGCTTAGTTATTCACGTCTCTCGCCTTCTTCTTAAACCAAAACCTCATATTAGTACTCCAGAAGACAGACTTGCTTGTCACAGGACCCTTTTATATGTGCCTCTTCCCAGTGTGGCCAGATTAAGTAAATCTTCTTTGTCTGCTTTTTAATATTACTTTTCTTTTAGTCATACTGGCATGGGTGGGCAGACCCAGACCTAGTTTGTGGGGATAGCCAAAGGCCAAAGGCCAAAGGCCAAGCTTTTAAGAAAACAAACAAAAAACCTTTGTAAACATAAAGAATACATTAAGAAAAAAATTCTAGCCTATGTGAAAATTGAACAAAAAGATATGTATTTATATATTTTTATGTATTATATATTGATCTGACTCCATATCTATATTAATAAAGAACTGGAAAGATCTACTTGAGCCAAATTTGGAAGATAAAAGAGTTCATAATGATGATGCTTATGTTTCTGACTTACAATAAAAAACCTGAAACTGTCACTCATTTAGAGAAAAATGGGTTTACACAGGGCAAGGTTTAGAGGGAGAAGATGAGGAACACACTTTGAACATTGCATTGTTAGAGACCTCTGAGGTTGGCCAGTAGTAATTTGTGGAGAAAGTGACTTTAAGAGAATTCTGAGCTACAGACACTCATGTGGGAATGATTGGTAACATTCAAAGCCCTGGGATGAAATGCGGTCACAAAACTAATGATTATACATCAAAAAGAAGAGGTACAAAGGCCAAGTTCCAGAAAACTCCAACCAGCATAGGAATGTGATTATAGCTGTGTGGGAGATGGACAGTTTATTTAAGGTAACACAAGGGAAGAGAACAGATAGCAAAATGGGTGTTAGGGGATGGATAATGTGACAAGAACATAAAAACCTTCTCTGGCAGCTTCCATTTCATTAGTAAAATAGAAGGCAAATTCATCAGCAAAAGATGATCTATACATTACTTTTCGAAAGGGAAAATTCACTGAGCCAGTTGCTTTATTATTTTTCCATTGCTTTTCAGCTTAGAAATACTCTTCCACATTGAAGCCAGCCAAAATCCTCACCTTTTCTTCAAGATTTTAATGTACAACTTTCATGTTGTGATTAGTACATTTACATTCTAAAGGAATATTACATAAATTTAAGTAAGACAGTAAACTCAAAATCTATAAATCAATAATTGACCAATTTTACTATTTCAATATATACATATGGTAGAGATTTATTATAAACAAGATTTTAAAAGACTAACCTAAAACAAACTGATTCAGCTGGGCTGCATGGTTTAGCTTACACAATGTGACCACAGCCCAGTTATAAACTTAGATATGGAGTCCTTGTGTGTATCCATGCTGCCTCCTAGAACCCCAAAGGCACGATGTGAATCCACCTAAGGTAGACCCCAGAAGGTGAGAGAATACAGGGAGGCGGAGCACAGATGCCTCAACAGAAGGGAGCCCACCTTCCCACACAGCCACACTGGATGGATAGCCATGGGAATGAGTCTGGCAAACCAGAAAACCACCCAGCGGAGCCCAGTCTAATTCTTCAATCTGCTGGATCATGAGCAAAAAATGGTTGCTGCTCTCTCAAACTAACACAGTTGGCTGGGCTTGATACATGGGCATAACTAATTCAACACTTGTTCTGAATATCTCTTTTTTTTTTTTTTTTTTTTTTTTTTTAAAAATTTGTGAGTCTCCCTGTAGCCACAGCTGGCCTGGATTCACTATGGAAACCAGGCTGGCCTCAACCTCATAGAGATCCACCTGCGTCTGCCTCCCCTCCTGAGTGCTAGGATTAAAGGCATGTGCCACCACACCCAGGTTTGTTCTGAATATTTCTGTATGAGAATGAGAAAGGACCAACACAATAGCCACCAGAAAAAGTTAACTCCATAGTGTAAACAAGCCATTAGTCAAGTTAAAGGTGATGTTAATTAGAAAGGGAAATATGAGTTTAGAACATAACTTTCCAAAATTTCCTGTGCCTAGTACTATAACTCCTAGATGTTCAGGAAAAGAAGGGTCTCTGCGGGGAAATAATTTGAAGAAAGCATGCATAGTTCATTCTCCTATTGAGACTTCATGCACATAAAGCTTCTAAGAAACTGTTAGTACTTGCCCTGAAGCCCAGTGAACACTAACAGATTCTGAAGAACCTACCAACCTTACCCTCAGCAGCATAATCATTCTTGTTATTTGCTGCCTATATCACACATAAGTTTACACCAAATATGTAAATTCAGAAACTGGAAGCTTTCTGGGGCTGAGGAGATAGTTCAGTCAGCATGGGGACCCAAGATTCCCATAATCTGTGTAAAGAAAAGTTGGGTGTGATGGTACAGGCTCATAATCCCAAGTGTGGGGAGGTGAAGAAAAGTGGTCAGCCAGTCTGGCCTAAGTGGTAAAGCCCTGACCAATGAGACACCCTGCACTAAAAACCAAGGTGAACAGAGTCTGAAGAATGATGCTAGAGGTTGATTGCTGACCACCACATAAATATACATTCGCATGTGTATGTGCACACAAATTCGCATATACTTTCATATACATGAACACAAGCATATAACCACAAACATACACACATAGAAACGAAACTTGAAGTTTTGTAAGTTTTCATTTGTTTCTCAGATCTGTCCAGTAGACTTTAGTTCTTTATATACATTTTGTGATTCTTTTATAGTGATTCTATAAAGCTACCAAAATGTTTGATTTTGTAATTATGGATGCTTAAAGAAAAAAAACAATAGTAGTATGGTACAAGTTCTTAATTCTACAACAGAAATGTCTCAAAACTAGGCTGCATAAAGTGGGTGAAGTTCACAGATGCACTTTCCACAGACAGCCTTTGGAATCAGGGCTTTGTGAAACTCTCTGGGATCCACTACTCTTGAGTTGATGATAGCTAAATGGGAAATGTCACAGGTGAAATACTTGCTGCTCTTTTAAAGACTGCAGAAATAAAAGGCAGGTAAAAGTTAATTATCTTCTCACCCAAGAAATAAAGAACCATGAAACAAAGTTTTAAAGTAACTCTGGAAAGTCCCCTTGAAATTCAAGTTGTGATGGATGCTTGGGGCTCTTACACTGCAATAATGAATCCTCCCAGGGCAGGGAAAGGGAAGAGTGCTTTCTCAGAGTTCAGTTTAATCTATAACAGCGCTGATCTTTCTTGAAACAAATAACAAAAACAGCTTTCATCTCGTGTCTTCTCATTAAACATCTCTCATTCATTAAATTCTTCCTTTTTGGCATTTTATTCACATTGATTATTTTATGCCTGTGTTTCATTTTCTCTACATTTTCACATGGTAATCAATTGGTACAAATCTATTAATTTTGACCTTATAGTCATTTTCTTATTTGATCTAAGCACTAAAAACCCAGTAGTCTTTAAGGTTAACAGGAAAAAGACGTGCCCTAGATTTTGCTGTTTTTATAGTTCTTTCTTTCCTAAAGTTGTGAGAACCTTGAAATAAAAACTTCTAAGATACTGGAAATAATGACAGCTCAGCCTGTTTTGTCTTAATTTATGCCAATTACACAGACTGTGGAGTAGTTACTAACAGGGTCGCGATTCATCTTATAGTAGCAAATAGTATACAGGTGACTCCTGTGTTACTTTGCTAGGTTTGGTACAGCAAAGAATCATGGACAGATGCTTTGAACAGAAAAATTTATTTTCTAATAGTTCTGGAAGTAAAAAATCTGGAAACAGCCTTTCAGCAAGGGTAGTTTCCTCTGAGGCCCATCACCTCGGTGTAGAGACAGTGCGGATGACTATCTTCTACAGTCTTTCACACTCTCGTCCTTGCGTACATGTCCGTGTTCAAATTTCTTTTCTCATAAGTGCACCAGTCAGACCGGAGCAGGGCCTGGGCTCCTGAGCTTGTTAGAACTTACCTCCCTCTACATACAGTCATAGTCTGAGGTACCTGGGATTGAACTTCGACATGTGACATCACAGATAGCTTTCTTCTTAGTCCTGTTATGTCTCCTCATTCTCTAATGTAAAGTAGGAATGATACAGCATTTAGAACAATGCTGGGAGAGTAATAAATACTCTGCAGGTATTAGCTGATATTATTGTAAATGTCTGGTACTGTACTTTGGATCTTTGAAGTAAAGAATAGCACAGTTACTAAGAATGGAGGGCAAACTGGTGAACTGAAGCAAAGACCACTAAGCATAAAAGACTAAAGTATAACATTAGAACAGGTTCTGGGGGCCCACTATAATAAACCTATAACTGTCCAACTACATTCCATTTCATGATTTTTTTTATTGTTTTATTATACTATTTTATTTTTCAGTGCTAAGGATAGAACTGAGCACCTTAACCATGCAAGGCAACCCCCTATCACTGAACTATAACCCCAGTTCAAGTTTTGTACTCATGTTTTTAAAGATTTTGTTTTTATTAATTGTGTGTTTGTTTTGTATAAGCATATGCAACATGTTGTTGTGGGTGTCCACAGAGAACAGAAGAGGGCATCATATCCCCTGGAGCTGGAGTTTTAAGTGGATATCTGTAAGCCACCTGCCACTGTAGGTGCTGGTATCTGAACTCCAATCCTCAGGACAGAACAGCAAGCATTCTTAGCCACTGAGCCATCTCTCCTGGCCCAAGTGTTTTATTCTTTATAAGTTCATATTCCTCACAAAATAGTTACAAGGAGTAAAATCACTCATGCAAAGAGAGTGTCATGGATCTGAATAGGACCCCAACACTGGGCACCAGGAGCTAGTAATTACCTCTATTAATTACCTTCAGGATGTTAAAGAGTTCATTGGATACTCAACTCTCACAAACTTTGGTTTCTTTCCAAAAAATACATGTGTTTATTAAACTAAAAACTTTGTTTTTATTAAATATGATTAGCAAAAGAAATATATTCATTTCCTTAGAGAAAAAGAGATAATAGTTACATAAATATAGTTTGTAAAACATCCTTTGGCATGTAGCCCAATCCTTAGATTTTGTGGGCTATTTATTGGGGTACATACACAATTTTGAGAGTCCGGTGGGAGGCTCCATGAACAAATCATATGTTCCAAGATTTGCTCATAAAATAGTTCTTAGGAAGTGTTTCCACTCTGGGCATGAAGATACCTCCTGCAATCTAGCTAAGAATGAAGAAGATGGAGCATGCAAAGCTGGTCAGAGATGCATAGGAAGGCCCAGTTTTCAAATCAAAGCAGCAAACAGAGCAATGTTTATAGTCAATATAGGTATTCAATGGTACAAAAGATTTTTGAAATAACTAATTGTTCTGTTTTTCCATGCATGGTATCTATTGAGAACTACATAGTAACTCATGCAGCTCTATGTAAAATAGTTCTGAAGACAATATTTGAGCAAAGGCAACTATATGGACAACACCTACATTCTAAATTTTCTTAACAGGGGGAAATGTTGTGATATGGTCTTTCTACGTAACCCTGGTTGGCCTGGAACTTGCTAAGTAGGCAAAGCTTGCCTCAAACTCGTAGAGATCTACCTGTATCTACCTCCTGAGTGCTGGGCTTCAAGGTTTGATCCACCATACCCAACAGCATTGCAAAATTTTTAATTTGAAATCCAATCCCTTTTGAAAGGTATATTGGCAGGCTTTTGCTTTCTAACCTTATATGTAAGAAACCTAGAGTTTTCATTCCATTATAAAATAAAGAAAGTGGAGCAAACTGAAAAATCAATAGTTCTTCCTAAGTCCTTTAGTGATGTGAAGTCATGGGGCACATGGCTGCTTGCCAAATTAGAGCTATAGAAAGCTAAATACGGAGCGCTATCACTCACCATAGAAGACTCTTCCATAAGAACCAGTGTCTGGGTAAGAACATTTAAACTGTAACTGACAGACTACAGTGTGAATAAGTCTCAGTGTGAAAGACTGCAGAGAAATTTGCCTTAGGGTAAACCTATACTGCCATGAGTTGGATTTGTCTAGGAACACTATCCTGGCTTCACAGTAAAATTGTAAAATAATGTTTCTCCTGATTTCAGTAAGGGGAGGAAAAAAGTAACAATTGTGGAATACACCAAAACACTCTTTTAATAAGGTTTTCCTCAAGAAAGTCTGTTTTAGCTGTGCTTGGTGGCACATGCCTTTAGTCCCAGCATTTGGAAGGTAGAGGCAGGTAGATCTCTCTGAAATGGAGGCCAGTAGACTGCTCTACATAGCAAGTTCCAGGTCCACTGTGGATACAGGAAGACCCTGTCTCAAAAAACAAAAAACAAAAAAAGAAAAAGAGTGCTTTGCCACTGCCTAATCTGCAGGGGTGTGGTCAATGCCTTGCTGACCTGGCAGAAATGAAATGCTGTGCTCTAGCTTCCTCTCCCCATCCTGGGCCATCTGAGCAAGGGGAAAAATGGGAGGCACCTGTGATGTCCACGACTTGGGACCACAGGCTCACAGGAAAGAGACCCAGTCAGACTGCAAAGTGCTTCCCCTTCCTCCACATATTCCATCGCCACACAAAAGGTCCATGTATGGAATTCCTTAATTCCCCTTTCTTTCAACAACAAGGAAAAATATTAAAAAGGTATACTAAAAGCTAAGGAATAGTTGAAAATAAAAGGAGCAGATTCAGATATGAAGTTGACGTTGGCATTATCAGACAGGAACGTAAAAAAAAAAACCTATAATTAATAGGCTAAAAAAATTAGCCAGTCACAATCACAGGTACAGAATGTGAGCAACAAGGTGAAAAATCTATGAAAACAGAAATGCTAGAAATAAAGAATATATACAATTATATAATGGAATGGAGAATGTCATTGCATTTATTACACCATGGCTCTGTCAATAGAAATGTCTAAATTTCAAAAACAGATAAAGGGCTGAAGCAAAACAGAGAAAAATCTTCAATAACTGGGTGGTAGCACATACACACACACTATGCACACGCACACATATGCGTGCATGTGTTCATACATTCCTACATACATACACATACCAAGAATACCAGAAGGAACTGGTATATCTGAAGCAGACTGATAATTTCTCCAGACTTATGTCAAAATGCCTCACGCTCAATAAGAAAATGAAGAAATGAATTAAAAATTGAGAAAAAGGCCTTAACAGATATCTCACAAAAGAAGCTTTGCTAGTGGAAAGTAGGCACATAGAAAGACATTCCTCATCAGTTCTATAAAACTTCATATTCAATTTCTGGCAAAGAGTCATAGTAAAAGATACTGTACCTCGATTCCTTGTCTTGGGGCCCTAGACACCTGGGGAAACAATACTGCTTCCTGATCCTTTTCAATTCAGACCAACATAGTACCTTCTCTGGGTCCCAGGAGCACTGCTTCAGGCCTGGCCCTGCCCTCACCTCCTCCTGCTTCCCTGGGACTGAAAGACCCACCTCAGGCCTCTCTCCTACCCACAGGCCTCTCTCCAGGGTAAGTCCATTGTGCCCTCCCAGCCTTGATTCCCCCAGCCTCACTCACCCTCCCATCTCCCCTGGCCTTCTCTCCTCCTAGTCTGGGCACTGCCCCATTCCATGTCTTGGGGCCGCAGACACCTGGGGAACCAATACTGCTTCATGATCCTTTTCATCCAGACCAACTTAGTGCCTTCTTTGGGCCCCAGAAGCACTGCTTCTGGGCCTGGCCCTGCCCTCATCTCCCTCTGCTTCTCTGGGCCTGCAACACCCACCAGCCTCTTTCTCCATCTCTGGGGCTGACCTTTCCTCTTCCTGAACCTTTGCATCCAGACCAACCCAACTTCTCAGTGCAGTCCCCAGGAGTCCTTTGGGCCTCTTGCCACCCCATCTGCCTTTGCATCTCTGGGTGGTATGGCCACCAGCTGCCCTAGAACAGCATTTTTCCTGGTCCAGGCTCCCAAGTCAGTCCAACCCCCAAATTCCTGAGGCCAAAATCTTTCCTGGAGGGATCCAGACCTTAAGAGAAAGCTTGAAAACATCTGACCCTCATCTGAATTGGGCCTCTGTGGGAACTCCTGAAGACAAAAGCAATCTGGCCACTCCAATTTGGCCCCTCCAACATAAAATCAAAAGAGAGAACCTGAAGCCTAGACCAACCAGCTTTTCATGCCCAATCAAGTAAACCACAAAGGCACACGAAGTTTACAAAAAGAAGCAGATCTAAACTTGAAGGCTTCGGTCTCACACAAGAATCAGAAACTACAAAAGAAATCCTCATGTCAAAGTCACAGCAAAAAATAACATGAAAAACCCAAATAATATATCCCCACCAAGTATGAACAGTCCTGCAGAGGAGTACAATGAGAACTCCCTAGAGATAACACAGGACATAGAACTCAAAAGAACAATTATAAACATGATAAAAGAATTCTCCAATTTAAAGAACACACAAAGAAACCAAAGAGCTTGAAGGAAGATAGGGATAAACTTCTGAAAGAATTCAGAAAAGAGTTAGAAATTGATGAATACCCAGGCAGAAATGAAGAAGGAAGTGAAACACTCCATAAGCCAATTAGAAACGACAGGAGAAAGCCACACCAATAGGATGAACGAAATGGAAAACAGAGTATCAAGACTGGAAGATAAAGTGGACGAACTGGACCACTCAAGCAAAGATTATG
>NW_008350388.1:5097142-5099071 GCF_000622305.1 Nannospalax galili
TAAGGACTGAACTCCCCAGTCAAAAGACACAGACTATATGAATGAATTAAGAAACAAAGCCCATCTTTTTGTTGTCTGCATGAAACTAATCTCAAAGTGAAAATGATGGAAAAAAATATACCAAGCAAATGGCACTATGAAAAAAGCAGATGTAGCAATTCTAATATCTGACAAAATAGACTTTAAAACTAACCAGAAGAGACAAAGAGGGCCACTTCATTTTGATCAAAGGAACAATGAATCAAGAAGCTACTACAATCATGAACATATATTCACCAAACTCTGGTGCACCCAACTTCATAAAAACAATACTACAGGACTTTAAGACCCAGATTAACCCCAACTCATTAATAGTAGGGGACTTCAATACCCCACTGTCTCCATTAGATAGATCAACAGGGCAGAGAGTTAACAGAGAAACATCCGAATTAAACAGTACCATATATCAAATGATCTTAACAGACATCTACCGAGTATTGCACCCAAGCACCAAAGGACATACTTTGTACTCAGCAGCCCATGGAATCTTCTCCAAAATCGACCATATACTGGGGCAGAAAACAAATGTCAACAAATACAAAAAGACTGAAATAATTCCATGCATTCTATCAGACTACAGTGCAATTAAGCTTACAATCAACCCCAGAAGAAGCCCTAAACGCCACATGAACACATGGAGATTAAACAACACACTCCTGAATGATGAATGGATCTGAAGAAGTCCTAATCACCACATGAACACATGGAGGTTAAACAAAACACTCCTGATGATGAATGGGTCAAAAGAGAAATTAAGAAAGAAATAAAAGTATTCCTGGAATTAAATGGAAAGGACAATACAACACAACAAAACCTCTGGGACATGTCCTTAGAGGGAAGTTTATAGCTCTAAGTACCTTCATCAAAAAAATCAGAAAGAAGACAAATAAATGACTTAACATTGCAACTCAACACACTTGAAAAGCAACAGCAAACTAAACCCAAACCCAGCAGAAAGAAGAAATAACAAAAATCAGGGAAGAAATTAATGAAACAAAGGAAACAATACAAAGAATCAACAATCCAAGAGCTGGTTCTTTGAAAAGATAAACAAGATTGACAGACCGCTAGCCCACTTAACCAAAAGAAAGAAAGAGCACCTCCAAATCAACAAAATCAGAGATGAAAGGGGAAACATCACAACAGACACCAGAAAGATACAGAACATTATAAGGGAATACTTTAAAAACCTACATGCTACTAAATTTGAAAACCTAAAAGAAATGGACGGATATCTAAAGGCATGGGAACCACCAAAACTAAACCAAGAAGAGATTAGCAACTTAAACAGACCCTTAACACTAAAAGACAGCCAGGACCAGATGGAATTAAAACAAAAATCTAACAAGCAATTAAAAAAGAACTGCATCCAGTACTACTTAATCTATTCAAAAAAATAGAAATGGAGGGAGAACTTCCAAATTCCTTCTATGAAACCAGCATCACTCTCATACCAAAGCCAGGTAAAGATACAACCAAAAAAGAAAACTATAGACCCATATACTTAATGAACATAGATGCAAAAATTCTCAACAAGATACTTGCAAACTACATACATACACACATCAAAAAGATCATCAAGCATGATCAAGTAGGCTTTATCCCAGAGATGCATGGATGGCTCAAGATATGTAAGTCAATAAATGTCATAAATTATATAAATGGACTCAAAGATAAGAACCATATGGTACGGGAGACAGGCTAGAGCCTAGGGTGATATTGCAACTGTCAGGGTCACTTGGTTTCCAAGAATCCAGGCTCTGTAATCTGAAACCCAGTATGCTAATGAGGCATCCTACCCTCTATTCTGTGATAGGATGTTAAGTCTGTTATGCTAATAGGATGATGTTAATAAGGTATCCTACTTGCTGTACTGTGATAGGATGCTAA
>NW_008350388.1:5099854-5101398 GCF_000622305.1 Nannospalax galili
ATTAAAGAGCTCTACAATGAAAATTTTAAATCTTTAAAGAAAGAGACTGAGGAAGACATCAGAAGATGGAAGGACCTCCCATGCTCATGGACTGGAAAAATTAATATTGTGAAAATGGCCATCCTACTAAAAGTCATATATAGATTCAACTCATCCTACCAAAAAAATCCCATGACATTTTTCACTGAATTGGAAAAAACTATCCTAAGATTCATATGGAAGCACAAAAGACCTTGGATAGGCAAAAAACCCTGAGCACTAAGAGCAATGCCGGGGAGATTACTATACCAGATTTCAAGCTGTATTACAGCGTTATAGTCATAAAAACAACATGGTACTGGCACAAACATAGACCCAAAGACCAATGGAAAAAAATTGAAGACCCAAATATGAGTAAATGAAATTTCAGCCACCTGATATTTGACAAAGGGGCCAAGAACATTAACTGGAGGAAAGACAGCAAATGACAAAAGACACCATTTGTTCAGCAAATGGTGCTGGCAAAACTGGATCTCCACTTGTAGAAGAACAAAACTAAACCCCTTTCACCCTGCACAAAAGTCAATTCCAAATGGCTCAAAGACCTTAGTATAAAGCCTGAAACTCTGAAACTATTAGAAGAAAACATTGGGAAAAACCTATAAGATATAGGTGGAGGAAAGGATTTTCTAAACAAGACATTAATTGCTCAGGAAACAAGGGCAAGAATTAACAAATAGGAACTCATTATCAAATGGGACCTCATTAAACTAAAAAGCTTCTGTACATCAAAGGAGACAACCAGGGAAGCAATCAGAAAACCCACAGAATGGGAGAAAATCTTCACCAGTGACACATCCGATAGAGGTTTAATAACCAGAATTTATAACAAACTCAAAAAACAGAGAACCAAGACATGAAGCAACCCAATTAAAAGATGGGCTAAGGAGCTGAACAGAGAGTTCTCAAAAGAAGAAGTAAAGATGGCTATGAAGCATCTTATAAGATGTTCAACATCACTAATAATTAGGGAAATGCAAATTAAAACCACTTTAAGATTTCATCTTACCCCAGTCAGACTGGCTAAGACCAAGAGAACAAATGATACCAAATGTTGGAGAGGATGTGGGGAAAGGGGAGCACTCATCCACTGCTGGTGGGGTTCCAAACTGCTTCAACCCCTATGGAAAGCAATGTGGAGAACTCTTAAAAAACTACAAATGAACCTACCATTTGACCGTTATACCACTCCTTGGCATATACCCAAAGAACCCGTGCTATTCCAGAGACACTTGTACATCCATGTTTGTTGCTGCTCTTTTCACAATAGCTAAGAGATGGAAGCAACCTAAGTGTCTCTCAATTGATGAGTGGATAATGAAAATGTGGTTCATATATACGATGGAGTTTTACTCAGCAGTAAAGAAAGATGAAATCATGAAATTTGCAGGTAAATGGATGGAACTAGAAACTGTTATACTAAGTGAAGTAACACAATCTCAGAAAAAAAATCGACATATGTTCTCCCTCATATGTGGATCCTAGGATCAGACTCTGATAAATAA
>NW_008350388.1:5101960-5106326 GCF_000622305.1 Nannospalax galili
TAATAATTTGGTCAGAGGGACATAAAGGACAGTTTTTGCTCCTTGCCCTCCTAGGTCGACTAGTTCCAGGGGACTATCAGCATCTCTCAAAATGTCCTGTAATTGTGGTGGATTACCTGTCCTCTTGATCAAGGAGGCAGAGGAGACCCCACCAGATGGACTTGAACCAGTGTCCAGTCTACAAAGAGGATGGTCAACAACAGAGGAATCATTTCCTCCATGCTTCCAAGCACAGCCAACCATGGTTGAGCAGGACTTATCTTCACATAGGTGGAACTGGTAAAAGAAAGGAACCAGGGGCTCCTCCCAAGCCCATGTGACCCCTGAGGAACAGATCCTCAAACAGCCTTAAGAGTAAAAATAAATTGGTTTATCTGGGCCAGCTGTATGGCTTTAATCACTCAAAAGGAAAAGTATAACCAAAGAGTAAAGGGTTCAATATAATTTCTTAAGAGTCCATATGTATAGATAAAGGCTACATAACAAGCAACAATGCCAGACAGGTGATACCTTCTTTTGAGTTGTTGGCCAGAGTAGCCAAAGGGATTCCCAGGTAATAACTCAGAATAGAACTGGAAAATTGAACAGCAGACCCCAATCTTATCCAAATGAATATTGACATCTGATTATCCCTAGATGAGGAGCAGCTGACTCTCCTAAAACAAAGACCTCTAGATAGCCTGACTAGATTGACCAGAAGGGCAAGTAGTAGGGAATGGCTGGGGGTGCTGACAACACAGCAGACATTAGCAGGGATATCAGAGTATAAGGGCTCTAGTGGCGGAGGGAGGCTATGGGAGGGTGCCAACTGGGAAGTGGGTGTATAAATAAATAAAAAAAAATTTATTTATTTAAAAAAAATATACTGTACCTCAGAGTGGTTAATCTCATATGCCCCATATCGACAGCTAATTTTCTATCAGGGATTACAAACTAAAACAATATTCAACTACCAAGACACACTATTACAGTTTCCAAAGTCCAAAACACTGACAATATCTTCCAGCAAAGATGTTGGTTAATGGAAATCATCTCTCTTTGCTAGTGGAAGTGCAAATAATATGCCAATCTGGGGGCTGGAGAGATGGCTCAGTGGTTATGAGCACTGGCTGCTCCTGCAGGGGACCTGAGTTCAGTTCCTAGCACCAACCCAGTGGCTAACAACTGGAATGCCATTTCCAGGTGATCTAACACCTTCTTCTGACTTCCACAGGCATTGTATCACATGGGTGCACTTACATGCATTCATCCAATATACTCATACACATAAAATAAAAATAAAGAAAAATTTCTTAAATGATATAACCAATTTGGAAGACAGCGTGGCAGTTCCTTACAAAACTTGTAGCCTCTTGGTGTATATTCCCGCTGTCACACTTCTGAGATTTACTCAAATAAGATGGATATTTCAATACATACAAAATTCTTCACCCAAGTGTCTGTTGCCGCTTTATTCATAATTGAGCCAAGTTGTAATGAAGTTGGCCTTCAGTAGGAGAAAGGGTCAGTTGAAGTGCTTCCAGGCTCTGAAATATTATTCACTCTTATAAAATAAAGTCCTGAGCAGACATGGAAGAGATTGAAATGAAAATTCCTAAGTGAAAGAAGCCAGCTGGTAAGGCAGTGTAATTCCAACTACGTGAAATACTGGAAAGTCAAAACGATGGAGACGGCGAGTGGTTTAGCTGTTGACAAGTTAGGAGACGTGATGCCCAATCACGGCCACCTACTTCAGTGGGCTGGGGAGGGCCTAGAACACAGCCAAAGCAGCCCCTGCATGCATCTGTGATGATGTTTTAAGAGACAACTAGACTGCAAGAGCACCCACTTGATGAGTTGATTATATATACACTTGCTGGATTCAGACTCTGGTAACATCATTGGGAAGTGGGAAAAGGCAGCAGCGGGGTCTAGTGGGAGAAAGTAGAGCACCAGGGCATCTGTCTTTGGAGCTACATCTGCCCTGGCCTCTTCTTATTTTGCCTTTCTATTTATAGCCTCCAGACCATAAGCTGCTTTGGCACACCCTCTCTACTGTGATTGATACCTCTAAACCATGAGTCAAAATAAATAATTCTCCTGTTTAAGTTTGTGTCAGACATTCAGTCACAGTGAAAATAGAGTTGACTGACACAGGGAGGCAGGGATGAATGGGCACAGCATAGAGAATTTTGTACAGTAGAACTATTCCCCGCAGTGATACATGTTATTGTGTTGATATCCACTGAGTGAACTCGAATGCAAACTATGAAGGCTGGTGGATATTGAAATACGCAGTGTTCTTATCAGTACTAACAGATGTACCACTTTATGGTGGAGTGTGTCAGTGTATGTGGGTGTGATATAACTGTACCATCTGATAAATTGTGCTATGACACTAAAATGACTCTCAAAAATAAAATCTACACACATTCTGGTATCGCTTTTTACTCATTTTATATCATAAAAGGACAAAAGGAAAAATATTTCTCAACTGTTATAAGAAAACTCCTATTGAAGTTAATTACTATAAAAATCAAAAGACTAACATCTAAATCTACATTTTGGTTTTGTTTGTCTCTAGCTCCCAAACACAATAACGTAATTTGCTTTTACCTAAGTTCCATTGAATTGAAATGATAAGCAAAGCTCACTATGGAGACACCACAATAGATCCCAAGAAGGTGAAATTGCTCCTTTCCATTGTGCTGTAGACTTCTCTAACAAGAGCCAATCTTCAGCTTACTCGTACTTTTAATAGTAGAGAGTTTTGGAATGAATGAGAATAATTGTTTATCTAGTCAAAGAAAAAATTGGTGAGGAGACATTGAATAATTATGTTTTCTTTATTCAGTTAATTGCACAATTCCCTTTACCAAATATCTCCAGAAAAACCAGAGGAATGATGGTTATTCAATAGTTTTTCAATGAATTTCTTCAATGATGCTTGTCATTAAGTAAAGAGTTGTCAAAGCACACCCTCAGTATCCTGAGAAAAGGGTAAAGAGTGTGACAGAGACCACACACTTATAAATAAAATAATAAATAATAAAACGACCACAAACTTAGATATTTAATCTACATCTAACTCAGAGTCTTAACTATTTCCATCAGAAGAATCATTCTTTTCAATGGAGTAAAAAAGAATTCAATGTATCTTTTCCGACGGTAAAGAGACATGATAACAGTCCCTTAATTCCAACTTCTATAATCTTACATGTTTAAATGAGTTGTAAAGAACAACAGTTTCATAATGTTATTATTTGAAAGGATAAAATGATCACAAATGGCAGTTAATTTCTGCAGCATTTGTTTTTGGCCTAAGGGCCATAATCAGAAATATATTTGCTAATTGACAGTCACAGAAAGGGATAACTTAACCAATGGCATTCTGCAGCATCTGTCCATGCTAGTCTTTTCCTTCCTGTGGCAGATACCTACAGGAAACAGTTTAAAGGAGGAAGGATTGCTTTTAGCTTCTGGTTGTAGTTCATCCTGGTAGGGAGAGCACAGCAGAGCAAAGCGTCTCATGGTGGCTCAGAAGCAGAATCCTTTACTTGAAAAAACCTAGAATACGCCAACCTTAAGAATCCATTTAATCTGGAGGATATGCCTTATATATGTCCTCAAAGAACTATAAAATTTCTTGACTGAACTTGTGTCTTAATTTCCCAGTGAATTTTGATAACTGAATTATCTCCTCCCTGAACTTCTCCTACCTGAAATACATGACTGTGACTTTAATACCCGCACCCCTCCGAATTCATCTGGTCTTCCTGCTCTCCAAGAAAACTCTCTTTAATCATCTAAAGAGATGCAGTGAGATTTAGACAGGAACCTAACACTGAGAACACCTCGCAGTGAGATGTCCTCAGTGTTAGGTTCCTGTCTAAATCCCTCTTCATTGTTTCCCCTGGACTGTTTTAAGTTTTGACGTGAATAACAATGGGGAAGAATGGAAGCGCTGGCTGTAGTTGGACAGGTATGGATCATACCATGTTATAGGGTACTCACCACATTGATAGGGGAAGAGCACACTGATTGGCATGTTGCATTAGGGTTCTGTAGAGTAACAGAACCAGTAGAATGAATATATATGAAAGGGGATTTAGTAGACGGCCCACACACTATGGTGCGGGCAGTCCAACAATGACTCTCATATTGTTCAGTGCATAAGGCTAGGCGTCGAAACAGTACCAGGATGTCCCTGAAGGCCTGAAGGCCTGCTGGTCTCCAGTTCACATCAGAACCTCAAAGAAGCTGGTTCTGATATCAGTGAAGAGATGCATCAGCAACAGAAGAAATGAACTTTCCAGAGAGAATGAAGGCAAATCGAGTCTCTCTTTACCCATGCCCTTGTATCTCGCTGACCCTGGAAGGTGCCATC
>NW_008350388.1:5106684-5116694 GCF_000622305.1 Nannospalax galili
TTCCTTCCTTCCTTCCTTCCTGCCTTCTGTTTTTCCATTATCCTTTCTACTTTTGTGCTCTCTTTCACTGAGCACAGAAAACTTGTACACATTGGGCCGGCAAGATGGTTCAGCAAGAAAAGGTAGTTGCCACCAAGCCTGATGACCTAAGTTAATCCCTGGGACACCCATGGTAGAAGAAGAGAACTGATTTCCCCAAGCTCTCGTCTGAATGCCTCATGAGCATACTCATACACACACACACACACACACACACACACACGCACACACACACACTAAAATGTAATAAATACTCTTAAAAATTGACACAAAGTCTACATAGAATGCAGATAAAGCACAGTGTAATAAAATTATTTAAGAAAGTAGAATTTACAGTGTCTAAGACTGAGTCAGTCACATACTGTGGGATGAGGATAAGTCTCTCCAGTTTTACCGGCCTTCAGGTTCCTCATGTGTAAATGGAGCTGACTTAAAACTCTATTTATGGGGCTGGAGAGATGGCTCATCAGTTAAGAACACTGGTTGTTCTTACAGAAGACCTGGGTTTGAATCCCAGTACCCACATGGCAGCTAACAACTGTAACTCCTGGAACTCCAGTTCCAGGGACTCTGGCAGCCTCTTCTGTCCTCCACAGGCATTGCACAACACGGGTGCACTTACCTATATGCAGACAATACACGCATACACATAAAATAAAAATAATAAATGTTTAAAAAAAAACACCTCTATTTATGTCCTCCCGACCCCCACCATTTCCTGCCTGACTTTGGTCTTTCAGAGTTTCCCATTTCCCTGCCTATAAGCGTCCTCCCTACAGTTTCCAGTGAAGAATCCCTCACTTGTCTTACTGACCTTTACTGACTGAATGGAATGTCACTTTCTTTAGGGGGCAAAGTTAGATTGAAGAGCCCTCATCTACATCATCTCAAAAGTCACTTCCAGATTCTGAGGAAGTTTGAGTTGTTGATACTTTTCCATCTCCAAGGATAAAATGAGAAAAGTTTTCAGTTCAAGAGAAGATGGTATATCAAGAACACAGAACATAGATTTTCGAGGGAGAATGAATGTAAATGGCGTGGGACTGAGATAGTATCTCCTCACCCCCAAATTTCTCTCTTCATTTTTCTTTCTTCTCTGTCGTGCTGCTGGTACAGTAGGAGTCCTCCACTCTTGGGAAGCAGTGGATGCTCAGAACATTACAGAACTAAGGGCTCAAGTCACACGTCTCAGGTTTGCTTCCAACAGCATAAGTCTTTGTACTACAAAGCTCAACTAAGGATAGAGGACCTGTGGTGTTGGTCCCTAGGGTTGGCCTGGGTTGAACAGAAAGATGATGTGCATTTTCTGTATCTATTCCTAAGAACGTAAGAAGCACAGCAACAGCTAAACTGGGGCACTGGGTCATGGTTTGGGTACCTTGGACAACCTAGGAGTTTCGACTTTAAAAGCAGAGTGGTCATCAGTTTTGATTTTAACTAAATCATGACTAGGCCAAAGCCAGAGTTTTTAATTCATAAGGTACCAAGGTGTGATTTTGAAATTCCTGATAGTATTCACCTTTCCCTGTTTTTTATTTTTAAAGAAAAAAAGTCACTACAGTACAATGGATAAAGGAATCTATAATGATTATATTTCTGGGTGGTATATAAAGATGCTACCAAATCTTCCATAAAAGAGAGACACAATAATAACTATTTATTGTTTGTTGCTCATTCTAATTTGTATTCATTATTGGTTCTAGGATTATAGGAAGTGATTAT
Organism: Nannospalax galili; assembly: GCF_000622305.1. Classification (NCBI taxonomy): domain Eukaryota; kingdom Metazoa; phylum Chordata; class Mammalia; order Rodentia; family Spalacidae; genus Nannospalax; species Nannospalax galili. The sequence goes on from NW_008350388.1 coordinate 5,108,446, forward strand.
GTTTGTAATTAAGGTGGTATCTGCAGAAAAGCTGGTTTAGAGAACAAAGAGTGTTTGGATGTGGCTAATATTTACTTATTTGAAAAAAAATCACTGTTTAGGAAATTGTTGACTAGCTTTAAATACCCCCCCACCAATAATTTATACTGATAAACAAGTTAAAACAGTCTTCATGGAGCACCTACTATAAACAAAATATAGCCGTGAATAAAGATAGATTGATTTTATTTATTAAAGAAATTTAAATTAAAATAGTTCAGTATTGTATGTCTTATGATATATGGATATATGCATACCTGCATGTAAATGTGTATACATATATGTCTGCATGTGTGCATTCATGTATACATGAATCATTCTAATGTCTCAAAATGATCTATCTTAAAAGGAAAACAGTATTAGGTGTGAAAGTCATGCCCTTTGCATGGCATGCAAAGTCCATTTCATTGCAACCTGTACATACATTTCCAATCACTCATTCTAAGAATGTTAGCGTAAATGTACTTTTTAAAGATGGGACATTTTTCCATGCCTTCTTCATGACCATTGGTTTATTTACTTATCCATATATTTACTGATTAGACAATGAGAGTCTTATGAGAGATATTATTGATCATCTGAACCTGTACATGAGCACAGAGCGTGACCTCTGACTGAAAGTAGACTGATTTAATGATTTGTTTTCTGTGAGATTGTGCAAGCAGAAACCATCAATGCTTTCACAATATTTTCTTTCTATATCATTTTTTTTTCTTTTAACAAAACTGTGAAGAACAAAGCTCCTCTTCTTTTTCTTCTTTTTCTAGTTCCTTGCACAATGCTCCATGCATCCTGCTGTCACATGTGTAAATGAATTAACTATAAGTAGATGAAAGACCAAATGCTTTGGTCAATAATGTTATGAGAGCTATTTTATTTACTTTTCTTAATTAGCATTTTTAGTGCTTCCAAGACTTCAGCACTCCAGTCCATATGATGATGAAGCTGAGGCCTGAGGATTTTTCAGAGCTAATTTAGGAGGAAAGGAGCACCATTTGCAATAAGTATTTAACAGGTCAAATAATAAGATAAAAATATTTAATTGATGATCAAGAGAAAAGCTCTTAGCTAAGTGATTTTTCTCAGAACATACCCATTGAAATTTTGGTTTTCTAGAACTTACTCCTCTAAAGAAGAGTCCTGATATGGGGAGTTGCGGTCCTCTCTTGTGTCCATTACCATGTCACTATGTGTGGTAGTCCTCTCTCCCCTGCTACAGTCCAGAGCTTAGAGCTGACTTCATGAAAGCCTGTCACCTAGCAATGATAGCAGACTAGTCACTGTGGGACATTATCTTTTGGTGGTGACATGTCCATTACTATCTTGAAATTAGCACAGCTGTGATTACCTGCATGAAACTCTCACAAGATCAGGCCCACTAAATATTCTCTCTTGGCAGGGATTGTGGCCCTCTAGGCAGTGCACGGAGAGCTCACAGAAAGCGCGGGGCCCTGCCTGTCCCAGAGGATGTAGAACAGTAAACTATTGCTAAGGTCAGGGGACTCCACTTGGGTGGCATAGCTGTGCTTAGGCTTCCCATGCACCTGTAAGCAAGCCTAATTAAACCCATTTGTTCACCAAGTTAGACTTGGTGGAATCATTTCTTTGGTTTGCTGTTGGTACCCCATCTGGAGCAAATACATGTTTTTTCCATACACCCCCACCAGTAAGTCACATAACACTCCTTTGTCCCTTATTCTGAACTACATTTAAAAGACTCTACATGAGGGGCTAGAGATGGCTCAGCGGTTAAGAGCACTGACTGCTCTTGCAGATGACCCGGGTTCGAATCCCAGCACCTACATGACGGCTATGAACTGTCCTTAACTCCAGTTCCAGAGGAATCACATGCCCTCTTCTGACCTTCATGGCATTGCACGACATGGGTGCACTCACATACATGCAGCCAATACACTCATACACATAAAATTTAAAAAATAATAATAATAATAAATAAAATTAAATAAAAAAGACTCCAGGTGATAATAAGAGTTAGAATCTCTTATGAAATTCCAGTTATAGACAGCAAGATGACTCAATTTTAGATAGATTTTACAACTTAGAAATCAACATATAATTTTTACCAGAAATAAATATACAGTGAAATTATGGGACAAAAATACAAACATGAAAAATTGAAGTGTGAAACAATTTAATTTATGTTTAATTTTCCATTAAGATCCACAGCAGGGGCCAGAAACCTCAGGTAATACAAGCCCCACCTATATATGCATATGGTGTGTGTATGTGTGTAATGGTAGTAAGAAATTAATAAAACAAGATATTGACATCAACTCATATTAAAGTAGAATAATTAAAAGATTTAAAAATAAAAGCCACAGGGTGATGCAGTCTCCCTCTTTCAATTCTGTAGTTTAATCTTTTATTTTGCTAATGTGATTTGTCCTGTCAGTTGATTTATGTGTTTTAAAGCAAATTTATATCCAAAAGATAAATTTCAGTTGTTAAAGATATGCAATCTTTTTGATGTGTTGTTGAATTCCCTTTGCAAGGTTTATTTTGAAGAGTTTTTAGATCTATATTCATTGGCACATGGGTTTCTTTCAGTGTTTTTGGCTTTAGTGTTTAGCATTTGGTGTGCTGCTGAGTTAATAAAATAATAAAAGAATTCCTTACACTTTTATCATTTGGAAGACTTTAAGAGGGTTGGTACTATTCCTTCTTTGAATGTTTTGTAGAATTCAGCAGTGCCATCATCTCACTGAGAACTTCTCTTTGTCGGAAATTTTTTGATTTGTACTTCACTGAAAACTATAAAGCACTAATGAAAGAAATTGAAGAACAATTAACATGAAAGATATTCTATGTTCATACAGCAGAATATGTAATAATGATAGAATGCTCATACTAATCATAGCAACACGTAGATTCAGTAGAACTCTTGCCAAAATTCAAATGACATTTTGCACACAGAGAAAAAAATATTCTAAACTTTCATGGATCACTGAAAACTATAAAGCACTAATGAAAGAAATTGAAGAACAATTAACATGAAAGATATTCTATGTTCATACAGCAGAATATGTAATAATGATAGAATGCTCATACTAATCATAGCAACACGTAGATTCAGTAGAACTCTTGCCAAAATTCAAATGACATTTTGCACACAGAGAAAAAAATATTCTAAACTTTCATGGAACACAAAAGACCTCAAATAGACCAATTTTGAGAAAGAAAGATACAGCTCGAAGCATATTTCTTGATTTTAAAATATACTTGAAAACCATAGCAATCAAAAGAGTGTGGTATTGGTATAGAAATAGACACAGAGAACAATGGAACACAGTACTTGACCCTGGCATAGGTGTATATAGTCAAGTAATTTTCAATGAGCTTACTCTGAAGACACAATGAGGAAAGACTACTCTCCAATAAAAGTTTCTGAAAAAATTGGATATCCACATGTCAAAGAGTAAAAATGATTTTAAAGCACACACAAAAAATTCAAATCACAATGTATTAAAACAATGATCACTGAAATGCTAAAACTCAAAGAAAATATGGAAGAAAAATCTGGGACTTTGGTCTGGTCATGGAATTTTACACCATACCAAAACCTCAGGCAGCAAAAGCAAAAATAAATAGGAAGAACTATAAACTAAAAAACTATCAAATGAAAAACAAAAAAAATCAACAAAATGGATTGAAGGAAAAAAATGCTACAAGCCATATTCCTAATAAGAGGTTTAAAATACAGGAATTACTACAATTCAGTAACAAACAGGGAAATAACGTGATTTTAAAATGAGAAAAAAATCTGAATAGGCATTTTTCATGTACAGTATGAAAATGGTCAACAGGTATACAGAAACGCCAACATTATTCATCAAGGAAATGCCAATCAAATCACGATAAGCCATCACCTCACATATGTTAGAATGGCTTCTGTCAAAAATACAAGAGACAAGTGTTGACGTTTTCGAGGAAGAACCTTTGTGTTCTGTTGATGGAAAAATGTAAATCTGTGTAGCCCAATGGAAATAAGCTTGCAGGTTCATAATCAAAATCACAAGTAGAACTGGAAAATGGCCCAGAACCACCACAGGGTCCAGCAGTTCCTCTGCTAAATACACCCAAGATACAGAAGCTAGCGTCTTATTCAACCATATAGAGATACCTGCATTTCTAGGGTTAAGAGCCAAAAACAACTCACTTAGTGTTGCTGATGAATGATAAAAGAAATTATGTAAAAGTATAACACATTTACATATACACACATTCTTCAAAATAGAAGGGAAGGTCTCACTGTTTCACATTTAAGAGTCAGAATGAAGGTGGAGGAAATTCTCAGTAAAATAAATCAGACATGAAAAGAAAATTTTTGCATGATCTCACTTATATGTGGATGGTGAGGAAAAAAAGCAAACACACAGAAACTAAAAATAGGTTGTAGTCATCAGGGGTAGTATGTGGGAGGGAACAGTGAGTAGTGAATAAAGGACACATTGTAGAGTGAGTAACTATGGAGGGCTGATGATGTACAGGAGGAAGACTGTCCTTATAATACTTGATTATATACTGGCATTACTAAAAATGATTTGAAGTGTTCTCAACACACACATACACACTCATGAGTAGCTGTGTAATGTGATGGGCATGTGATAGTAGCCATTTCATAAACATTAAAAACATAATACATAATATAGTATATTTGCATATATATCCAGTGAAGTTTACTATGTGGTGAATGTGAAATACAATAATATTGGGGGTTTGGCTTGTAACTTTTAATTTTTTAAATGTGTGTGTGTGTGTGTGTGTGTGGTATATACATGTATATGTGTGTGTTTGCATGTGTGTTTACCTATTCATGCGCCTATGGTGTCCAGACATCAACATCAGGTTTCTTTCTCTATTGCTTGTTTTTTTGTTGTTGTTTTGTTTTGTGAGAGAGTCTTTCAGTGAACCTGGAGCTCAGCATTTCAGTTACACTGGCTGGCCAGTGAGTCCAAGGGATCTACCTGCCTCTGCTCCACAGTGCTGGGGTTACAATTACATGCCATTACACCAAGATTTTATGTAGGTGCTGGAAATCCAAACTGAGCCCCTCATGCTTGCATAGCAAGCATTACCCACTGAAACATCTCCCCAGCCCTGGGCTGGTAACTTTTTTCCTTTATGATTAAAACATCACTTAAAACAATAATAATTGTAAAGCTTAATTGGATTTTACCCACCACTGAAATGATTCACAATACTGGAGATTCTGTTTATGGCTGTGCACTCCAGGGTATACCCTTCCAATTTCTAATCTTGATTCTTTTTAAAAATATTTAAAATTTTCATTTATTATTTACTTTTTTAAATATTATTTTTTATGTTTTTTAGAAGAAACATATCATTACAGCTTTAACATGCCCAATAACAGTTTCCAGAGCAAAGACACAGCACCTTCAAAAGTGGCTATAGAATTTCTAGGTTCACTGCTGAATCAATACAGTTTGTGTGTGAATGTGCGTACCTGTGTGTTTATGCGTGCATGTATGGAGATCAGAGGACAGCTTATAGGAGTCAGTTCTCTCCATCCATCGTATAGATTCTAAGAATTAAACTCAGGTCGTCAGACTGGGTGGCAAGCATCACTGCCCACTGAACCATCTCACCAGCCCCTCTCCATGGTCCTTTACTCCAGTAATTTTCAACTTTTTTGAATGGAATAAAAATTGCAAACGTCCCTGGAGCTTTCTTTCAGAAGCAGAATTGATATGAGGAGGGGAGAATGGATCTCGTTTTGTTGTTTGGTTTTGTTTGTGTTTGTGATTTTATTTAGTTATCTGACCGTATAACAGGGACTTAGGCATGCTGCCTCCAAGTCTCCTCTGATTAGCTCAGAAGCTATCCAACACTAAGCCCAGATTATGATTCTGTGACAAAAATATGTCTTCAAAGTCTGTCTTTTTTCTTAGTTGGGAAAGGTCCAGGCTGAGCTAGCTGGCCTGACAATGATTATAGTGTATTCTCGATACATTTCTTGCAGCGTCTGTATTGAAGACATTATGATTAAATGAGGGAGGAAACGTCCACTATTCATCTGGTTTTCAATGTGGAGGGAAGGAGTCATTAGGTCATTTCTGTATCGTGTCTTTGAGTAGTGCAGTTGCCAAGAAAGCGGCTGTTACAATTTCATCAATCATTCATCATTGTCCCCATTAGAAGGGCCACGTAAACTTAACATCCAAAATACAACTTGATGTTGGCACCCTTCTGGCAGCACTCATTCTGACAGCAAGTCCTCTGCATTTAGTGTTGTGTTCTGTGCAAATTCTGCTACTCCGTTCTCAAGCTCAGGACATTAAACTGATCACAGCAGCATAACTTAAAACATACAGAATTTCACTGAAGTCTTTTGCTCTCAATTTTCCTTTTGTGCCCAAAGTAAGCAAGATAAATTATAGAGCCAGAAGCATATTTTCTGAGAAAATTATTATGGGCTGAAAAATTGAACTTAGCCTCCCCTGGCCTCAGCAACATTAACTGGAACATCTCTGTTGCTGTTCCTTAAATTAGATTTTCAACATACAGAGCTTGTCGCAGAGTTATGGACCACCAAATGAGCAATTAGATCAACTCGGGTTTGGACACAGTTCTGTCCTGAATTTATTAAGTAAGGGTTTGGACTACAAATAATAGCAAACAGCAGATCCTGAGTGGATCTTAAACTTCATTTCTATAATGTATTCCACTGTATTTTAATTGGAAGCTAATATCATATCTTAGGCATGGTTCCCAGGGGATTAGGAATCAGGTCAGAGAAGAACCACCTGGGGAGGTATTAAACCATAGGAATCTCACAGACTTTATCCCCCATCGCACACCAATTCTCTGTTCCCTTACATGTGAGAAGTTTGAAATGAGGACCCAGATCTCATATTTTTTTTCTGAGTGTCACCTTATTATAAGTTCCTGGGATTGTTGAACTGAGTTTTGTGCTCCAAAGCTTAGAGTTGAAATACTAAGAAGTTTAATACTCTATTGAAAATTAGTAAAATTTAAAAACAAGAAAGGAAGAGAAAACCAGAAGAATGTGAGAAATCAAGAGTCCAGGAGTGTTTATGTCCTAGAAACAGTGCTTGCTATTCACAGCAAACTCCATAGCCTAAGATTGGTCTGGAGATGGACGTGGCTTCAAGTATTGGAGATATCTTTTGTCTCCTACATGTTCCCATCAGTACCCTGCTCTGAAATTCAATCAAAGGAAACTAGCCCAAGAAATGCTGTTATCCATAAAGCTTTTCTTTACAACATCACCATCATGCATTGCTTAATGATGGGGATCTGTTTTGCAAATTTTGCTGTTGGTCTGTGTGGTGCTTGAAGGAGCCTCTTCCATGGGCTCCCATATTGGAACACTTGGTACGCTGTTGGTGGTGATGTTAGGGGAGGTTATGGAACCTTTAGGAAGTGTAGCCTTGCTGGAGGAAGCTCATCACTGAGGGCATACTGAGAGCTTTTAGTCATGCCCACTTCCAGTTCCCTCTCTCTGTTTCCTGTATGTGGATGGAGATGTGATCTCTCAGTATTGTTTTCTGGTTGTGGTATTTTATCACAGCAACAAAAAGTAATGAATACAGTCAGTTTCACCATTGTGTAAACATCATAGAATGTATACACACAGGCTTGGATGGGAACAAGTCAAGAGACTCAGTGAACATGAGATGTTGATGCTTCTGGGGGTATGACATGGTATACTGTTGCACTTTAAACATGTAATTAGAAGGAATATACTTGAAAATAATGATTAAAAGTATAGTACAGTATATACACAAACCAGAAGCTGTACTATCTTATTAATATTATATATACACAATCATGGATATTGAAAAACTTTCTATTGAATGATGAATGGATCATTCAAGAAACAAAAAAGAAATAAAATATTCCTAGAATTAAGTGAAAATGAGAACACAACATACCTGTGTCAATGGTACAGAATTATTTTCAATAAAATTATAGAAGAAAAGTAAAAAAACTAAAATAAAATAAACAAGAAAAATATGTAGAAGAAAATTTCCAAAATCTAGCAAAAGAGATGCCCATCCAGGTGCAAGAGGCCTACCAAACACCAAATAGCAGGACTGTATAAGAAATCCCTTTTGACTTTCTAGGTTTAGTAAGTACATGCACACGCACACTTGCACCCACTCACATACACACACACACACACACACACACACACACACACACAC
>NW_008350388.1:5116706-5120269 GCF_000622305.1 Nannospalax galili
TCGCACCCACTCACATACACACACACACACACACACACACACACACGCACATAGAGGATACCTGGCCCAATTTGATTTTCAGATAAACCACACATACTGTATTTATGATAAATATGTATCCAATACTTAATGGGATCTTCTTAACACAGTACTTGCTGTTTACCTGAAATTTAAATTGCTCTAAATACCCTGTGTTTTTAAAATAAAAATTGTATTGAATTTCTACACATTTCATGCAACAGTTCTTAATCAAATTTAGACCTCTCCCCATCCATGCCCTCCCACCCCCACCAGACTGCATGCATTTCACCATAAATATTAAATTCTGTCCAGTCAAACATCTGTACCCAGATGTCCCTCAGTGCAAATTTATCCACTAGAGTTTAGTCAGCCCATCCAGAGATCGTAAGGCAGATTTTCCCTCACCCAGCAGTAATCAGCCTCCAATAGTTCTCAGACGAGGGCTGGGCCACCAGTCATTTCTCTAGCTCTACTCTGAACGCTTGTCAAATTGAGTTGGCATGGGTCTTGTGCTTGATGCCGTCATTGCCACAAGTTCACATGTGTAAGCTTCCAGTGGCATGAAAGACTCTGCTTCCCTGTGTTCATGAACCAGCCCTGGCTCTTATAATCTTTCTGTCCCCTCTTCTGCAATGGTCCCTGAACCGTGGGTGGGTGAGGTTTGCTACAGGAGTCTCATCCTACACTCTACAGTCTCTTGTTCTTTAAAACTTGGCCTGTTATGACCTCTTGTGCATTGCATTCTGTTGTAAAAGGAAGCTTCCCTGGTGAGAGTTGAGGGATACATTAGTTTTCTCTCTACCCCTGATTCCACTAGGTTCCATGAGCCTTAGGTATAGAGTTCAATTGTGTTTTATCTGGCAATTGTACACTGAATGTTTGATGACATCTTTGAAATTTTAAGCAATGAAATTAATTTATGTTTCCTCATTGTGAGGAGAAAGATCACTTATCTACTTTCTAATGTCTCCACTTTCTTAGTTTTGATTTCTATAGCCAAAATATTTAGCATAAGAAAACCATAGAGAGTTTTTAAGGTAAAGAAACAAATATAATTTTTTTAACTGGATGAACTGCTACATTTATAGTTTTATACACATATGTGTCAAAAAATCTGATTGTTGAAGATAGATATGTAACATATGTAAGCTACACTGGTTATTTTTTTGTCAACTTAGCACATGTTAGTCACCTGGGAGGAAAAATCTCAATTGAGAAATCTCCTTCATCAGAGTAGCCTGTGGGCATGTCTGTGAGGCATTTTCTTAATTGTTAATTGATATAAGAAGGTCCAGCCCATGGTGGGTGGTGCCATCCCTAGGCATTATATGTGGGTTGTATAAGAAGAGTGGTTTTGCAAGGCAGTAGCAGCATTCTTCCAAGGTCTCTGCTTCAGTTCCTACCTGTAGATTCCTGCCCTGAGTTCTTGCCTGACTTCCCTCAGTGAAGGACTATGACTTGGAAGTTGAAATAAACTCTTTCCTCTCCAAGTTGGTTTTGGTCAGTTTTTACCACAGCAACAGAAAGCAGATTAGGACAAAAATTGGTATCAGAGAGCAAGATCTTGCTATGATGGACCTGACCATGTTGTTTTATGGGAGGAAAGTGGATGATTTTGGAGCTCTGAACTGGAAAGTCATTAAGTAGTCACAACGTGATGGACTGTTCTGTGGGATGTTGAACGATAATAATGCTAAGAGAAATGCTGCTGATGGAAGCTTATGTAGGCTTGTAACGTTTCAAAGGGAAGTTTGAGACTATCTCAAAGACTCTATGTGATACCATTAAGAATTGTGGTTTCTGATCAGCTGGAGTTGAAGAATCAGCTATGAAAACAGGACACCAGCATCACTGAGGTGAAGTCTTCTGGGAAGTATTTCCCTAGGGTCAGCACACAGAAGCTGTGGTCCAGATGAGGGTGGGGGTGGGGGAGGTAAGGCTGCATCTTAAGCTGGCAGCTGAACTTGGTAATGTGTAAGAATCTCCCATGTGATATTGGCTTTGAAGGCATGAAGGGGTCATGGAGAACAGCTGAGGCTCAGATGTGAGAGGCCATGATAGGCCACTGCTGAAGGGCAGCCTCGGTTGTAGTGAAAACCCATAGAGAGAATTTGAGACTTGGTACCCTGTGAGGCCAGCAGAGCCATTGGTGAAGGTGTAGCCTCAGCTTGCAGTGGAGACCCCAGGATATGGAAATGCTGGGACTGTGGGATGACCACCAAGGACAGTGGCAGGTATGAAGTGGAGCTGGCCTGAACCTAGAAAACAAGCTGTGTGTGGTGCAGTTGATAGAGCCAGAGGAGTAGGACTGTTCAAGCTCTTTGGAGTCCAGAAGATCCTGAGTGAGTCCCAGATGTCAGACATTGGACTACACGACTATAGAGCTTTACTGTTGGACTTTGGCTTTGCTTAAGTATGTACAATTTTTTCCTTTTGAAATTAAGAAAGTATTTAACTTGTTTTTCATTTACAGGAGCCCATAGACTGGGTATTCTAAAGAGACTTTTCATTGTTAAGTTGTTTCAATTTTTTAAAAGACCATGGGCTATACTGTACTGTATTTTATACCATGGTATTGATACAAGATCTGGGGTACCAACAAGAAAGGAAAAGCTATGGTTTAAAGTGACGTGTTTGTGCATCAAGTTGATCAGGGGTCCGTTGTGCTGGTCGGTTTTTGTCAACTTGACACAAACTCAAGTCACTTGGGAAGACAGAATCTCAATTACTTCCATCAGATTGGGCATATCTATGGGGCATTTTCTTGATTGCTGATTGATGTGGAGGGCCCAGTCCACTGTGGGCGTGTCATTCCTGTGAAGGTGGGCCTGGACTGTACAAGAAAAGTAGCTAAGGAAGCCAGGGGAAGGAAGAAGTAAGCAGTGTTCCTTTGTGGTTTCTGTTTCAGTTCTTGCCTTGAGGCTACTGCCTTGAGCTCGTACCCTGGCTTTACTCAATAATGGACTGTGACCTGGAAGTATAAGATGCAATGCACATTTTCCTCCCACAGCTGATTTTAGTCAAGAATGTTTCATCACAGCAATAGAAAGCAAACTAGAACAAAAGCCCAGCTATATATGCACACATACATACACACACATACATATATGTCTTTTTGAGATGCGGCCTCCCTGTAGCCCCAGCTGGCCTGGAACTCACTACGTAGACCAGGTTGGCCTTGAACTCATTGAGATCTTTATAAATTGAGGCTGTGGAGTGTGTCATTCACTCAAAATTCTTACAAAGTCACTATGACCCCAATGTCAGATATACAAAAAGAATCTTATAGTTTAGTAAAAGTTAAACAAACAGAAAAGATTAATTAGTGGACATTTCCTCTTCTATCTTTATCTTACACATCCTTTAAAAGGACTTTTTTTTCTTTGATTTTGTAAATCTGCTTTTTTAGTTTGTTTGGAAGAACGTGTAATTAATTTTCTCCTTGGCTTCTGTTAACCTCATCAGATCTCTGGGTTATTGACTACTGCCTGTTGTGGGAAATTTGATAATAATTTAGCAATCAAGCTTTTCCTAAACTATAA
>NW_008350388.1:5120781-5143673 GCF_000622305.1 Nannospalax galili
ATACCTTTTGTAGGCTGGGAAATCCACTCATAATCATACCAGCTTCACAAAGAAAAGGGACATACAGGGAGAATCTGTTTTCTCCAGGGACTAGCTCCCTGAGAGATTATCTAATAACAAGTGGGCATCCCTAAACATAGGTACACAGGAGTGCCACTGAATGGACCTGGTGCTTCAAGTATATCTCCAGGAATGCAGCACTTTGAAAAAGGTTGGGACAGTCATGCTTGAAAGTCGTATGTTGCTCTCTAGATCTGCCGTACCTTTTGTAGGCTGGGAAATCCACTCATAATCATACCAGCTTCATAAAGAAAAGGGACATACAGGGAGAATCCGTTTTCTCCAGGGACTAGCTCCCTGAGAGATTATCTAATAACAAGTGGGCAGCACTGCACACAGGAGTACCACTAAATGGACTCAGTGTATTATATATGCATGTATGTTTGTAAATGTTTTTATGTATACATAACAATAAGAAGAGACAAAAAAATGAGATGGGTGACATGGGAGGGATGGAAAAATGTAAAGGCAATGTATGAAGTTCTCAAAAATAAAAACGTATTTAAAATAAAATAATTTTTAAAAAGTTAAAGGCACAGCTGTTCAAGGCCATAGGCCTATTCTCTATCACTGTTTTCAAGACTCCCACTGAGTTTGCCCTATACACTTACTTTCCAAAATTATTACTTGTATAATTAGCCTAAGAATATAGGGGGCCTCCCAAAGATGCTTAAAACCACAATCATCCCCTGGTAGGGACCAACATGTCTATTTGGAAAATTCACAGTAAGACGGCTCAGCAGGTAAAGGTGCCTGCCTCCCCACATGGTAGAAGGAGAGAACCAACCCTGGAAAGTTGTCCTCTGACCTCCACATGACTGCTGAGGCATGTGCACACCCACAGTCACACACACCTATACACAGATACATAGACACATACAGACATACACACACATACACTCAAATAGACACTCACATACACATATGCTCGTACACACATAATACACAATACACATACACCCTCATATGCACATACACACACATACATTCACACACATAATAAATAAAACTGTGATGAATATTCACATAGTGTTAAGTTTAGAAGACTTATGTCTTCGACTTTGGACTATTTGGTGAATAAACTAAACCAGGACTGCAAAATAGAGTCACCTTGAAAAGTCAGAACTTGGCATTAGAATAGAATGATGTAGGGGAACTGGAGATTCAATCATCCCCCTTTGTTGTGACTTTTTGACCTACAGATTGGTGAAATACCCAGTCCAAAGGCATTTGATTTCCTGGTTGAACATCTGTCTTCATGGGCAGCATGCTTGGGCTCTCCCTAGGCTCAAGTTCTAGTGAATTTGCTGACTGTAGCCAGTCTGCTGACACTATGAATTTTGCAGTGATTTCTTCAGTCCTTTCCCTTGATTCACCATGCCTCCATCTCACAAAATTCTAAAGCAGCTTGTAAAAATAGTTTCAGTTTTTCAATAAATTGAAATACAAAACAGAAGTAGAGTATAATTTATTTGTCAGGCACTGTTCTTTATGTTTAATATTCATACCAACCCAAAAACTTAGAAATAAATACATATACGTTAAAGACGAAGAAGCTTAGTCTCGAAGGAGACTAGGTAATTTGCCCTAAGTAACACAGTAGAATTACACTTGGAAATTGTTCACAATTGTGACCCAAATAACTGCTCAATGCAGTTGTCTCTGGGTTGTCACTAGGGTTTTGTTTTATGATCCACTGGTGTGTTGTTAATGGTAATAATTTTGTGTGGCTTCAATTTCACACTAGTTTATTTATATATATGTTTCAGATAAGCCTCCCCCCAAACCATCTGACTGCAAAACCTGATGAGAGCAGATGTAAAGATTATACCATGAACCAGTTTGCTTCTTGGGAATGTGGTAGATGGACTTCCTGGTAAAAGCCCAATATTGTGGCCTCAAAAGTGTGGGTCCAGGGAAATTTCTAGAATCTCCTGACGGGGGCCAAAGAGTGAATCAAGCCGCTCACAGCCTGGGACACAGTTGATCTCTCACCTGTCAGCTCAGGATAGAACTTGAGGGTTCTCCATCCTAGGTGCATCGCTTGAGGATGCTTACAGTTCTTTTTCTCCTTGTGGGAACTTTTCTCTTGAAAACTGTAATTCATTGATGAAGCCCAGTGCTCTGTCAATCCGACATCATTTTACTACTCTTTTAAAGAAGGAAAAAGAAAATCTTCCCTTCACGTTCCTTATGAATTGTGTCTATTCTGAGCAGATCTTCAGAAACAGGGCTAGCGGATCTGTGGATGGCCATACTAAGAACAGCTGCTAAGGACCAGCTTCACAGGAGCCAGTACCCTTTGCTCTTTCTGGGGGCGTAAATCAACTTCAGTGAGGTCCTTTCTACTCATCTGCCTTCGCAGCTTGCTCTGATAACAGGGATGTGATTCTTAGGAGGTTAGCCCCAAATATTTCCAAGGTTCTATCTGCTTCACAGCAAACTGCCTGTGGTGATTTCTCCCTTCCAGGGTGACATACAGACTACACTTAAACCTGGAATGGATGGCTTTCATTCCTAAAGCAGTATTCTTTCTCTCTGCCTCCTTCCTTTCACAAATAAAGCTGTAGCTAATCACAGGGTGTGAGACCCTAAGACTGCATGAAGCCTCCCCAATGGCAACAGAGGCTAAAGCGGGCAGAGGCAGGACACGTTTGTATTCTGAATACCAGTAGAAGACAAAGGCTTTTTTGAAAATCATGTTCTTTTAGAGCAATAAGCCCTTATAATAGATCCCCATCCTTAGAGATTAAAAAGCTTCAGGGCTGTACAAATAACAATAATCACTTCAGAAACTGTTAAAAGCATAAGACAGATAAACCCAAGGAGAAGCCTTTGGAGGGAAGCAGATGAGCACTGCAGATGAGTTAAAATGTCAGTGAAGCTTTTTCACTCTGGAGATGACAGACTTTTTATTATTTTTCTCGTGGAAGGAGGAGAAAGTGCTGATTAGAAAGAGAAATTATATGTGTGCATTTTAAACAGAAAGAAGCTCATTCTGGGGCTATCTGCTTGGTAGGTTCCTGCTGCATGACATGTAATCCTGAGCCATCACAAGGAAGCTTATCGCTCTTAAAAAGTAAGGTCCCCAAAATATGTCTGTCAGGTAGAAAGTAAATGTTAAATACATGAGGAGGTTTAAAATGAGGGGAAACAGAAGGTTGAGATATACTAAAATTCAAAGTTGGGCTGTCAGATACCAACAGATCAAATGTATTGATTTACTGCACAGTGCCTCCTCTGGGTCAAAGAGGGGTCTCACATAAAAAGAAAAGTGCCAAGGATTCCGCTCAGTAAGCCACCTACCCCACCAGGACTTGGCTTCAGTTTCCACTTCACCTCCTGAGAGTCTTGACGGCTTAGGTAAAATGTGAAATGATTCCCTGATGTAGATAAATGTTGTTTTCCTACCTTGACACCAATACTTGCTTTTAATAATGCTCAGAGTCACTGAGTCTTTTCTTAAACAGCTTTATTGGGGTATAATTTATATATAAAATTCAGCCATTGCAATTGGACAATTTGGAGATAATAGAGTCATCCAACCATTGCTGTAATATTTCCTTCCTCCGCTGGCTCTCAGCAGTTTGAATATACACGTGTCTCTGTGTGTGTGTGTTTCATTTGATATTTATCCTGCTTGACGTTTTCGGAGGCACCTATAATTGCAATTGCCTGTCTGTCATTAATTTGGGAGATCTGTCTCCACCATGCCATGTGTGTCTTCCCCTCAATTCTTTCTTCTTCTGACATCGCAGGTCTTTGCATATTAATAGGACTCCTTTAGCAATTGTTCCACAGTTCTTAAACTTTCTGCTCTGATACTTCTCTTTTTTATTTCTCCTCTTCAAATGCAAATTTGGAGAGTTTCCACTGACCTTCTTTTGAGGTTCCAATGTTTCCTTGGCTTGAACTGTTGAGCCGATTAAAGGTATTGCTCATTTCTATTACTTTGCCAATTTTTTATTCATTATTTTTGTTTCTTTGTTTTGAAATACAGGGAGGGTCTCATGTAGCTCAGCCTGGTCTGGAGCTCTATAAACAGGAGAGGATGATCCTGAACTTCTGATCCTCCTGCTTCTACCTCCCAAGTGCTGAGATTACAGATGTGTAGCACCATGCCTCACTTAGGCAGTACTAGGGAACTAAACCCAGGGCTTTATGAATGTTAGCCCTATACTCTACCAACCAGCCCTGATTTTGGTTTCTGAAATGCTTTTGGGGTTATTTCTTAGACTTTTTATCTCTTATATTGTCAATTTTTCTTACAGAAATTTTCTTCTTTTCCTGTTAAATACTTTAACATGTTAATTATAGTTATTTTAATTTTTTGATAATTCTGGCATCTATATCTTATCTCAATGTGATTCTGAACTCTGATTATTGCTTTCTGTCTTTCTGCTTATGTGATTTCTTTTCCCTATGCCACACTTGGTAATTTTGTTAAAAGCAGACTGTGTCATATTGGATAATGGGAACTTAGGTAAACAGTCTTTAGTGTGAGGATTCACAGTAATCTGGCCATGTTCACTACTGTTACTATATATGTCAGAGTCTCCAATTCTCATATGGTTCGTCTTTCATCTCCTGACTTTGTATGTCCTAGTGCATCTCCTCAGAAATCATGTGCCTTGCAGCTCTGTGCCAGAGCCTTGCCGTGAGGACAAAGTGTGGGGGGAAAGAAGCATTCTGTACTCTTGGGATTAAGTGCCTGTCTTTTAGCAGCTCTGTGTCTTGGGCTGTGCCCCCCGCCCCACCAGGTGCTTCTCCAGTAACAGCTTTTCTTCCCCAGCCTCTCCTTCCTTCCTTGACTCTCCATTCTTGGTACAGTCCTGATCCGTGCTGACTCTGTTGTGATCTGAGAGTGGTAAGACAGCTGGAGGGAGCTGGAGGAGGAACAGAACCTTTACTCACCTGACATGAGACCCTTCTCTGTAGCATGCACAGTTCAGTGCATAGTACGGTCTGCTTCTCTTGAAAACTCCCATAATGCAGCCTCCAGCAGTCCTTCGAATTTACCACTTAGGTGTCTTTTAGTTGAAGTTTTTATAGCATTTACATGTAATATAATTATCGCTGTATTTTGATTTAAGTATAAATTTAATTATTAGCTCCCTGGTGATTTTTTTCATTGTTTCTTCACCTTTTCCTAATTTATTTTAGGTTATTTGAATCTTTTATTGTTCTACTTCACATACTGTGATCTTGAATATGTCCCTGTGTAAAGTTTCTGTAATCACTTCTCTTACACTTTATTTAGGATCAAATTGAACTTAATGTTTAACATGAATGTGAAAGCGTCATTGCTCTGATGTAGGTTCCCTTAGTGTTCTAGTTTTCTGTCTGTTGCTGTGATAAACAACACAACGAAAAGCAACTTGGGAAGGAAAAGGTTTATTTAAACTTACAGGACACAGTCCATCATCCAGGACAGCCAGAGCAGGAACTCAAGGCAGGAGCTCAAAGCAGAAACTGGGGGAAATGATGCTTACTAGCCTACTCCCAGATGGGCATTCAGCTCAGTTTCTTAGATAGCCCAGCACTACCTGCCTAGGGATGGTACTGCCCACAGTAGGTGCTCACTAGCTTACTCCCAGACAGGCATTCAGCTCAGTTTCTTAGACAGCCCAGCACTACCTGCCTAGGGATGGTACTGCCCACAGTAGGTGTGGCCCTCCTACATCAATTAGCAATCAAGACAATGCCCCACAGACATGCCTGCAAGCCAGTCTGATAGGGGAAGTCTCTCAGTTGGGGTTCCCTCTGCCTCTGTAGGTCACATTGACAACCAGAATTAACCATTACACACGCTCTCCTTCACATTGTGAATGTCACACATACTCTAAATATATGCATTTATTTGTATAAAATTTAAAATCCTGAAACAAAAGTTGATTTTTATTTGAACTTTTAAATTTGAACTTTGTGAGCTTCATTGAGTTTTCAAAACATTTGACTTTAAAATTAAATTTGGGTGTACTGATACATGAAACCATAAAACATATACATATTTATGGCATACCATGTGAAATTTTGATATAGGTATGCCTTGTGTAATGTTTCTATCAAGTTAAACGTGTATCTTCTCAACACTTAGCATTTGGGATTTTGGTGGTAAACATATTAAAAGTTTTTCCTTCTAACTTTGAAATCTGTACTACATAATTGTGAACTCCTATTAGATACAGCTTAGTAACCCTAGCCAAGGAACATCAACATTTTTCTCTTCCTTCCTTCCCCCTTCTCCTCCTCCTAGTAATCTTCATTCTACTTCCAACTTCAATGAGATCAACCACACACCTTAAAAATTATCATACATTGTACAGCTTGAGTTTGAACATTAAATAAATTTAGAACTCAAAAGATAAGTCTGTTGAATCTACCCAGCTATTTAATGTATCTGAAGCTTTTTATTCCTCATGTTCCAATTTCTGCATCAAAAGTTCTGTTAGACAGGCAAAATAATAATTATCTTAATTTTTCTTTGTCTGAAAATATCTTTATTTCGCAAAAATTTCCAAGAGATATTTGGACTGGGAAAAGAATTCTATGATGAAAGTTCTATTGTTTTCAAAACTTAAAGAAATGTTCCTCTAACTTCTTTGGCCTCTGTGGATTCTGATGAGAAATGACCACTAATCTCAGTTGTCATTCCAACACTGTGTCGTCTCTCCAGCTGTTCTAAGACATCTCTCTTTCAAAGCCTTTCTTATTTGGGTTTTATTCTTTTTGTGGTGCATTCGCCCTTTTCAATTTGTATGTTCATGTCTTTTACAGAATTTCAGAAAAAAATTAATATTCCTCAAATAGTTTCTCTTGACCCCACTTCTTTCATTTTGGTAATAAATATGTTCGACTTCTTATTGGTCCTTAAAACTCCATCTTGCTCTTCTGTACTTTATAAATCAGACAATTTCTACTGCTCTGACATCAAACTTGCTGAGTCTTTCCTCTGTTGCTTCTGTTGGAGACATCTGGGGACTCTTTTTTTCATCTCAGTGAAAGTGGTTTTTTTAAATATTTTATTTATCATTTTTTAACAGAGCATAAGGTAGGGGTTTATTTACAGAAGAGTGGGTGCCCCACATTCACAGCTGCTCTGTAAAGTCCACATTAAAATACAGATCCTGTGACCTACCAACAGTCCCACAAAATGGTGAAAGAGGTGCCTCTTGGTGTTCTCAGCTTATGTATCTTTTACCCCTCCCCCTGCATGCAACTAAGGTCAACTGATTGGGTGGAAGGGGCAACTGACTCCCCCCCTCGACTCCTTGATGAGTGTGGAAGGAGGTGTGACTATAGCTTGCCAGCATAGTGGTCAGAGGACATTACCAGTTAACACTCCACCCCTTCCTCTGGCTCTTACATTCTTTCTGCCAACCTCTTCCACAAAAGTCCCTGAGCATTGGAGAGGGTGGTAGGAGTGGGATGATCTTCCTCCCATTGTGGCAAGACACTGAACTTTTGGATCTCTGCATCATCTGTTTTCCATGGGCTGTTGGTCAGTTTCAGTGGGATTCCATCTACACCCGGTGGAGGCTGAATCCAGGCGCTCTCAGGTGGTCTGCTGTGTTCTCAGCTTCTAAGCTGGTTCGAGGCCAGAATGGCCATACTCAGGCTGTCTGCTGAGTTCTTTTGGTAAAAAATTTTTTAAATTGTATATTTTTTTTTGTTTCTAAAATTTCTATTGATTCTTTCTTTTAATTTGTTTTTATTGAATTTTTGTATATTTCATACAGAATATCTCAAACAATCTTAACCACCTTTATACCCTTGTCCCTATAGGCACCCTCTCATAGTTCTCCCCTTTATATCTTTAATTTTGTTGTTAATATTTTCTATGACTTTTTTAAAAGGTGTTTATCATTACTTTGTGGAGTGGTTTGAAATAGCTGATTTTAAATCTTGCCCATAATGCTCACATTTATGCTAACTCACAATTGTAGACAGGTTATTATCTTTCCTCATGAAAGTCACAACCTCATAGCTCTTTCTATTTTGGACTGAATCCTGGACATTCTGGATGTTATGTTATGAGACCTAGATCTAGTTTAAATCCTAAGGAGAATACTGATATTTTCTTTTAATTACCACTTGACCTCATTATCTTCATTGTGCAAGTTATAACCTGCTGTCATGGGCTATGGTTGGTTTCTAAACATTGTAGTGCTATTCAGATCATCCCACCAAAGTGTCACTTTAGGTCATAGACGGAGGGCTTCTTCAAGGTGTTCCTGATTCATTCTCAAAGCTATTAGATACCAATAGCATCAAATTGATGCATTTGAATATTGAAATGCGTCCAGATTTTCACAAATACTTCCTTTATCTACCTTCTCAATCGCAACCATCTGGTTGATATTTTTTTCATTCCCTGTGGTTTCTCTTTGGGGTCCTCTGGACAGAACCTTAAAGTTCCATTATTTTTGTTGCAGTGGGAGGCCAGAGAGAGACTGAAAAAGGCTCCAGTTTGGACCTGCCTTTTGAGACTGCAGTGCTGGAAGCAGGAGGAGGTTACTCCTATCCGGAGTATGGATCCTTCTGATCTCCTTGATGAAGGTTTTCATTGTTGCCTTTGGAGGGGGGTCAGGGTCTGAGGGACTGGAGAAGAATGAGAGCTAACTAAGAAGATTTTGGCCACTTTGCCAGCTTTAGCTCTACGTTTTATTCCTTGGATCAGAACTAGAAAGGCCCCTCTCCTGCAATGTCTCTGAGGCAGTGTTCACTTCCAAGTTCCTGTTTCACAAGCGAACAAGCACTAATGGTTATTAACACCAGTATAAAGGTTCAATTCTACATAGCTAGAAATATAACATTTATACTATATATAGTCACAGCACTACACAGAGAAATAGACAAATTAACAATTTCAGGAAGTGTTTAGTATAAGGCTTTTTTAAAATTGTGTTATAGTGTCCATTAAACTCCAAGAGTTCCTTTCGGCAGTAGGTGGTAAAACCATTAAGAGCAAGGAATGCTGGCATTTAAAGAGAAATGGAATCAAAGGTCACCATGATGTTAGGCACAAAGACCTGCTTATAATTTTGTCTAATTTCTTAATCCTACCTGTGGGCCAGAGGCCCCCTCCCTGCAGCCTTCACCTTGAGTGCCTGAGTACATGATGCTTTTTGTTCCAATGTCTTTGGAAGCATTTCATCCTTACCCATCTCCTTGGTCTGCTTCTTAGGGTGCTGCAGGACTTCTTGTCATTCTCACAGCCCAACATGGTGTCCGCAGCCTCTTCCCTAGATCTTTAGTATAATGGTAGTTTTTGTGTTTCGTTTTGTTTTGTTTTAACTCCCAGCAAAGGAGCCAACAGGCTGAATATCAGCAATGATTTAGAAGATTTGGGAAGTATAATTTAAAACTTTGATCACTTGTTCTTATACACAATTCTGCACCCAACAACTAAAAAGCATGTGTCCCTTTTAAACAAATATGTGAAATATGTAGAAATTTGAGTACATAGTAGATCATAAATCAAATGTCAATTGAGTTCAAAGAATCAGTAATCTAACTACAATTCAGTACATAATAGTAGAGTCTCTGCCACCTGCTGAGAGACTCTGGCCTCAATGAACTAAATAGCACAAAATAAACTTATTTTTCAAATTGTAACAATAAGTCTTAGAAATATTAACTACAATGGCTCCCTTGGAAAGGAAATCGACATAGCCTAGTAAATTGAACTTACAAAACTTACCATTCTCATCTTTCAGTTTCACAGTTCCACCTCTACTCATATAGTCCATGGTAAATGTTGCATTTGTGCAGTAAGCTCTATGCTCAAGATTTTTTACAACAGGAGAAGAAATGGCTTAAAAACCCAGAAAGATTCCAAATGTCTGTCAACGGTATAGTAGATGATGCATAATGTATGTTAGAATGTCATAGCATTCAAGTCAATTCTGTCAATGCAAAACAACACTAAATTATAAGGTAGTATGATACTAAGGTCATACAGACAAATAAGCCATAACCACTGAGAAATAAAAACTCTAAGAATCATTAGCTCTACCAGACATTGAAACATATTATAGTGTCCATCAATAAACCCATGCTGTGCTAGTACATGACTACTCAATTGGACCAGTGGAACAAAATTTAAGACCGTGAAAAGACTCATGTACTTGTAAGATTATATACCCCTGACCCTGGGG
Source organism: Nannospalax galili (assembly GCF_000622305.1). Lineage (NCBI taxonomy): Eukaryota > Metazoa > Chordata > Mammalia > Rodentia > Spalacidae > Nannospalax > Nannospalax galili. Next base: position 5,131,002 of record NW_008350388.1, read on the forward strand.
CCATGAATGAATTGGAAATGTCAGCATGACCCCTTCTCTTTGGCATACAAGGTCAGCAGAGACAGCAACACAAAACACCACTGTTGGTGCTAGGGAGATAGCTCAGCGGGTAACAGAGTTTGCCATCCAGCATGAGGACCTGAGTTCAAATCCCCAGAGCTCATGTAAAAGCCAGGTGTGGTAGCACATATTTATAATCCCAGTGCTCTTAAGGTGAGATAGAGGTGAGGCAGGAGAACCCCCAGAAGCTCTCTGGCCAGTTAACCTGATGTACACAGACATCAAGAAGAAATCCTATTCAAACAAGGTAGAAGGTGAGGACTAACACCCAAGGTTGTCCTTTGACCTACATGCGCATGCCTTGGAATTGGTGTATCCAAACTCTCTCTCACACACACACATACACAAAGATTAAAATAAATACAAAAGCAGGTCTATATTTCATGCTTTATTCCAAAATAAATTCAAATAACTTAGGAACTTCATGCAAATACTAAGACATATGATTTAGTTCCTAATTTCAGTGTAGAAGAAGGATTTGCAAATATTCAAAATCTAGAAGCAGTTAAAGAAATGAAATTAATAAACTTGAGCACATTAAAACTGATATTTTGTACTGCACAAAATAGGAACTGGAAACATGAGAAAAGGGCTGCCAGAAACAAACAGAACTTGGCCTGGTTTCCACGGGTGGTACAGAAGATGGAACCTGGGACTTTACACGTTCCTCCAGTGCACCTTGGAAGAGATATTTTCCAGGCCACAATGGACAGTCTGGATTAAACATTCTCACTGCATCCTGTAGACAAAAGGCTAAATACTCATAACTTAAGAACTCTTAAAATTGAGGGAGATAGGGTCACAGTTCTGATAAAATTCCACAAAAGGCACAAATAACTCACACATAGAATGATATAAAAAAAAGTCCCACAGTACACTGGAAAATGTCCAAACAATTATAATGTGATATGTGGTTTAAAGCAACCCTAAGACACTGTATTTCATTTGCCACACTGACAGAATTCCAGGCATCACAACACATTCTGTTCACTGCCTGTGGGTAGTAAGCACTCTTCATACATTGCTGGTGAAAACACTTATGACCACAAACCTAGAGTATTTGGCAAACTATGTATGTACTTCCCTTTTGACCCAACAGTCACCCAGAAAGCTAAAGAGAGACCTCCAACTACACAAAACATATGCGTAAGGCTATTGATTGCATTATTCGAAACAATAGAAACATACACATTTGTGAGTGCAGTTCTGCACACCACATTTACTCAAATGAATATATAAACCTGTTAGCAATGAAGTTGCTAGCTACGGTGAGAAAGAATGCAGATAATTGATACAGAGTTATTTCTACAATATATTACAGAGAATAAGATCCAAATACAAAACAGTTGCTATAGCATGCTGTCTTTATAGCCCATGGGAAGAGAAGACAGTATAAGAAAACACATGTGTGTCTTCTTACTCTTGTAAAAAGAAAATTGCCTACAGGGAACAAATAGGAAGGCTGATGAGAAGTAAGCATCTGGGCTTGGCATACGAGGAGAATGTTATTCTTTCTTATTATATTTATTTATTTGTATTGGAGGGAATCCATGGCATAGTACTATGTGGAGGTCAGAGGACTTGTAAGTGTTGGCTGGCTCTCTTCTTCCAACATGTGGGTCCTGGGGAATTGTATTCAGGCTTGGCAGCAAGCACCTTTACCCACTAAGACATCTTGCTGGCCCAAGAATGTGATTCTTTTTCTTAATATTTTATTTATTATTATTTTACGAATATGAATGCATTGTCTGCATGTATGTAAGTGCATCCATGTTGTGCAATGCCTGTGGAGGTCAGAAAAAGGCATCGGATTCCCTGGAACTAGAGTTAGGGATAATTGTTAGCTGCCATGTGGGTGCTGGGAACCAAACCCAGGTCCTCTGTAAGAATAGCCAATGCCCTTAACCTCTGAGCCATCTCTCTGGTCCAAGAATGTGATTCTTTAAATCCTGCCTTGTTTAGTCTGCCTCTAAGAATCATGCACAGTTCTCTGGCTTCAATAATAAACAATTGAAATTATACAAAATGTAGGAAACTCAAATAGCATATAAACAGAAACAAATGGGTGAGACAAAACTACGAATATAGACATCACCACACTAAAATGGGAAAGAAGAAAATCAATCTTTTTCTAATTGTTACAAAAACTTTACTGAGAATTTCATACATGCATATAAGACGTTTTGATGAAATCCATGCTGACTCTCTCCCCTCCAAAATTCCCCTCTCTGAGGACATAACCCTAAAATCTTTTAAGGATTAGATACAAGCTCCCAAATACTTTTGACATTTTTTGGCCTTTGGAACAGAGTATGTTGATAACAGGCCCAAGGACATTTTGACTCTTAGCCAAGAAACTGCCTACATTTCTTTGGGGTCTTTTTACCCGAAATTCCTAGCCAGTTCCTACCCCCTATTCTTATCACACCATCCTCAGAAGGTGTTACCCAAATTGCCAATAAGGAATAGGGATGCAGACTGCTCTGGCATCTTCCATGTTGAACAGGGATGCAGGGTGAGGCAATTGGGGTACCCCTTCAGTGGGTCTATCTAAAAGACTTCCAAATTGCATAACCCTTGTCTCTAAAGGGGCAAGAAAGTGCTTGAGTCATGAATAGGAGATTTGAAGGAGAAGTAAAGGCAAGAGTAATTAACATTACAAGTTCTAGACAAGGAACTAGAAAAAAGTCAGAACAGGGCAATTTTCAAATGTTCATGTGAGAGCCCATTGGAGTTTCTTGATAAGGACTTCCAAAAGCATCCCTCTATTGAGTTATTCTTCATTTTTCTTTTGTCTTCCAAGGCTGGACTAGTTGGCTGGGAAGAGTGGCTGGATATTCAGGTGAGGGTCCAATGACTCTGCTTGGCTCCTTTCATGAATGAGCACAACTGTCAACAAGCCCAATTGTGACTATGTTTAGCGATCAGGCTCAGTTGAAGTTGTGATGATGGTAGTTATTTCATGCAGAAGGGACTGCTGTATAGCATCATCTTATTAAAAGGACCTGGGATTTAAAATGATTTGGTGCTAGGAGCCACATGTGAGGGAGAATATATGTCGTTTGTTTTTCTGAGTCTGTGTTACTTCACTTAATATAACGGTTTCTAGATACAAATCAATCTATTTCTTAAAAGCTGTACTCAGACTATGTACCATCAGCCTGAAATCAAACAGAATTGTGCACAAGTATTTCATTCTTTTTAATGTTTTCTGGTGGAGGCAGAGATTAGCAGTCTGTAGTGACTTCATATGCAGATGAGAACTGAACAAATAGTTAAACATATTGTGAGTAAATGAGAGTCAGGTTTTCATGTACTAGAGAATTGAAGGAAGGATAAGAAATGAACAAAGAGCAGGATGATCCCTGTTGTACTAGATTGGACCAGTATCAGTATGGACGTGTGTGTGTGTGTATGTGTGTGTGTGTGTGTGTGTGTGTGTGTGTTTCCTAGCTGAAGTCTGTAAGAACAACAAAGCAAGGAAAATGCCTAATATCTGGATTTTAGCCTCTAAATTTTATTGCTTAATAAAAAGGAAATAACTTTCTCAACTCCTTGAGAAAAACTGGTTGTTTCCAGAACTTGGTAGAACCATATGATGCAAAAACTTGGGCTAGTTCTCAGTGCCAGAACATAGAATTGCTTAGACTCGGAGCTTGTAAAAGAACACAGGAGCCATCCCAAAGAAATCTGTAATGAGCCAACCTATGATACCATGATGGGACAAGATGGATATTGAGTTGGAATATGTATAATGCAATAAATGCATAGAGTCCCTCCCTGCTCATGTTACTGAATCTACATGGAGAGTGTGGAGAAAGGACTCATGGGGGCTGAGAGATGGCTCAGTGGTTAAGAGCACTGACTGCTCTTGCAGAGGACCAGGGTTCAGCTCCCAGCACCCACATGGTGACAACCAACAAACCACAACTCCAGTTCCAGGGATCCAACGCCCATTCTGGCCTCCACGAGCATTGCACATGCAGATGCACTTCCATGCATGTAAAACACATACCTGTAAAATAAATAATAAATAAATAAAATTTACAAAGGAAAGAGTCTTCAGTATTCTTCAAAAGGATCACCAAAGGAACAGGAACCGTCACAGGCTGTGGGGTATATGAAGACATATAGCTTAAATGAATGTAAGCATTTATAATGGATTCCTGTCTCTGGAGTGGACCCTGGAACACACAGAGAAGAGCCCTAGCAGAAAAAGAAATGGTGAGATTTGAAATGGTCTATACTTCAGAGCCTTTCCAATGTTAGTTTCCTGGTTTTTGATAATTATGTGAGGTGTTGACTTTTGAGGAAGTTGGGTTAAGAATACACTGTATAGAAACACTGTGTTCATTCTATAACATTTCAGTAAGTCTAAAACCATTTCTTAATAAAAGGCTTTAAAAACAACATCCTTCAGGTCACAACATTTTCAGTTACGCTATTAAAAGTCTCGGAGGAAGAAGAAGTGTAAAGATCAAGCTGGAGGTGACATTTTGAGGATGAGAAATGTGCCAGGGAGGGGCGCCGGGGACTTCAAAGGTAAGTTTAATGTTTTAAAAATGAATGTGAATACATGAACACTCGTTATTTTATACATCGATATATCTGAGAATATTTGAATCAATGCGATACATTAAAAAACACAAATGTGTGTGATTCTAGCCGAAAGGGGGAAAGGTTTGCATGAGCAACGCACACCTTTGCAGCCATTTGAACTTTTTCCCCACTGCGTGAGGAGTCTCTGAAAAAAGGCTTTTGATGTTAAGGAAAAGTGATAAGCTTGATCACTCCCCATTAGGAGTTCCATAGTAGGCTGGCTTGCTTTGGAGGGTATTATAACCTTGGCAGTTGTGCAGTCTAGCTCTGAGTGTGGATTCAGGGCAGAAAGGAGAGCAACTGTAATGTTTGCCTGTGGATGCAGTCTCAAGAGGACCAGTGGAACACAGTTCTTATTGGCACATACTGAGAGGGAGGAAAATAAGGGGAAAACCCTCAAGATACTCAATTAAGATAAAACCAAATCACGCAAATACGGAGTTAAATTTGCCAGGAGTAGGTTTTATTAGTAGTCAAAATATTTTGGTATCAAATTGAAAAGGACTATAGAAATGGCAAGAATCATACACATTAAATCAAGAGAATAGTAATAATGGGAAATGCATTTTGTTTCACCATTATTGGTTGTACCAATCTTTAGTTTGCAATTTTAGTTATGATTCATGTCACTAAAATATCAGACCTCTTCCCTATGGACTAGCATTATCACAGATAATGTTCCACCCTCAAGGAGCTAACATTTTGTTTAAATAGAATGCACACAGTTTTACGCAGTTTGCACAGATGCAAAATTCAAACCACTGAAGAGCCATGAGCACTACAATGTCACGTGGGCTCTGGAAGTCCCCCAAGAATGAATGTTTGTGAGTTCCTGGAACTCAGTGATTGACTATACATTTATCACCGATATAAATTATTCTTTGAGAATCTGTATCCCAAGTGATATAGAAAAATGTGTCAAATTCTATGTGAATGTACATCTGTATCTTTTGGGCATGATTTTTTTTTCCCCTTAGAGATATAGATTTCAGAAGCAAAATTCTCTATGAGAAGATAAGCAGTAAAAACAATGATAAGGGGCTGGAGAGATGGCTCAGTGGTTAAGAGCACTGGCTGCTGTTGCAGAGGACCAAGTCTTAGTTCCCAGCACCCACAAGGCAGCTAACAACTGTCTATAACTCAGGTTCCAGGGGATCCAACACTCTCTTCTGACCTCTTCAGACATTACGCGTATGTGATACGTTTATATACATGCAGGCAAAACAGTCACACACATAAAGCAAATGAATAGATAAGTAAATCATTTAAAAAACAGCCATTAAAATTTTACCCACATCAGTGGGATCACTGCTTCAAGATCTTAGCCATAAACTGTGAAGTGTGATTGACCTCTTTCAAGTGATTGACCTCTTTCAGGTCTACTAAATCCTGCATGTCTATGGGTGTAAGACCTCATCAAAGTCTTCACCATTGGAGACCACAATTCCCATTGATGCAGACTCAGATGAAGAGTGTTGGAGTTTCTCTTCTGGAATTGCTCTCCTGGGTACCCACACATTCAGGAACATAATCCTCAGTGGAGAATCTTAATCCTTTCATGGTGGTTTGATTTTTGAAAAGAAAGTTATGTGGAGCTCGGTTCAGTGAATGAAGTGGGTGACGACTCTGGTTAATACAGTTCTGGGCTACAACGAGTCATGATTTCGAATAATTGCAGTCACTCCACAGGGCATTTCCAATGGACCTCACACAAATGGCCTTTGTTAAAATGAGCATTTAAGCGTCCAGGGAATTTATCTGGAAGGGCAGTATTCATTTGTTTGTAGTTTTACGATACTGACTTTTATGCAACCACACTTTTAATTCCTTGCAGTAAGGCTGGACGGCATTCGCTGTCCTGAAGGGTTTAGTCTGAAGTTGGACACCCTTTTTCTCTGGCTAGCCTCTCCATTCCAGATAGGTCAAAGCTCTTTCCAAGTAGTCAGCTGGGCCCCAGGGGGCCGCTGCACTGGGGACTCCTGAGACTAGATCACTGTGCTCAACACTGCCTAGAACTAAGTCAAGGACCGGCCCATTCTAGTGTAGGGGGACACCAAAGCTTCGAGATCCCTTTTCCTTATTTGGCACTGTCACACCCCTGAGGCGACAGGAGCAAGTTGCAGACAGATGGCACTGGAAGGCTGTCTATACCTCACAAACCGAACATTGTACTGAACTTTGTCAAAAGTGAAGTGGAAAGACGTTTACTAGGGACTGGAGAGATGGCTCAGACCTGGGTTCGAATCCCAGCACTCACATGACAGTTAAAAACTGTCCGTAACTCCAGTTCCAGGTGATTCGACGACCTCTTCTGTCCTCACGGGCATTGCACGACATGGGTGCACTTACCTACATGCAGGCAATACACACGTGCACATAAAATAAAGGTAAATAATATATATATATATTTTTTAAAGCTTACTAAAGGGAGATACACCAGCTGAGAGACCTGGGAGGCAAAGCTACAGGTATTTTCACCCAAGGATGAGCTAAGTATATTTTGGCACACCAAAATTTCTGTAGAGAATCCATTAACAGAACTTTTCTAGTCGGGACTGGAATACTAACTTTTCCCCTTAACGTGCCCCATTTCATCAACATCCCCTCCCAAGCCTGGCAAGCATGGCTCGTATGCCGTGTAATAATTAGGGCACTGGATAGCTCTGATTCATATTCCCTTTTCTGATGCTCTGTCTCCCTTTGTGCAGGTTCTGTGATTCGCAGGGTAAAGACCCGGCTAGTTCCTCTCCAATAGCCAATTAAATTCCTTCTTCTCCCTGGCGCTTCGGACAGCACAGGAAGGAATCTCAGCCTGACTCCTTAGGGCACAGGGAGGAATCTCAGCCTGACTCCAGACAGCACAGGAAGGAATCTCAGCCTGACTCCTTAGGGCACAGGGAGGAATATCAGCCTCACTCCTTAGGGCACAGGGAGGAATTTCAGCCTGACTCCTTAGTGCACAGGTTGGAATTTCAGCCTGACTCCTTAGGGCACAGGGAGGAATCTCAACGTGACTACTTAGCATCCTTCTGATCTGCCTCCCAGAAGTGTGATGAGGGTTAAATTGACAGCGTGCATAAAGCATGAAGCGCTGTCCTTGTCTCAGAATAGGCCCTCAACGAACACTGTGTTATTAATACTTTATTTTCCCTGGGCTCAGCAAACACAACCTCCCTGCTACGTGGCACAGTTACTCACTGTACCTCACTCAAAGTCTGCCCCTTCCTGTTTGCTGTAAGTCCTGGAGGAGGAGGGAAGGGAATGTAGCCACCTTCCAAGACCTTTATCTGGAACAGGCTTTATCTCTTTCACTGTGGGGATTTTCCTCAGGCTCCTTTGTTCCCTATTTCAGAGCTTATTTTGCCTCCCTTTGTGTTGCGTTTGCTTCTATAGGGGGGTAGAGTTGCCCTATTTACCAGAGTAGCTATCACCATGGTAACGTGGTATTTTGATACAGGCACGGAAACAATTCTCTGAGAAAAATAGGTCCTTTATTTTTCAACGTTGGCATGCAGATGTATGGGAATCAAAATACTTGCCTGATGTTATATAGTTGGTTCAAATGTCAAAGCAAAGAAGCAAGTTTTGTTGATATTTTAAATAAGTATTGAGCGGCCACAGCATGCCATCAATTGAGCAGAACATTCTCACAATTAATTTCTGTCTCAGAGCCGCTGGTGCCTGAAGGCAACGTGGCATGTACTTGGGTGAACTTGTTCTGTGAATGAAAAAATTGGTGCTCACGGTTGGACAAAGAATTCTTGTATTCACTCACATTGTGAAAGATGTCATCTGGAGGTTCTGGGAATTTCTGAGAGTTTCTTGAGAGAGAACAAGAGAGAAAATTGGTAAATCGCCCTGTTACCCATCTGAGAGATGTGGTTACTGCAGATGTCATTTACACAGTTCACATGGAACAAGGTGGGCTGGTTTTGAATACTGAACACCTACTGTGTGCCACATTCCCTACAATGAACTTCCAAGACAGATGAATGAAACTTCTTTGCTGTTTTCATTTCTTAAGGAAGAAAATCATTGTCATACAACAGGAAACATCACCTCAGCAACAGCTGAGCAACACCTCAGCAACAGCTACAGCAATGATAGGGCAGAAGAGAAGGATGACCAGATGGCATACTGGAGAGCAAGGACTGCCTCACTTAGATCCTGCTGACACTATTGTGCAGCGTCTACCAGAGCTGCTTTTATTTCCCCAGTCAAGCAAGAGCACGGCCTCAGCTTGTTTGGTGCAGTCCAACAATTTTAGAAGTCTAGGACTGGAATTCTGCTGAGGTGCCTTCGGTTAGACAGAGAGGCCAGGTTTTCTCACGTTCTCTGGTCTTCTTCCTTCTTCCTGCTGTACAATGCCTCTTTCCTTGTTCATGCTGATTGTGTTCATTGGTGTGGGAAGACTCACCTACCGTGGGTAGCACCATGCTATGGGTGGGATCCTGGACTGTGTAAGTGGAAGAAGGGACTCGAGCAGCAGCAGCCGTTTATCTCCCTCTGCTTCTTGCCTCTTGACTGTGGATAAGGTGTGACCATCTGCTTCAGGCTCCTTCTGCCTTGACTTCCCACCATGATGGACTAGACCTTGAACTTTGGCCAGAAGAAACCCTTTCCCCCTTAAGTTGCTTTCATCAGGGAACTTTGTCACAGTAACAGGAAAAGAATCTAAGAGAGATACTACAGTCTGATGATGATCAGGGCTCATATAAAATGGTGTGTCTTCGGAGGACTCTCACACATCTTACCAGGCACTTTAGAACATCGCTGTATTACTTATGATACCTAATAGTGTCAACACTGTGTCATTATACTATATTGCTTAGGGAATAATGACTAGAGAATACCTGCACGTTTCATACAGATGGACCTTTTTTGTTGTTGTTCCCAAACATTTTCTGTGTATGGTTAGTTCAATTCAGACACAAAGAACCCACAGACACAGAGGGCCAACAGCATATGTGAATGTTCTGAAAGTGTGCGTGTGTGTGTGTGTGTGTGTGTGTGTGTGTGAATCCTTTTCTGAACAATGTATAAGTTGAAGTCATCATGCGCATTTACTTCTAAATACTTCTGTATCCAAAAGGACATGCCTTTACTAGCAGTACAATACTCATATAAAAATAAAATTTAATATTGATACATTGTCATGCAATCAGCAGTGATATTTAAATTTCATCAAGTGTACTAATGATGTTCTCTATATCTGTAGCATCACAGGGTGCATGACATTATCATGTCTCTGTGGTGTCCTTTGATCTGGAACTATTCCTCAATCTGTCTTTGTTAATCTTTATTAATCCTGAAGCTTTGAAGAATATAGAAAGCTTCTTTTGAGTTACTGTAAGGCCTCTCTCTTTATAATTAAATCTGGGTTATAGTGGATTCTTTTGGCCAGGAATCCTACAGAAATGAGAATATGGTTTATATTTCTTGTCACTTCATATCAAGAGGCACATTATTTCAATTTGTCTTCATGTTGATGACACTGACTTTGATTGCTTGGTTAAGGCAACATCTGCCATCCACAAAAGGTCCCACTTTTCCCTTTGCAGTTAAGAAGCCATTAAATAGCAAAGGCATAGATTTATATGGTTAGAGAGCTAGGTCAGTATAGATAGAAAGGCAAGAAGATAGCTAGAGAAAGGATAGAGAGATGATTGATAAATGATAACAGGATAGATATAGATAGATGATAGATGTAGACAGATGATAGATCAATAGATAATAGAAAGATAGATTAGATAGAAGATAGAGATAAAGATAGATGATTGATAGATGATAGAAGATAGATGATAGAGATAAAGATAGATAGATGATTGATAGAAGATAGATAATTGCAAGATAGAGATAGAGTTAGATGATAGAAGATAGATAGATAGATAGATAGATAGATAGATAGATAGACAGACAGACAGACAGACAGACAGATAGATAGATAGATAGATAGATAGATAGATAGATAGATAGATAGATAGATAGATAGATAGATAGAGGCTTAGAAGGGAAATAATTTTAAAAGGTTGTTTACCAAAAGTAACACATTGATAAAATTGAAATCTAAATGCCCTGTATCTACTAAGGAAAAAAATAATTTTTTTTCATCTTTTTGTGTTTTTGGTCTTTTTGAGACAGGGTGTCCCTGTAGCCACAGCTGGCCTGGAACTCATGATATAGATCAGGTGGGCCCCCATCTCACAGAGATCCACCAGCCTCTGCCTCCCAAGTGCTGGAATAAAAGGCATCACCACACTCGGCAAAGAGAAAAAAATACTTAAAACTTTTCTTCACAGAAAGCATGACACACAAATGTGTGTGTGGTGGTTTGAATGGGAATGTTTCCCATAGATTCAGATAGTTGAACATTTTTTCCCCAGTTGGTAGTGCTTTTCCAGAAATTGTTGAATCCTTAGGAAGTGTTGGAGGAAGTGTGTCATTGTAGAGCGGCTTTGAGGGGTCACAGTCTGGTCCCGTTCAGCTGCTTTCTCTGTTTGGAGCTTGCAGTTGAAGATGTGAGTTCTCAGCTTCCTGCTCTTGTCACCATGCCTACTGTTTACTGTCATGCCTCCCCACCATGGCAGTCTATTCCCTCTGGAACTGTAAGCCCAAATAAAATGTTCCTTCTATAAGTTGCCTTGGTCATGGTATTTTATCACAGCAATCACAAAGTAACCAAAACAGAAGTGTGTACACACACACACACACACACACACACACACACACACACATTTATTGGCTCTGCTTGTTGATAACTTTCTTTCTGGTAGGGCTTGACACGTGTTTGCCAGTTTGTTAATGCTTTCAAGGAACCAAGTCCTAAACATCTATTTTCCATATATTCTATTTCATTAATTTCTGAACTTAAACTTGTACTCAATTTTTCAATTTATTTTAAAAATATTTTATTTATTATTATTTTTTATGTATGAGCATTTTGCCTGCATGTATGTAGGTATACCCATGTCATGCACTGCATTGGATTCCCAGAAGAGGGTGTCGTATCCCCTGGAACTAGCGTTGTAGACAGTTGTTAGCCGCCACGTGGGTGCTGGGAACTAAACCCAGATCCTCTGCAAGAGAAACTAGTGTTCTTAATGCTAAGCCAGCTCTCCAGCCCCAATTTATTATATTTCTATACAATTTGTACATTTTGTGTATGTGTGGAGGAGGTGGAGAAGCATTTCATTACAACAGCATTGACATATTCAATAACAATTTCCAGAGCTAAGATGCATCTCTTTCAAAATTGGCTGTTAATTCTTAGGTTTACAGTTGAATTAATACAGTTATACAATATTGTACCCAGTATAAACTCTATAAGACATAAAATTAAATGAGGTATTAACATTTAAAAAAGAGCTCCACTTCCTTATTAAAATATACAGTTTCATATAGAAAATTTCATTTTTAAGGCAATTGACACTAAGATGTTTGCACATGGGTTTCTGATCTCTATATATCTGATTATTACTAGTCATAGTCAGTTACTTTCTGAGCTCCTTGGCACCTGAGCATGGATATAAAGTCATCAGGTAGATTTCAATGGTAATGTTTCTCACATCTACTAATTATTAAGGAGCAAATTTTTATGCTTTGAAGAACTGTTTTTTAATTTTTTTAAATTTAATAACCACATGATGAGAAGAAGCATTTCATTACAGCTTTAACATATTCAATAAAACACTCTAGAGCAAGAATACATCTCTTTCAAAAGTGGCTGTAAATTTTAGGTTCACAGTTGAATTAATACAGTTATACAATATTGAACTCAGTATAAGCCCTGTAAGACATAAAATTGAATGAGTTTTTAGCTTTTAAAAGAGATCTCCATTTCTTTCTCAGTTTCTTAAAGAAAGACTCATTGTTTTTGCTATTAACACTGAGATGTTGGCACATGCATCTCTAATCTGTATGTATCTGATTATTACTAGTCATGATTGGTTGCACTTGGATCCTTAGCACCTGTGTATGTCTATAAAGTCATCGGGTAGATTTCAATGGTAATGT
>NW_008350388.1:5143684-5145046 GCF_000622305.1 Nannospalax galili
AGGTAGATTTCAATGGTAATGTTTATCACTTCTACTAATTAACATGTCCTGAATTTTTATGCTTCCTCCTCAAATATAATACATTTAAAAATTTTTTATTTTTGATTTGTGTGTGTGTGTGTGTGTGTATGTATCACACAGAACATCCCAAACCATCTTATTCAACTATACCTCCACTTCCCAGATGGCACCCTCCCATAGCCTCCCTCCTCCCACTAGAGCCCTTATACTCTGTTATCCCTGCTACTGTCCACTGTCTGCTGTGTCGTCAGCACCCCCAAACATTCCCCACTACTTGTCCATCTGGTGAATCTAGTCAGCCTATCTAGATGCCTTTGTTTTAGGAAGATCAGCTGTTCCTCATCTAGCAGCAATCTGTTGTCAATATTCCTTTGGATAAGATCCAGGTTTGCTGTTCATTTTCCCAGTTCTATGTTGGGTTACTATCTGGGAGTCCCTTGGGCCACCATGGCCAACAACTCAAAAGAATCTATCTCCTATCTGGCATTTTTGCTTGTTATGGAGACTTTAGCTATACATCTGGATTCTTAAAAATTATATTGGCCCCTTTAATCTTTGGTTATACTTTCCTTTTGGGTGTTTAAGGCCATAGAGTTGGCTCAGATAAACCAATAATTTATTTTTAGTCTTAAGGTCATTTGAGGATCTGTTCCTCAGGGGTCACATGGGCTTGGGAGGAGCCTCTGGCTCCTTTCTTTGACCAGTTCCACCTATGTGAAGATAAGTCAAAGGTCCTACTCGACAATGGCTGGCTTTGCTTGGAAACATGGAGGAAATGATTCCTTTGTGTTGACCCTCCTCTTTGTAGACTGGACACTGGTTCAATTACATCTCGTGGGGTCTCCTCAGCTTCCTTGATCAAGAGGACAGGTGACTCACCACAATTACAGGACATTTTGAGAGATGCTCATAGTCCCCTGGAACTAGTCGACCTAGGAGGGCAAGGAGCAAAAACTGTCCTTTATGTCCCCTGACCAAATTAGTATAGGCCTCAAAGTATATCTGTTAAACATCCAAGAAGGTTCATTCCACCAGTCTGGTACTTTTAATTACTGTGTGACATGTAGATAATCTCGGGCAAAGACCAATTGTTCTCAGATAAACCTTACCTAGACATATATTTCTTGATCTGATGCGTATAATTTGTCAGTCGTTACTGGAGTAATATGGTTCCTTCTGGGTTTATTTTTAATTAATTTAATTTTTTTTACACCCACTTCCCAATAGCACCCTCCCATAGCCTCCCTCCCCCCCAACTAAAGCCCTTATACTCTGATATCCCTGCTACTGTCTGCTGTGTTGTTGGCACCCCAGCCATTCCCCACTACTTGTCCATCTGGT
>NW_008350388.1:5145086-5148096 GCF_000622305.1 Nannospalax galili
CCCTTTTGGTGAATCTAGTCAGCGTATCTAGACGTCTTTGTTTTAGGAGGGTCAGCTGTTACTCATCTAGGGTAATCCGTTGTCAATATTCCTTTGGATAAGATTGGGGTCTGCTGTTCATTTTCCCAGTTCTCTGCTGGCTGCTGGGTTAGGAATCCCTTGGGCCACCCTGGCCAACAACTCAAAAGAAGGTATCTCCTGCATGGCATTGTTGCTTGTTATGTAGCCTTTGACTATACATATGAACTCTCATGAAATTATGTTGGCCCCTTTAGTCTTTGGTTATACTTTCCTTTTGGGTGTTTAAGGCCATACAGTTGGTCCAGATAAACTGATTTATTTTTACTCTTAAGGCCCTTTGAGGATCTGTTCCTCAGGGGTCACCCGGGCTTGGGAGGAGTCCATGGCTCCTTTCTTTTACCAGTTCCTTTGACTATACATATGAACTCTCATGAAATTATGTTGGCCCCTTTAGTCTTTGGTTATACTTTCCTTTTGGGTGTTTAAGGCCATACAGTTGGTCCAGATAAACTGATTTATTTTTACTCTTAAGGCCCTTTGAGGATCTGTTCCTCAGGGGTCACCCGGGCTTGGGAGGAGTCCATGGCTCCTTTCTTTTACCAGTTCGGCCTATATGAAGATAAGTCAAAGGTCCTGCTCGACCATGGGTGGCTTCTCTTGGAAGCATGGAGGAAATGATTCTCTGTGTTGACCCTCCTCTTTATAGACTGGACACTGGTGCAAGTCCATCTGGTGGGGTCTCCTCTGCCTCCTTGATCAAGAGGACAGGTGACCCACTACCATTATAGGACATTCTGAGAGATGCTCATAGTCCCCTGGAACTAGTCTACCTAGAAAGGCAAGGAGCAAAAAGTGTCCTTTATATCCCTCTGACCAAATTATTATAGGCCTCAAAATATGTCTGTTAAACATCCAAGAAGGTTAGTTCCACCAGTCTGGTATTTTAATTACTGTGGGTCATGAAAATAAACCTTGGGCAAAGACCAGTTGTTCTCAGATAAACCTTACCTAGACATATATTTCTTGATCTGCTAGACATATATTTCTTTCTCTCAAATTGTCTCACCCCTCCATCATGGTTTTCCCACTTAAGGTGCCCCTTATTCCCCTCTTTCTCCCTTACTAATACACTTCTCCTATGGTCCCTTTCCCCACATCCTCTCTAACATTTGGGATCATTTGTTTTCTTGATCTTAGGCAGTCTGACTGGAGTAAGGTGAAATCTAAAGTGGTTTTAACTTGTAGTTCCCTAATTATTAGTGATGTTGAACATCTTTTAAGATGTTTCATGGCCATCTTTACTTCTTCTTTTGAGAACTCTCTGTTCAGCTCCTTAGCCCATCTGTTAATTGGCTTGCCTCTTGTCTTGGTTCTCTGGTTTTTGAGTTCGTTATATATTCTGGTTATTAAACCTCTGTCAGATGTATGGGTGAAGATTTTCTCCCATTCTGTGGGTTTTCTGTTTGCTTCCTTGGTCTCCTTTGTTGTACAGAAGGTTTTGGGTTTAATGAGGTCCCATTTGTTAATTCTTGCCCGTGTTTGCTGAGCAATTGATGTCCAGTTTAGAAAATCCTTTCCTATGCCTATACCTTGTATGTTTTTCCCAATGTTTTCTTCTAATAGTTTCAGAGTTTCAGGCTTTACATTGCAGTCTTTGAGCCATTTGGAACTGACTTTTGTGCAGGGTGAAAGATAGGGGTTTAGTTTCATTCTTCTACAATTGGAGATCCAGTTTTGCTAGCACCATTTGATGAACATGCTGTCTTTCCTCCAGTTAAGGTTCTTGGCCCTTTTGTCAAATATCAGGAGGGTGAAATTGCATTTACTCATATTTGGATCTTCAATATTGTTCCATTGGTCTATGGGTCTATTTTTGTGCCAGTACCATGTTGTTTTTATGACTATAGCTCTGTAATACAGCTTGAAATCTGGTATAGTAATCCACCTGGCATTGCTCTTAGTGCTCAGGGGTGTTTTGGCTATCCGAGGTCTTTTATGCTCTCATATGAATCTTAGGATAGTTTTTTCCAATTCTGTGAAAAATGTCATGGGGATTTTGATTGGTGTTGCATTGAATTTATAAATGACTTTTGGTAGGATGGTTATTTTCACAATATTAATTCTTCCAATCCATGAGCATGGGAGGTCCTTCCATCTTCTGATGTCCTCCTCAGTTTCATTCTTTAAAGATTTAACATTTTCATTATAGAGCTCTTTAATGTCTTTGTCAGGTTTATTCCCAGATATTTTATTTTATTTTTTGCAGCTATTGTGAAGGGGAGTGTTTTCATGTACTCGTTCTCTGATTGCTACTTACTGGTATATAGAAAAGTCTACAGATTTTTGTAGATTAATTTTGTAACCTGCCACTTTACTGAACACGTTAATAGTTTTAGGAGTTTTCCTGTAGAATTTTTGGTGTCTATTAGATATAATATCATATCTGCAAAAAGGGATAATATGATCTCTTCCATCTTCTTTTCCAATTATTACTTCTTTAATTTTCCACTCTTGTCTTATTGCTCTTGCAAGAGTTTAAAGCACTGTGTTAAAGAGAAGTGGAGATAGTGGACAGCTTTGTCTGGTTCTTGACTTCAATGGGAATGCTTCCTGTTTTTCTTCATTTAGAATGATGTTGGCTGTGGGTTTGTTATATATGGCTTTAATTATGTTGAGGTGTGTTCCCTCCAGTCCAATTCCCTCTAGGACTTTGAACATAAATGCATATTGAATTTTGTCAAAGGCCTTCTCTGCATCTATTGAGATGGCCATGTGGTTCTTGTCTTTGAGTACATGTATATGATTTTTGATGTTTATTGACTTACGTATATTGAACCATCCCTTCATCTCTGGGATAAAGTTGACTTGATCATGGTGGATGATCTTTTTGATGTGTGTCTGTATGTGGTTTGCAAGTATCTTGTTGAGAATTTTTGCATCTATGTTCATTAAGAATATGGGTCTATAGTTTTCTTTTTTGGTTGTATCT
>NW_008350388.1:5148374-5150430 GCF_000622305.1 Nannospalax galili
CCTCATAATGTTCTGGAATTTTTTGGTGTCTGTTTTAGTGTTTCCCCTTTCATCTCTCATTTTGTTGATTTGGAGGTGTTCATTCTTTCTTTTGGTTAACTGGGCTAGCATACTGTAAATCTTGTTTTTCTTTTCAATAGACCTGCTCTTGGATTTGTTGATTCTTTGTATTGTTTTCTTTGTTTCGATTTCATTAATCTCTGCCCTGATTTTTGTTATTTCTTCATATCTGCCATGTTTGGGCTTCATTTGCTGTTTCTTTTCAAGTGTGTTGAGTTGCATTGTTAAGTCATTTATTTGTGTTCGTGTGGGGACTTGGTGATAGAAAACAACTCAACAGTCAGAAGTAAAGACCATATGGGCATGGTGATAAGAAATGGAAACCTAACAGTTCTGGGAAATAGAAACCTAGCCCTGGAGAGATAGGAACCTGACAGCTCTGGGAAATTGAAACCTAAAATGCTAATTAAGTCCTGTGATCATGACCAATCAAACCCTGGGGTGGACTAAAGGGAGGGACACTCAATGCTCACAAATGTATATAAGCACCTGCCTAAAGCTTAATAAACGGGCTCCTGCTTGATTCCCTGCCTCCTTGGTGGTTCCTCAGAAACAGAGGGTTGGGGCGGCAGTGCATTCCCCCTCCTCAGCCCCCATCGTGCTGCTTGGGGGGAAGGGTCCCAGCAACTGGTGCCCCGTGTGAGGAGAACTAAAGAGGTACTGGCTGAGGCCAATCAGTCTTTCAGGGTGAGTGAGACCCTTAGTATGGGTAACACAACTTCTAAGAAGCATGAGCCAGCCTTGAAGGCATTGCATTATATGCTTAAGAGCCGAGGGCTAGACGTTTCAGATTCTGTAGCCAACCAGGTCTGGGAGACTGACTCTTTTGGCCCCATGGGTTCCTGCAGCCAACCTGTTCTCGGCAGACACCTGGGAAAGGGTTGAGGGCTTGGCCAGGAAAAGGGAACTGCACGTAGGGATCGAACCCCCTATATTGGTCCTTAAAGGATGCTTTGGGGGACCCATTCCCAGTCAGGAGAGGGAGGCTAGGGGTGGAGGTGCCCTTCCTCTCCGTGAGGAAGAGGGGAAGATCAAAAATCAGGAAGACTGGGCCCAGTTTGATGAGGAGAGGAGCAAGTCTGGTGCACGAAAAAACCAAGTTGAGGCTATGGCAGCTGACCTCAAGGCTCAACTGTCCCTAGAGGCGGAATAGGCGGAGTGGGGGAAGCAGACCCCTCTAGGGGAGGTCAGAGAGGCTAAAGGCCCTGAGTCAGTCCCCCATTGCCGATCGGATAATTATCAAACCCTCCAGTGGGGCCCAACCAGCCTCCGGCCAGGGGAACTTGCCGTTCATGCGGGGCCCCCTCCAGCACCTACCATGCCACAATGGCTGATGTATGTGGAAGCATGTCCTGTCAAGGCCCCGCAGCCCTCCCGATCTCCGTGCCAAGACTTCCCTGTTAACTTGGTCCCAGGACCAGGGAGACCCAGGGATTGGTACCCCTGGGAGGCTAAGGATCTCAAGGAATTGAAGGTGGCTGTGGCACAGGATGGCCCTAATTCGTCCTGGGTCAATACTCTATTGGAGGGCTTGCCTCACCAGGCCTGTGTGCCCAGAGACTGGTATGACCTGACCAGAGCAGTTCTTTCAGGACCACTTTTTGTTAAATGGCAGGCACTATTTAAAGAAGAGTGCCGGGTTACAGCAGAGCAAAACCAAACAGCCAATCCCCTGATCCCTTTTACATATGGGCAGCTGTCCGGCACCTCTGGTGGCCATTCAACCAGGGAGCAACAGGCGGAAATTGCCTCCTGGGCCTTTGCGGGATGAATTTGTAAGAGTCATGGTGTGCTATGGCATGAATCAGGATCACCGGGCAGCTTGCTCTGGGCTTAGAAAT
Source organism: Nannospalax galili (assembly GCF_000622305.1). Classification (NCBI taxonomy): domain Eukaryota; kingdom Metazoa; phylum Chordata; class Mammalia; order Rodentia; family Spalacidae; genus Nannospalax; species Nannospalax galili. Next base: position 5,150,276 of record NW_008350388.1, read on the forward strand.
AACTCCATGAGTAGATGGATTGTGGCCTCCCAGGATGTAGGAACCCGGTCTCAGGAGATTCACATGCTGACTAAAGTGCTACAGGTGCAAACTGCTTCATTGGTGGAAGCCATGACACAGGCCCTTGCAGCCACCCAGATGACATGGGGGAAGGA
>NW_008350388.1:5151771-5154038 GCF_000622305.1 Nannospalax galili
CCTCTTACTCCCTCACACCATTGTATATATTTACATGGATGATATCATCCTGGGAGCCCCGAGCCCCCAACAATTAAGACAATTATATGGGGTTACCCAAAAATGTCTACAGACAGGTGGGCTCCACGTATCCGCTGATAAAATACAAACTGTTGCTCCCTTTAAAATCCTGGGAAAAATACTTTCTTTGGAGGCAGTAAGTCCTTTAAAACCACAATTTGCTGTCAAGCCTACCGTTACCCTGATGGAGCTGCAGAGACTACTAGGAAAAATTAATTGGCTGAGAGCCTGGATACCTATTTCTACTGAGACCTTAAAACCACTGTTTCAATTGCTAGCAGGAAAACAGCCTTCAGAACTAATTCACTTGGCTCCTCCACACCTGCATGTCTTACATGAAGTCCAGGATGCCCTGGACCAGGCCCAACTCACCCGGTACACACCTAGTAAAGATCTTGAGTTGTGGGTACTGCTGAGACTTTGATGACATCCGTCCTTACGCAGGATGGAAAGCCCCTTCAGTGGGTACATGCCTCTCTAGGAGGTGTGCCACGGGTTTATACACCCATGGATCAGTTAGCTGACTTGATTGAAAAGGGGCATAACGTAGCCCTAAGACATTATGGCATAGACCCTCTTAAAATTGTTATCCCCTATCGGCTTAAAGATTTTGAATGGCTTTGCAGAAATAACAATCGAGCGGCCATAGCCTTGGGAGAGTTCCTGGGAAATTTGGACTGTCATTATGGCCCTCATAAACGGGTAACCTCCTTTCATGCCCTCTCCTGGGACACCCCTGGCTCTTCGTTAAGGAGCTGTTAGTGAAAGCCTATAAAGTTTTCACTGAGAGGGGCAGGTTTGGAGCTGCAGTAATAATATACCCAGGAACAGGTGAAACATCAGAAAGATATATTCATACTTGTGATGGGTCAGCTCAGTTCAAGGAGCTTACAGCTGACACCCCTGGCTCTTCGTTAAGGAGCTGTTAGTGAAAGCCTATAAAGTTTTCACTGAGAGGGGCAGGTTTGGAGCTGCAGTAATAATATACCCAGGAACAGGTGAAACATCAGAAAGATATATTCATACTTGTGATGGGTCAGCTCAGTTCAAGGAGCTTACAGCTGTTACTCTGGACTTGACAAAGGTAAGTAAACCCATGAATTTGTTTTCTGACAACCTATATGTAGTTAACCTTCTTCCAGCACTACTAGGTTCTCATGTCCGACTGGATGGGAACCCTATTACCCCCTTGATGTTTCAGACTCACACACTGCTTAAAGAGAGAAAAGCCCCTATCTTCCTACAACACCTTAGAGGACACCAAGGATTGTCTGGGCTTCTGTCCCAGGGCAATGCTGAGGCAGACAAAATGGCATCCACCCAAATTATGACAATGGGCTTGAATCAGGCTCAGGGATTTACATGACCTCACACATGTAAATTGGTGGGGGCTCCATGAGAGATTCCCTCAGATTCCCATTAAGGACCTGAAAAAAATCGTGCAAACTTGTAAATCTTGTCAACCCTTTCTACAGGTGCCACCTCTACAACAACCAGGTGTAAACCCCCCAGGGGACTCAAACCTAATTCTTTATGGCAAACAGATGTCACACATTGTGCTCCCTTTGGAAAACTTAAATATGTTTTTTGTATCTATTGATACATTTTCACATGCCTGCTGGGCCACTGCCCATGCAGGGGAAAAATCCAAACATGCTCAATCTCACTTTCTCCAATGCTTTGCTATATTGGTACTTTCCCCCAAAATCAAAACTAATAATGGCCCATGTTTTGTGAATAAGAATTTACAGGAGTTTTTCCTGCTTTGGAACATCCAATACAGTACAGGGATTCCTTACAGTCCCCAAGGCCAAGGTATTATAAAACGCAACCATCAAAACCTTAAAATTCAATTACAAAAACAAAAAGGGGGAGTAAGCCCCCATCAACAGTTGGGGCTGGCACTTTTCACAATTAATATTTTAAATTTGACCAAGGACCACCCCTCCCAAGATTTCAAAGACATTGGGGGCAATTAGACCCAAAACCCCAGGTTAAAGTCAAATGGAAGGACCCTGTGACATCTCAATGAAAAGGCCCAGACCCACTCTTAACCATAGGGAGGGGATATGGATGTGTCTTCCCCATGGGGGAAACAAAACCTATTTGGATACCTGCTAGAAACATTAAATTTTCCCTCACAGGACAATGGATGGGACAAAAATGACCAATAAAGAAAAAAAAAAAAAAAAAAAAAACTATGGTGG
>NW_008350388.1:5154082-5154978 GCF_000622305.1 Nannospalax galili
TCAGCCAGGGGATAAATGCCCTTGAGAAGGCCTTTCTCTCTCTCTCTCTTGCAGAAAATGTAGCACAAAATGTAGGCCCTCACCCTAAACTGTGTACAAGTGAGGAGTCAATCCTATGGGTTAGACAATCCACATAAACCCCAAAAGGTCACCTCATTGGTGATAAACATGGCCACGTCAGATGCCATCAATAAAACTACTCAGAAAACCCCCCCTTCTACATGGTGGCTGGACCTGCAATTTGACCTCTGCAATCTTGCAGCTGGATCTTGGGATGTGAGCGGATGAATGGTCTCGGGGAAAACCAGGCTGGAATGTGGAGACAGCGGGAAGGGATGCACCCTGCCACTTGTGGGATCCCCTAACTCTCCTGGCGGCTCGCATGTCCTTAAAAGACATGCATTGCTATTGACAACATTCTGTGTCTGTCCCGGGTCCAATAAAACTGCATCGCAATTATGTACATGTGTAGGGGGGTGATGTCTTTTATTGTGCAAGCTGGGGGTGTGAGAACACAGGGACAGGGTACTGGATTAAGGGTAAAGGACCCATCCGCGTTAGTAGGATCAAACAACAACAATTGTCTAAAACCCATTGTATGGGCGATGTGCAAACTATTCGTTGTAACCCCGATACAGATCAGCTTTACAGAACAGGGGGGAAAAAAAAAAGGATGGGAAACTGGAAAGATGTTTGGGTTAAGACTCTATGTCTCAGGGTATGACCCCGGCCTCCTACTGATGATCAGGAGGGTTGTTGAACCCCTGCCTTACAAGGAGACGGTGGGTCTGGCCCAGTTCCCACCACCAAGGCCCGCCAGCCCTAAACATGTCACTACTAGACTGATGCTTGACACTAACATCCTGGCATCAGAAGCATCTGTGCCTGGAGATCCT
>NW_008350389.1:0-1022 GCF_000622305.1 Nannospalax galili
ACAATCATACACATAAAGATAAATAAATAATTATTGTTAAAAAGCCCCCCCTCAAAGAAAAGAAAAGAAAGAAAAAAGAAAGAAGAAAGAAAAGGAAAAAAGTTTTCTTTGCATGCTGGGTTCTGACCCCTATGCTAGTCCTAGGCTCATCAGTGCCTCTTCCCATCCCACTAGCCTTTTTTGGGTTTCCTTTGGTTCTCTTGGATAAAATTTCCAGGTGAGCACACTGCCATCCTTAACGCCTGGGTTTTCTCAGTACAGTAGAGGTCTTCTTCCTCCACGTCTTTGCTTCATATGTGCCCACTTTCTCCCAAAGCTTCACTCTATTGGCTTCTGCTCCTCCAGGCTCCGTGAGAACAGCCCCTACTATGTACAGTACCTCCTGGCAGCTCCCCTGAGCAGCACGGTGGGCAGCACAGTGTGGCTGCTTGGGCTGCAGGGTTGGAGAAAGCGTGTGACATGGTCTGCCTGTCACTGAACATTTTCTCTGTTTTCCTGAGTCCTTTGGAGGCAAAAATCTGAAGCGTGTGGGGGTTATACTTCGAAGAGGGATCCTTATCCAGCTCCTGTGCTGCTTCCCCTGTTCGGTGGTCTTCATCAACACCAAGCACCTCCTCCTCCTCTTAAGACAGGACCCAGAAGTAGCCAGGTGAGCTCCAGTTCACAGTCCTGGGTGGGTAAGAGGCAGACCCTCCCAGATGCTCGGCAAAGTGTGAGCCATCAGAAACAGAGGGACACAGCACCAGGGGAGCATGCATTTACTGCCTCTTTCATGTCCACCACCCCTCCCTCCTTTCCCTCCCTCTCCCCCTATCCATCCCTCCCTCCTCCATCCCTCTATCCCTTCATACTTTTCTCTCCACAGGGGTCGAATGCACAGGAGTTGTCTTTACTCTTGCACTTAGAGTTGGTTTTTATTTAAACTTACCGTTCCAGCTGGGTTTCTGATACTGGCCCAGGGGTGCCCAGTCCTTTCTAGAAGACTCTCATGTGAGGTAGTCTTGATACTTGGACAAAGTTTC
>NW_008350389.1:2234-3366 GCF_000622305.1 Nannospalax galili
ACACTCACACACATAAAATAAAAATAATAAGTAAAATATTTTTTAAAAAAATACAGGATCTGCCTGTAGCCCCAGCTGTCCTGGGACTCACTATATAGACCAGGCTGCCCTCAACCTCACAGAGATCTGCCTACATTTTCCTCCTGAGTCGACATGGTTACACTTACACACATGCAGGCAGTATACTCACACACATAAAATAAAAATAATAAGTAAAATATTTTTTAAAAAATACAGGATCTGCCTGTAGCCCCAGATGTCCTAGGACTCACTATATAGACCAGGCTGCCCTCAACCTCACAGAAATCTGCCTACATTTTCCTCCTGAGTTCTGGGATTAAAGGTGTGCATCATCAGGCCTGGCTAGTTTCAATTTTTTGAGGAATATTCAAACTCATTTTCAGATAGGTTTCACTAACTTGTATTCTCATCGATGGTGAATAGAGGCTCTTTTTTCCCCTGAAATCCTCACCAGAATTTGTTGTTGTTTTTCTTTTTTTAATATCAAAATTTTTATTATTTATTCTATACAATAAATTGACATCATAGCAAATAAAAATGAAAACATTTAAAAGTTTATTTAAATGAATGGAAACATAAATGTGTTAATAAGTGTAAGTCCAAAGAAAACAAGCATAGTAATACTCTATCTGAAAATGCCCTAAGTAATTGATGTTCACAACAACCTCCAAATATGTCTGCAGTGCCTTTGTATCATATGTTTACCAAGCACAAAAATTCTTAGCCATGGTTATGAGCATACAGCAATTTCTGACAAATGAATTTGTGTTCAAAGAATTATTTTCCTTGCCCAAGATAAACCAGAAGAGTGAATATGCCTGGATTCTTTACAGGACAGACAACAGGATGCCTTGATTATCTAGAGACCCATTTGCAGAAACAAAGAATGGATGAAATTGTTCCCTGTCAGATTTTTTTTTTCTATCTGAGACAGGGCGTCTGTGTCACCCCAACTGGCCTGGAACTTGCTATGAATCCAGGCTGGCCTCTATCTTACAGAGATCTGCCTGCTTCCGCCTCTCAAGTGCTGAGTCCTTGTCAGAAAATTTAACAGATGTACAGATATGAGATCCATAGCCAACAGGAAATACTCCTGTGTTGGAGCTCAAGA
>NW_008350390.1:0-696 GCF_000622305.1 Nannospalax galili
ATGGAGATCCAATTTTGCGAGTACCATCTGCTGAACATGCTGTCTTTCCTCTAGTGAATGTTCTTGGCCCGTTTCAGGTGGCTGAAATTGCATGCACTCATATTTGGGTCTTCAGTTTTGTTCCATTGATCTATGGGTCTATTTTTGTGCCAGTACCATGTTGTTTTTATGACTGTAGCTCTGTAATACAGCTAAAAATATGGTATAGTAATCCCCCCCGTGCCCCGCATTGCTCTTAGTGCTCAGGGTTGCTTTGGCTGAGTTCTTTTGTGCTTCCATACGAATCTTAGGATTTTTTTTCCAATTCTACGAAAAAATGTCATGGGGATTTTGATTGGCATTGCATTGAATCTATAAATGACTTTTGGTAAGATGGTCATTTTCGTAATATTAATTCTTCCAATCCATGAGCACGGGAGGTCCTTTCATTTTCTTATGTCTTCCTCAATCTCTTTCTTTAAAGATTTAAAATTTTCATTAAGAGGTCTTTAATATCTTTAGTCAGGTTTATTCAGATATTTTCTTTTATTATTTTTTTTGCCCCTGTTTTGAAGGGTAGTGTTTCCATATACTCTTTCTCTGATTGCTTGTTATTGGTATTTAGAAAGGCTACTGAGTTTTGTAGATTAATTTTGTAACCTGCCACTTTACTGAAAGTGTTAATCAATTCTAGGAGTTTTCTAGTGGAGATCGGAA
>NW_008350390.1:4740-5438 GCF_000622305.1 Nannospalax galili
TAAAGTTGGGCAGGGGGAAAGTGGGAGAGTGGGTCTGTTAAAACCTGTCCTCTTTAAAAATCAAAGGGGAAGCCTGCTGTGTTGGCCAAACAGTGGACAAAAGTCTGCTTCTCTTGACTTCAAAGACCAGGGTGCTTATCAGCTCAGTTCCCTTTTCTCAGGATCTTGAGAAGTCCTTGAGACCCTGTTGGTGAGGGGGTGGGGCTATCTGAACCTTAACAGTTTGGAGCTCGCTATGTAGACCATGGTGCCCCTGAACTCACAGATATCCATGTGTGCGGAGAAATGGGTTGGTAAATACTTCCGTTATTCAGGCTAACCTAAAACTTGCACAGCATCAAATGACACAAACAGAGGACAGTGTGCCGCACCAGTGAAGAGGAGACACATAGCCAAATGAACCAATGAGGATTGGGCGGGGGGTAAAAAAGAAAGCCCTAACAGCACAATAAATGAGCTTGCTTGCTAACTGCTGAATGAGTTACCTCAGTACCTGCCATATAATCTGTCCATAATATGACACTTACTACTCTAAGCAGGAAAGTATTAGATCACTTCACCTTAATTGATGTGAAGGAAGCCCAACTGGCATTGACAGGGGACATGACCTGAGTACTTGGTATCACTCCCTCTTCCCCATCCCTTTGATGTCTTCACCAGCAACACAAGCCACCTCCCTCCATACCAGGAGCTTGAGA
>NW_008350391.1:0-534 GCF_000622305.1 Nannospalax galili
GGCAAGAGACCTTACTTGAAGTGTAGGCAACAGACTAGGACTTTTAAACAACCCAAATTCAGTACAAATAAAAATATAATTCTGAGAAAAGCATATGTATAAAACCTATAAAATATTAGGATCTGACAAGTTTAATTTACTTTCTACCATCAGTTCAAGTTCTATTTGGTACATTGAAAAGAGAAGATTCAGTTAAGAAGGAGCTCAAAATGATAATGTGTTGTTACCTCATTTCCTTTGTAATATGACTTTCCATTTACTTCCCAAAGTAAAATCGGACAAAATATCAAGCTAATAAAACACATTGAATTATTATCCACAAATTGAAATTGTAAAATTCATATATTAAAGCCAATCTTTCCCAGAATTAAAGCTGGCCACTTTTAAGACTGTGGGTATAAAATCAAACTTTAAAAAAGTAATTTCAGAATAATAAATTGTTTAAAATACTCTAAATACCAAGTGAAATGTTCTGAGGATAACGAATAATTGTAGACATGGAGAAACATTTACTCAATATAGTTGAAGAATGAA
>NW_008350392.1:0-260 GCF_000622305.1 Nannospalax galili
TGAATGAGGGAAGAGAGAGGAGGAGGAGGCAAGATAGAGGAGGAGGGAGGAGGGGGAAAGAGGGTAGAGGGAGGAGAGGGAAAAGTTAGTTCATGGTTGAAATTTTTAAAGGCTAGCTTGTACCTAACAATGGCTGCCACACCTCAGCAGTTAAGTTAAGCCTGGGCATACTTAATACCACTACCTGGCGGTCTTCAAAGACCAGGTCTTGTCCACACCAATCTACATTCACACTACAACCCAACTTTTCCCCTTACTTC
>NW_008350393.1:0-245 GCF_000622305.1 Nannospalax galili
ACAAATTGCTTTACCAAAGCAATGAATGTAAAACAATGAAAACTGAGCTAGAGATTGCTAATTATTAGTTATATTAATACACGGATTATATCGATGCTATTATTACATGTTAGCTTTTGCTCTTTTGCTGTGTTCATCCAAAACTGTACTTTTCCTTTTGTGTATTTTCAGAACCCTCCCACGGTATTATGGTGTAATTGTCAAGTAAGTTGTATTCATTTATAGTAAAAAATATGACTTTTTAA
>NW_008350394.1:0-582 GCF_000622305.1 Nannospalax galili
CTGATAACACAGTGGACAGTAACAGGGATGACAGAGTATATGGACTCCAGTGGCAGGGGGGAGGCTATGGGAGGGTGACATTTGGGATGTGGGTATAAAGATAAGATTATTTGGAGTGTTCTATATGAAATACACAAAAAAACAGTAAAAAATTAGTTATATTTGAGGAAGAAGCATTAAAAATTTTGAAAGATGCATTAGTGTTCTCTTCGTCCTTTGTTCTGTGTTCCATGAGCCTTATAGAGGTTGTATTATAGATGTGACACATAGGCTTGGGAAATTCACAGACAATCTGTATGTGACCAGTTGTGGAATTCTGTAATATCTGTCTGTTGAAAAACAAGCTTCTTTGATGGATGGTGACAGAGATACTTGGTGCAGTAGTGGCACCTTTATCTTGTGGGTAATCAACAGCTACTTAATTGAACTTAAAGCCCTCTCCAGGGGAGGAAACTCATGTGTGGTACTGTAAACCTAGACAAATATACATAGCTGGAGAGGTCCTTGATCTTAGAGAAAACCCCAAGGCTCTCACATCCCTAGATAAATGTAATTTCTTACTATGTGCAAAATATGGATCCT
>NW_008350395.1:0-409 GCF_000622305.1 Nannospalax galili
CTTACAGGCACCAGAAAATAATAAAGGAGAGGGTTCAAACGATAAAAAAGATCCTGAAAATTTCCTAACAGCAGATTCAACAGCCCTAAAAAATAAAGAAAAAAATCCTGCAGACTGCCCAGTAGCAGATTCAACAGCCCAAAAAATAAAATTTGACCAAGTCAGACAAAACCGACCCATCAACAAAATTAACTCTTACCCCCCTCTTGCTGATTTTACAAGTCCAGATATTAATGCCCAGACTTCAAAAACTCCCAAAGATCCCCAGATAAATCCCCCTCCCCCTTCACCTCAGCTGCTGCCACAGCCTGTGGCACCATGCCCTACAGCCATAGAGCAACTGTGTAATCTTAGGGAGAGTGGAAGTTGCCAACCTCAATGGCCTCAGGACCCCCAAATCCCACCGGTA
>NW_008350396.1:0-984 GCF_000622305.1 Nannospalax galili
CCTTCCTTCTTCCTTCCTTCTTCCTTCCTTCTTCCTTCCTCCTTCCTTCCTCTTTCCTTCCTTCCTTCTTCCTTCCTCTTTCCTTCCTTCTTCCTTACTTCTTCCTTTCTCCTTCCTTCCTCTTTCCTTCCTTTTTCCTTCCTTCCTCTTTCCTTCCTTCCTTCCTTCCTTCCTTCTCTTCCTTTCTTCCTTCTTCCTTCCTCTTTCCTTCCTTCCTTCTTCCTTCCTTCCTCTTTCCTTCCTTCCTTCTTCCTTCCCTTCTTTTCTTCATTCTTCCTTCCTCTTTCCATCCTTCTTTCCTGCCTTCCTTTCTTTTTATTTTTCTTTCTTTCACTTTAAGGGTTGTAGATGACAGGCATGTTATTGAAACAACACAACTAAGAATGACAAAAAAATAAAAGTAATGTTTTTAGCTGAACAGTTCTATGCATATCAGTGACCTGGTCAAGGGTACTCCAGACTGCCAGAGTCATTTGACTGAAGCAGGAGAATGAGAGCAATGATAGAGGAGACAAACCACAATTCATCTTCATTCACTAGGTTATTAACCTTAATTTCATCAATGGCAATCACTCTGAATTAACCATCTGTCCATCTGTGCAAACGAAATATATTGGGGAAATCACGAGTTTTTAGTATATCATGTATTTATAAATTTATGTCACAGATAGTGACAATTTAATTTCGTTATCCTTCCCTGATGTTTTCCTATGTTACTCAATAGTTTTTTTGATATTTCCCAATCCGACTCTTTTACTTGTACATGTACTTATAAATGTTCTAAAAGTTCAGTGGATTTATGAGCTGATCAGTCCCAGCGGCACCCTAAGCAAGGGGACTGTGACATGCACCTGACAGTCTTCACATGTCAGGAGTTCTTTAAGATGCTCAGCTCATGCCACAGCTTCAGTTAGAAACCATTTGATGCAAAACTTTGTGTTCGTCAATGGTGTGGGTGTCAGTTGAAAAGCATCTTGGTTTTTT
>NW_008350397.1:0-313 GCF_000622305.1 Nannospalax galili
CCGGCGCCATCTTGTAATGGCGGCGGAGGCTGTGGCTCTCCACAGAAGATCTCTGTGAGTTCAAGGCCATCCTGGTCCCCATAGTGAATTCTAGACCAGGCAGGGCTACATAGTGAAACCCTGTCTCAAAAGCATTAGAAGCAGGGTGGGAGAGATGAAATACATTGGCAATAGACAGGAGAACACATGTAAAACTTATTTACCATGCACAGCAGCCATACAAAAGACAGAACTCAAAGGGACCAGATGGTGGAGTTTTAAGTACCCTCTCATGGGAAGGGGGAAAGGGGGCTGCAGGCATTTTTAGAAGAAT
>NW_008350398.1:0-835 GCF_000622305.1 Nannospalax galili
CATCTAGGGTTAGTTTCAGGTTTGATATAATTTTTAGGGTTAGGTTTAGGACTAGTCTTTTGTCTAGGGGCAGGTTTAGGTTAGGATTTGAGTTCAGGATAGAGCTATGGTTAGGGTTAAGCTAAGGTCAATGTTTAATATTATTATAATGGTTACCACAAGGCTAGTGGTTAAGGTTAGATCTAGGGTTAGGTTTAGGGTTATGATTATGGTTAGGGTTAGGGCAAGGAATAGGGTTAGCATTAGGACTAGTGGTATGTTTAGGGTTAGGTTTAGGGTGAGGGTGAGGTTTTGGACTAGAGTAAGGATTAGAGCTAGGCTTAGCATTAGGATCAGTGCTAGGATTATGTTTAGGGATAGTCTTAGGTTTAAGACTAGTGTTAGAGTTAGGTATAGGTCTAGGGCTACAGTAGGTTTAGGGTTTAGGGTTATGATTATTTTTAGCTGTAGGGTTAAAGTTAGGTTCAGGGCTAGTGCTAAGGTTAGGGTTAGACTTAGGTTTAAGTTTGGGTTTAGGGTTATGCTAAGGTTAGGTTTAGGGCTTTAGGGCTATTGCTATATTTAGGGTTAAGTTTAGGTTTAGGGTTAGGTTTAGGTTTAGGGCTACATTAAGTATTAAGGCAGGGTGGAATTATCATCTGGGCTAAGATTATTGTTGGGGACACTTTTGTGTAAGGCAGCAGTCTCTCCATGTCCGGATAGCCTATGGGCTCGTCTTCTTATGCAGAGACTCCTTTTTTTAGCAGGGTGCCTTCCCGGCATCTTCCTGACCCATCTTTTGAAATAGCCATGGCCTCCGGCTCTGGAACTGCCAGCTTTTCCTGTGTGATAGCCT
>NW_008350399.1:0-130 GCF_000622305.1 Nannospalax galili
AGGAAGAGATTAACAACTTAAACAGACCCATAACACAAAAAGAAATTGAAATTCTAATAAAAAACCTCCCAACAAAAAGAGCTCAGGACCAGGTGGATTTACAGCAGAATTCTATCAGACATTTAAAGAA
>NW_008350399.1:196-760 GCF_000622305.1 Nannospalax galili
AAAGCTAGGTAAAGATACAACCATAAAAGAAAACTATAGACCCATATCCTTAATGAACATAGATGCAAAAATTCTCAACAAGGTACTTGCAAACTGCAAACAGACACACATCAAAAAGATCATTCACCATGATCAAGTCAGCTTTATCCCAGAGATGCAGGGAGCGTTCAATATACATAAGTCAATAAACATCATAAATCATATAAATGGGCTCAAAGACAAGAACCACATGGTCATCTCAGTAGATGCAGAGAAGCCCTTTGAGAAAATTCAACATGCGTTTATGTTTAAAGTCCTAGGGAGAATTGGACTGGTGGGAACATACTTCAACATAATTAAAACCATATATAACAAACCCACAGCCAACATCATTCTAAATGGAGAAAACCTGGAAGCATTCCCATTGAAATCAGGAACCAAACAAGGCTGTCCACTATCTCCACTTCTCTTTAACATACTGCTTGAAACTCTTGCAAGAGTGATAAGAGCAGGAAGTTCAAGGAGTAATAATTGGAAGAGATGAAATTATTCCTTTTTGCAGATAATATGATATTATATCTAAGA
>NW_008350400.1:0-246 GCF_000622305.1 Nannospalax galili
CCTAGTAGCAGAAGCCTCAGCAGCACGGAGAGCCAGGGACCCACCAGCAGCACAGAGACCCGGGACCCAAATGACAGACGCGGTGCGGGACTCGCCGCACTCCCAGGTGCACGCAGGAGACCTGCAACACATCGCACCCAGCGGTGCGAGGGAGACCGGTGCCATGCCCAGCAGCTGGCGCTCCGCGGAACCCCGCACCCCGATACCTGGCGCCCAACGTGGGGCCTCTGAACCTCGTGCCAGCGA
>NW_008350401.1:0-474 GCF_000622305.1 Nannospalax galili
AGCAAATAAAACGTGTCCAACTCAAAAATATGAAACACAGCGCTGGAGAGATGGCTCAGTGGTTAAGAGCACCAGCTGTGCTTGCAGAAGATTGGGGTTCAATTCCCAGCACCCACATGGCAGCTAACAATCGTCTGTAACTCTAGTTCCAGGGGATCCGAAGCCTTCTTCTGACCTCCACAGGCACTGCAAGACCTGGGTGCACCTACCTACATGCAAGCAATACACCCATACATATTAAATAAAAATAAAATATTTCTTAAAATTACAAGAACTTCAAAAAATATATAAAACATTTTTCTGTGGCTCTTATAACCTTCTTGGTTTGCCTCTCTTCATCACAGTATTTGATAAACTTTTTAAAAATACTGGTTTTATTCTTTGTCACTTGGTGGGCGGGTAAAACACAAAACAATGATTTACCTTGAATTGCCTTTTAACTCTATCTCTGTCATGTTCAAATGTGGCTGCTCT
>NW_008350402.1:0-731 GCF_000622305.1 Nannospalax galili
TTATATACCATGACTGAAGACAGAAGGCAAACCACAGCCAGTGGACAATGATGGGTGGACAGTCTTGGAACTGCCCGGCTTCTCAGGCCAGGACTCAGAGTGGGATCTGGCCAAACGAGTGAAAATAACCTTGTTGGCAGAATTCACTCCTGGCCTTTCTGTTGATGAACAGCACCCAGCAACCCTGTCAGAGAAACCCACGTGACAGACTGGAACCAGAAGAGACTGGGAAGCCACTCCCTCAGTAACTAGACCAACCTCTCTCTTGCAGCCCTGGGCTGATCTTGGACTTATCTTGAGCTGGTGCCCCTCTTGAGGCATCTGTTCTGTCTTGAACAGGGAGCTGAGGGTGTGACCTCTTCCAGGCCCAGGATTCTGATACTACACGCAATGGAGGAAAGACAACATCTTCAACAAATGGTGTGGGCAAAACTAGATCTCCACCTGCAGAAGAATGAAACTAGATCCTTATCTTTCACCTTGCACAAAAGTCAACTCTAAATGGATCAAAGACCTCAATGTGAAACTGGAAACCCTGAAACTATTAGAAGAAAATATTGACAATAACTTATAAGATATAGGTGTAGGAAAGGATTTTTTAAATCGGACAGAAGTTGCTCAGGAATTAAGGTTAGCAATCAACAAGTGGCACCTCATTAAACTAAAAAGCTTCTGTACAGCAAAAGAAACAATCAAAAAAGTGAAGAGAAAACCCACAGAATGGGAAAAAA
>NW_008350402.1:917-1177 GCF_000622305.1 Nannospalax galili
AAAAAACAAAGAAGCGTGAAATCAAATGACCCAATTAAAAGATGGGCTAAAGATCTAAATAGAGAGTACTCAAAGGAAAAAATAAAGATGGCTAAGAAACATCTCAAAAGGTGTTCAATACCATTAGTAATTAGGGAAATGCAAATTAAAACCACCCTAAGGTATTACCTTACCCCAAGCAGACTGGCTGGGATCAAGAGAACAAATGATACCAAATGCTGGTGAGGATGTGGAGAAAGGTGAACTCTCATTCAGTGCTA
>NW_008350402.1:1292-1933 GCF_000622305.1 Nannospalax galili
ATTGCAGAGACACTTGTACATCCATGTTTGTTGCTGCTCTTTTCACAATAGCTAAGAAATGGAAGCAATCTAAGTGTCCCTCAACTGACGAGTGGTTAACAAAAATATGGTATATTTACGCAATGGAGTTCCATTCAGCAGTAAAGAAAGATGAAATAATTAAATTTGCAGGTAAATGGATGGATCTAGAAACTGTTATGCTAAATGAAGTAACACAGACTCAGAAAAATAAACAACATATGTTCTCCCTCATATGTGGATCCTAGCACCAAATCCTTTTAAATTCCAGGTCCTTTCAATAAGATGATGCTATACAGCAGTCCCTTCTGTGCAAAATAACTACCATCATCACGACTGCAGCTGAACCTGATTGCTAAACATCAGTTACAATTGGGCTTCTTGACAGCTGTGCTCATTCATTAAAGGAGAGCCAAGCAGGGTCACTGGACCCTCACTGGATTATCCAGCCACTCTCCCCATCCATCTGTATTTAATTTGGTCCTAATCACACATAGCCTCCTGGATTTGGGGAGGGCTAAAGTATACAATCTGGGGAAGGCGAGGAAGAGAAGGCATGACCCATACTGGGTTACGGCTTTCCAGTGAGCATACCCTCAGGTCATACACCTCAACAACCCCTC
>NW_008350402.1:2202-3885 GCF_000622305.1 Nannospalax galili
GTCACTCAAACACCTCAGCAATCCATCCATTATTTTTGTAAGTAAGCTCAGTAAATTCATTGGTTCCCCAGGAAAACTATTATCAAACATTGTTTTGACACTAGAACGTTAAAAGGGGATAAGCATTGCTAAGCATCCCCAGGGAAAGAAGTCTCACAATGGTTGAAAAATTTGTTTGTTAATGTTATTATATCTCATAATTATTAAAAAAGAAAATGAGAATGTAAAATGTTAAAAAGATATGGGAATGGAGATATTTTCCAAAATAGATAGAAAAAATGAAAAAGCCCAAGCAAGTGATGAAGGTCTGTTTAGGTTTGTTATGATATATAAAGGATGAAACAAAAATAGTATACACATAACTCTTAAATTTCTATGGTCATACTTTAGTCAACTAGTTTAAGGAACAAAATATCTACCTAGTTAATGTTTTTCTGAGAATATTTAGTTTTTCACCCAAGCCTTATCTACATAGCACATTATAATTAAAAGTACCAGGCTGGTGGAACTAACCTTATTGAATGTTTAACAGCCATACTTTAAGGCCTATACTAATGTGGTCAGAGGGACTTAAAGGACAGGTTTTGCTCCTTGCCCTCCAAGGTCAACTAAGTTCCAGGGGACTATGGAGCATTTCTCTCCTGTAACTGTGGTGAGTCACCTGTCCTCTTGTTCAGGAAGGCCATGGATACCCCACAAGATGGACTTGAACCAGTGTCCAGTCTACAAAGAGGAAGGTCATCTTAGAGGAAACAGCTCATTCATGCTTCCAAGTGAAGCCAGACATGGTCGAACAGGACCTTTGACTTATCGTCACATAGATGGAACTGGTAAAAGAAAGGAGCTGGGCACCTAGCATGTTACCTCCAAACAGCAACACCACCATGGGCAAGCTGGAAGTTCTCAGGTTTAAGAGTTTTGGAATAATTTACTCACAAGTCCACTAAGAAATGCAGGAAAAAAAAGTTTATTTTAAATTTCCCAACTAGCAAGTTTAAGCTCTTACTGCATGTGTGTATGTGCATGCCCTTTCACTGTTAGGTTTGACATATATGGTTAACGCAGGACAGTCGATTATAATCCTAAGTGTCTTTTCAAGTCTACCCTGAGAATTCTGATGGTCAAAAGTCACGAGAACTTTCACAGCACTTCCTCCAACAGTGACCTGTTTATTTCGAGGTGCCCAGTATTCAACATAAATGCTAGCTCAGTATATACAACCCTCAGGCTGAAGGGCCAGGCACTGACCTCCCTCAAAGGGAACGCTTTCAGTCCTTCAGTACTGGACTACGGTGGCAGCCAAGACAGCACGGTCTGTCAGCTAGCCGGAGCTGCCATAGTGGAAAAGGGCAGGGGCAGGCAACACAGGAACTCTCAGAATTCAGCCTTCAGCCTGTCACCTCCCTGTTTCTGACTGGGACACTGCCTGTCTGCACACTACATTACTACATTCGGGTTGTTTTCACACCCCCTCCCCAACTCAAAACAGCCCACCAGGACAGCCCGGAAGGGGTCAGGGCCTGCGCCAGACCCTAGGCGGAGCAGAGCATGGCCTTTGTTTACTGCGGTGACCTTAGGTGGGGGAGGAAGCTGACGCCAGGCCCTGCCCCCTCTGGGCCCCACCCCCAGTCGGCTGCCCTCACCTCTCCGCTACCCCCACCCCCACCCCGCGGTCCCCAAGCC
>NW_008350402.1:4172-5535 GCF_000622305.1 Nannospalax galili
GGCCGGTGGCCCCGGGCCCGTGGGCTGCTCTCTCCCAGCGACCCGGAACGGCCCCACCGCCCCGCGCAGGCCTCCCGGGTACCCCGCCCGCCGGGCCCGCAAGGCTGCCGGGCGTGAATGGCGCCGGAACTCACCGAGATAGATGTCTCCGAAGGAGCCGCTGCCGATCTTGCGTCCCAGCCGGTCCCTGTTCCCGACCCTCAGCTCCATGGCTGCGGAGCGGCTCGCTCCTGCCCGCCCGGCCGCTTCCTGGGTCTGCGCTCCGGGAGGTGGCGCCGCTACTGCCGCTACTGCGGGTACGGTCCGGCTCCGCCCCCCTCACGGCCCGGCTTTCACCATCGCTTTCCGGTCGCCCCGTTGCTCCCAGCGCCTCAATACGGGGCGGATGGGACAGTGCGAGCGCCGCCGCTGCTGCTCAGGCCCGTACCGGCCCGGCTCGCCCTCTCCCCGCCGCGGATGACCTCGGATCTCCAGGGCCTAAATTCCCCTTCAGCTGCCCAAAGGAGCAGCCGCCATCGCGCTGTTACGTCACTTCCCCTAGCAACCCAGCGGGGCGGGGCCTCAGTATCCGAGGGCGGGGCCTTGCTGCTTCTGCGCAGCCAAAGCTGAGGCCTGCTTGTCGGTCTCACCTTGGTGGGCCCAGCTCCACTCCCCCATGTGCAGACAACTGGTCGCCCTGGGCTTTCCATTGCACACAGAAGTTGGAGGGAGCCAAGCCTGGCGTGGTAGTGAATGCCTGTAATCCCAGAACTTGGGAGGATGAGCCAGGAGGGTTCAAAGCCAGCCTGGGCTACATACACAGAGACCCTGTCTTGAACAGGGAGCTGAGGGTGTGACCTCTTCCAGGCCCAGGATTCTGCTGGCCTCTCCTATTTATTCTCTTAATTGCTCAGGACAGTCAGCTGACGACACAGTGACCAAAGTTCTTGCTCAGTTTTATTTGATGGTCAGGAGGAGGCAGTGCCTAGGTGAGGCCCAGGCAGGAGCAATGCTGCTGTTTCTGATGGCACAGCTTCTGCAGAAGACTCAGGTTTGGTCCTCAGCACCCACATCAGGGGGTTTACAATTGCCTGCAACTCCAGTTCCAGGGAATCTGACAGCCTGTGGGTCTTTAGCCTCCGTGGGCACACACATATACCTGGTGCACAAAACTCATTCAGGCACACACATAACATGAATTTTATTATTATGTAACATGTATGAGTGTATTGCTTGCATGTAGGTAGGTGCACCTGTGTCGTGCAGTGTCAGAGGAGGTCAGAAGGTGTCAGATCTGAAGCCCAAGTCCTCTCCATGTTCATGTACCACCCTCTTACTACTCTGCTATAGACTTGTTATAGTCGAGTATCAGGACCACAAACCC
>NW_008350402.1:6343-74581 GCF_000622305.1 Nannospalax galili
GAGTTACAGACGGTTGTTAGCTGCCATGTGGATGCTGGGAATCGAACCCAGGTCCTCTGTAAGAGCAGCTAGTGTTCTTAACCGTTGAGCCATCCCTGCAGTGTCCCCCCGCCCATGTCTATTCTAAACCCAAATGCCAATGGAAGCAAAGTCTCCCCAGGAAGGCTTGTGTGGCCCCTGTTGGGGGTTGGGGCACTGGAGATATCCTGACTGCCCCAGCAGGGCTTGGAGTGTACATTCTGTCATGTCCCTCCTGGGCACACCTCACTTCCAGGCACTGGGCATCACTGCGGGGTCTCAAGTGTCTGCACCATCTTTCACACCCAATGCTTGTGAGCTTCCAGATACAGCCAAGTCCACTTGGCTTCAACACAATTCCCCCAGCCTCCCAGATAGGGGGTCAGGTTCCACATCCCAATCCCAAGTGGGGAAGCTGTTTGAGGAGAGGGGAAGCCCAGCCTGTCTCATCCTGTGTCATCAGGAGAAGCAGAGAGAACAGATTGACCTCGTGCTGCATCCTGGCCTCGTGAAGGATGTCTTCTGTGAGCGGCCTCATTATGAGTGTTGTAGACCCTCATCTACGTGTAGTTCACCTTTCCTGCAGCTCACACCTTTAAAGTACACAAGTCAGCGTTCTCGCCTGCATCACAGAGGGCTACCACCGTGCCTCCTCCTCTTTTACCTCTAACCCCCAAATAAGCCCGTACATTATAGCCCACACCCTGAGTGGACAGGCTGGGCTTTGAGGGCTCAGACTTCATTTCCTGTGTGGTCCACAGAATTCAAAGTAATGACCCTGTGAGGTCTCACCATTTTCTACCCCAGCCTCACGGTGCCATTTCTTGTTGGGCAAATGGCAGTCCTGCACCCCCTCTCCAGAAACAAAGGGGCACCTTGCAACTGTCTCTTGTGGCAGTCCCACACCTCCTGGTCATTCAGCTCTGCTCTATCAGATGACTGCTCTGGCTTCCAAAAGTTTCTGTTCATCACACCTTTCCTGGCCTCCCAACAATGGATCCTTTGACTTCCTGAGCCATGAAACTGGCAGTTGGCCAATTAATTATTTTCTGTCTCAGGTCATAGGTCGTAGATCACTGACCAGCCCAAAGCTGCCACTTTGGAGGCAGTTATGGGAAGACAGGGCCATTTGCACACATTGTGGCCACTCTGGCTTCCCCTGTGCTGGAACCTGGGGCACCTGGGATTGCTGAGGACTTTGTACCTGGAGAGAAGGCCACCGGTTCGCTCCTCCCCAGCTGGCTCCCCAGTGAGCACCAAAGGTCAAAGGGCCCCTCTTGCAGCTCTGGGACCCCTGTAGAACCACAGGAATGTCGACCCACTTTGCTTTGCTGAAGTCTTGACATGACAGGAACAAGGCCCACGAGGACCAGATGTTTAGAATGTTTGGATTTTCCCCTGGAGAGAAGGCCACCGGTTCGCTCCTCCCCAGCTGGCTCCCCAGTGAGCACCAAAGGTCAAAGGGCCCCTCTTGCAGCTCTGGGACCCCTGTAGAACCACAGGAATGTCGACCCACTTTGCTTTGCTGAAGTCTTGACATGACAGGAACAAGGCCCACGAGGACCAGATGTTTAGAATGTTTGGATTTTCCCCCACAGCTTCAGTTTCAAATGCCCCTGCCACATTGCTCTACTCTGTCTACTCTACTTCCCTGCCAGCTTTCTGTCCACACCAGACCTGGGGTTTATACACAGGGGCCACACTGTCTCCTCTCCCTGCCCCTTTGCTAACCTTGCAGAGAGACCATGCACCCCAGGGCCCTGAGGTTGCCCCAGCCCACCTGTTGTAGGGCAAAGGCCTGGGCACCATCTCCATGGTCCTGTTCATACCCTGATCAGTAGCTACCATCTGAGGGCAGTGGGTCACCTAGATGTAAGCATATAAATAAGGTGCATGGGGTAGGCAGTGGAGGCCTGCCTGGGCCCTAGTTAATGTTCCTGGAGCAGCTCCCACAGCAGAGTTGATTGCGGTGATCTAAATGTGTCCCTCAAAGTTGTTATTTTGGAACCTCAGTCCCCACTCTAAGAGGCAAGTCGGTCACAAGGGCACTGTCCTGATGAATGACTGTGGAACAGGTTATGGATAAAAGGCGCTAGGCCCCTCTGCTGGCTCTCTTTGGTGTATTCTCTTGCCCTTTCCCCTTCTGCTATACATGATACAAGAAGGCCCTTGGCAGATGCAGCCCCTTGACCCCGCATTTCTCCAGACCCAGAATTAAAAGAACTCAATCTTTGTTCATCACAAGTACCTCAGACTGTGGTTGTCTGCCTCAGCTGCAGAAAATGGACTTAGGTGGCCTGTCCAGATAAGCAACACTAACTCCCCTGGGACTCAAGTTCCTACCCTCTGCCCTGTGTTCTGATGTAACTAGCCCTTGACTCACCATTGCCAAGTTTAGTGACTTTTCCTGTCACAGCCATCAAGAGGTTTAAGGAGAAAGCTGGGGTGGGTTTTGGAGGCCTGACTGTTTTCTCTGGGCTCCTGCTCTGAGCTGGGAGATGCTAGGTAGAAAGATCAGGTTAGAGGTCAGGGTGTGAGTGAGGACACAGGAAATGGGTGAGAAGCTCCAGGAGGTTTTAGGAGTCATGTCTAGGTTGGCTATGAGGGCCCTGGAGACTTGCTTTTGCCTGCTGAGGAGGGGAGGCAGCCAGCCAGCCAGGGAACCCAAAGCTTTGGGGAGGGTCTGTACAGGGAGAGAGGAGTAGGTATAGGGCTTGAACCCTCAGGCTCTCTCCTTGTCCTCTCCCAAGTCTGAGATACAGGGATATCATCCCTCCCCAAGACCCTGGATGCCTACAGGAGAGACTCGTGTTAGAATTTTCTGTCCTTATTCATCCATAGGCTTTGGCCTGGACTCCCAAGGGTAGCACAAGCCAATGGGGAGCCTGTCATTGCTGACGGAAAGTTGGGCAAACCAACTTGCATGCAACATTTGCCAACTGGACAAAGGCATAGGGTCCCATGACAGCATCCCATAACATAATGCTTGCCTTGGCTGCAGTTTACAACTTTGGCAGTGTCCAGGGGTGGTGGCCATTGGCAGACAAGGAGTAACCTTGGATTGAAGGAAGACAGCCCCCATGGAGGACCCATAGTGGTCATAGGGTGGGGGGCTGCTACATGTGTGGGTAGCAATGTGTATGCACATAGGTGCATGTGTTCTGGGCAAAACCACTATCTGAAGCCAATTTCAGTAAGTTCTGGGCTCACTGCACTCAGGAAAGACACAGGTGCCCATAGTAGCTGAGGAAGGCAGCACTTCAGGTTCTCAGAAGCTCTGTGCCCGTCCTGATGACTAATCAGGCAGAGGCGGGTAATCCCTGACCCATACTAGAAGGAAGGGAAGTGAGTTTGTGCCCCCTCCTCCCTCAACTCAGCCCCATGCAGGTGAGGCCTGGTAGAGGCCAGGACCATGGTGTGTTGGCTCCAGGGGTGCCGTGTGCCAAAGAGGCTTTTCGGTACACGAGTCATGGAAGCTTGGTGACAGCCCCTACCTGGGACCTGCTGCTCCATTCCCCAAGGGCCTGGGAAAGAAACTGGACCCTGAGTGTACTTCAGGCTGGGCCTGGGCACAGCACTGAATCCTCACAGCAGAGCTCTGCAATGAGCATCATTGTGTTCCACACTCTGGAGTTGAAGCTCAAGGATGAGCAGCATGGCTCTGGGAAAGCTGGGGCTCAGGCTGGACCTCCTGCTCTTGACCCCTGGCCTGAGACAGTTCCTGTTGATGTCACTTAGGCTCAGGTATGAGGGGGAGGGGCTTCTGAAGCAGCTCTGGGTCCAGGGCTGTCTCCCTAGGGCCAGACTGTGCAGCTTTGGGTTCCTCTCGAACTAACATCCTGCCTCGTCATTTCCTGCTCTGCTCCCTAGGTTTTCCTGCCATCAAGCACCTCTCATGGCCCTGGTGGGTGACCAGCTCTTGACACCTTCCAGCTTCCAGGCAAACCTGTTTAGTCTGAAGGAAATCAGTGGCCCTCCCAGACACTCCCCACTCAGGCCTGGGCTGCTGCACCCAGTCCCTATGACTACAAGGCTGGGAGGGTCCCATTTGTCTCTGGCCTGGAATTTCATTTCTTTCTTCTGGGCATGGAGCCAGCTGAGAGGCCTACCTAGGGCCCTGCTGTGTCTAAGAACCAGATAGGCCAGCGGGAGAGCTTAGCCTGATAACCAGGCCCTGGCATGTGAGCTTAGACACCCCCGTTATCCCTGCTTACCTGCACCCCAAGCCCGTGGAGCGGTTGACTGGGCAGTGAGTCACCAGCCGAGTTTCTCTTGGTTCCCTCAGGTAAGCACCCAGTGAGCTGGCAGCCTTGAGAACTTCCTCAGCACCTCCTCCCTGAGGCCTGTAGCCCCAACAGGTTTGGGCCCCAGTAAAACAGTCCATGAGGGGGTGGGTACTGCAGCCTCTGATATCAGTGCCTGCCCCTCCTCCAACAGGACATCCCACCCAACTCAGTTGGCAGAGCTCTTGAGGCCAGAAAGCCAAGTCCATTCCTAACCATCCCTGAGCATGTTCACTGGAAGCCAAGGGGAGGGTGTCGCAGTGCTGAGGGAGTGAGGCGTGAGATCAAGGCAAGATTTGTAAACTCTCTTGGGGGATCACAGCACCTGTTGGGAGGAAGAAGTGGGCATGTGGGGTTGGGAAGATGGCCATGCACAGATGCTGGAGAAATGACAACTGTTATGATTGTTAGAAATAATAGCCAGGGTTAGGCATGGTGGCACATGCTTGTAACCCCAGTGGAGGTAGAGGCGCTCAAGGATGAGGATCAGGAGAGGACCATCGAGGATAATTGAGGTCATCCTGCTACATAGTGAATGTGAGGCAAAATTGGGCTACATCAGATCCTGTCTCAAAAAAAGAAAAAATGAGGCTAGTGTGGCAGCTCGGGATAAGAGCACTTGCTGTTCTTTCAGAGGACCTGGGTTCAACTCCCAGCACCCACATGGTAGCTGTGATTCTGCCATCCTCTTCTGGCCTTCTCGGGCACTACACATACACCAATAACATATTGGAGATGAAAACATTTGTACAAATGAGTCACTTAAAAAGTGGGGGGGCTGGAGAGTTGACTCAGCAGTTAAGAGCACGGGCTGCTCTTGATTCTCAGTACCCACATGGATGGCTAACAACTGTCCTTAACTCTAGTTCCAAGGGGAATCCAACACCTTTTTCTGACCTCCTCAGGCATTGCACAACACAGATGCACTTATGTACATGCAGGCAATACACTCATACACATAAAATAAAAATAATAAATAGGCCAGGAGTGGTGGCTCACTCATGCCTTTAATCCCAGCACTTGGGAGGCAGAGGCAGGCAGATCTTTGTTGAGTTTGAGGCCAGCCTGGTCTACATAGTTCCAGGACAGCTGGGGCTACACACACACACACACACAGGTAAATTTAAAAAAATGTCTTGTAAAGTGAGTATAGAGCACATACACTCATAGAAAGAAAGCATTCTGCATTACAGCAACAAAGCATAAAAACTAAATGCAAAAACAATTATGAATGAAAATGAGTCGAGCTCCTTTAAATCTAGAAAATGGGTGGAAAATTAATAAAAGGGGGAAAATAATAAAAAATTACAAAGGTAAAGATACTACCAGTAAATGGAAATTAAAAGTAAGTGACAATTCAGGGCTGGTGAGTGGGCTCAGAAGTTAAGAGCACTGGCTGCTCATGAAGAAAACCTGGCTTGAGATCCCAGCACCCAAACAGCATTTCACAACTGTAGGTAACTCCAGTTCAAGGACTCCAATGTCCTCTTCTGACCTGTGTGGGAATTTCATGCACACAGTGTACTTACATACATGAAGACAAAAAAAAAATACACATAAAAAAAAATCAAAAATTTTTTCAAGTGAAAATTCAGGGAAAGTTTAAAAGATTTCTGTGTTTTTGGTTTTTTTTGGGGGGGGGTAGGGGGGTAGGTTAAGTACCCTGCAACATAGGCAGGACAAAGAAGACATGGGAATGTGTGTGAGATTGGCCAAGAACTTTGGTTTTTGGCATCTTTAATAGGTGATAAAATTGAGGCCGCATTGTAGTGAATTTCAATTGTCATTTTAATTGTCTTCATACTGAAGAAACGTTTTTATTGAAGTATAACATATATACAGAAGAGTTAACAAACAATATCGAACTCACCAAAATCAGTATTCTGTGCCCCCAGCACTCAGAAAGAAACAAATTACTAAAGATAAAAGGCTTTCAATACCACTCCTTTTCCCACAAAAGTAACCACCATCCTGGGCTGAATCCTAGTTTTGCCTGATTTTGAATTTTGTTTGCATGAAATCATATACAGCATGTTCCTCCATGTAGGTTTGGTCAGCAGTGCTTCATAATTTCTTCACTGTTGCATGCTGCTATAATTTGTGCATTACACCGCTGCATTACACTGACGTAAACATGTTATTTATTTTACTACTGATAAATATTTTTGTCTCCAGGTTTTTGGTTCATACAAACAATGCAATGAAATTGACTGTGTTTGTCATTTACTGGGTATCTATCAATTCCTCCTGAAATTATTGGACTATACACACACACACACACACACACACACACACACACACACGAAGAAACTTTGTTAAGATTCTGCTGAATAATTTTCAGGAGTGATTTTCCCAATATATACTCCTGGAAGCAGGACAAGTGTGTCACTGCATGCTTCAGTTGTCAACTTGACACACCTGGGTGGAGAGAACTTCAGCTGAGGGATTTCCTCCATCGGATTGGCCTCTGGTGCATTTTCTTGATTGTTGAGTGGTATGGAAGGGTTCAGCCTATTGTGGGTGGTGCCACCCCTGGGCAGCTGGTCCTGTGTCATATAAGAAAGCAGCCTGAGCACAGGTCAGGCGAACAAGCCAGTAAGCAGCTATTCTCCATGGTCTGTGCTCCAGGTTTCAGCTGAGTTCTTGCCTTGGCTTCCCTTGATGATGAATTGTGAGCTATGCCAAATAAACCCCTTCCTCCCCAAGTTGGTTTTGGTCAGTGTTTTTACTACAGCAACGTAGAGTAACTAGAAAAGAAATTCATACTGAGAGTGGGGTATTGCTGTGATAAGACTTGATATATGTGTCTGGGAGGATCGTGAAAGTTTTTAAGGTTTGGACTGGAAAAGTGAAGCTTAGTGAGCTTGAAACTTGGAAAATAATGCTGAAAGAGGTTTAGATGACAGGGGCCTGGCTTGTGAAGCTTCAAGGGGAGCAAAGACTGTACCAGGGCTGTTTGTGTGATATATTTTGGATTAAGAATTTTGGGAAGTGAAACCTTTTGTTTTACTGGGTTAACTGATGCTAGTTAGCTAGGGCTAAAAAAATCAGCTGTGAGTAACTAGAAATCAGCCTCATCAAGGTGAAATCTTATGGGGAGTATTTCCTTGGGGTCAGCACGCAAAAGCTATGGTCCAGGGGTGGCAAGGCTGCACATCAAACGGGCAGAACTTGGCAATGTTAATAGTCTCCCAGGTGGTACTGATGTTGAAGGCATGAAAGTATTGTACAAAAAATCTGAGGCTTTGTACTATGAGAAGTCAGAAGCCATTTGGTGAAGGTGTGACTTCATTATGAAGACCCCCAGGACTGAAGGGGTCATGGACAGAATCTGAGGCTTTGCACCCTGAGAGGCCAGGAGACGCCATTGGGAAGATGCAGCCTCAGTTTCAGTAAAGACCCCAGCATATTGGAGATGCCAGGACTATAGTGTAATCACCAAGGGCAACAGCAGAAGTGTGGTAGAACCAGCCTGAGCCTATGAGATGAGCTCCATGTGCTGTGGACGGCAGAGCAAAAAATGTGGCGCTGCCCAAGCCATTTGGAGCCCAAAAGATTGTGAATGAATCCCAGATGTCCAGCCTTGAGCCATTTTTCTGGACTTCAGTTTTGTTTAAGTGTGCACAATTCTTCCCTTTTGAAATAAGACAGTATTTAACTTGTTTTTGGATTTTAGAGGAGCCCAAAGTTAAAAAAGACTTTTTAAAGAGACTTTGAACTTTCAAAGTGTTTGAATTTTTAAGGGGTCTGGGACTTTTAAGGTTGTACTGTCTTATGTTGTAATATTAATATAAGATCTTGGGGATAGGAAATGAAAAGGTTGTGGTTTAATAGCAATGTCTTTTTGTGTCAAGTTGACAAGGGGTCAATTGTGCTGGGTAGCTTCAGTTGCTAACTTGACACACCTAAGTGGAGGGAACCTCAAATGAGAAATTTCATTCATTAGATTGGCCTGTGATCATGTCTGTGGGATATTTTCTTGATTATTGAGTGATGTGGAGGACCCAGTCCACTGTGGGTGGTGCCATCCCTAGGCAGGTGGTCCTGTATTGTGCAAGAAAGCAGGCTGAGCACAGGCTAGAGGAGCAAGTCAGTAAGCAGCATACCTCCGTGGCCTGTCCTTCAGCTCCTATCTCTGGGTTCCAGCCCTGAGTTCTTACCTGGTCTGGAACTCATTATGTAGACCAGGCTGGACTTGATCTCAGAGATCCACTTGCCTTTGCCTCCCAAATGCTGGGATTAAAAGCATGTGCCACCACACCCAGCTTTAGTCAGTGTTTTTACCAAGCAATTGAAAGCAAACTACGATAAACTGTCCTTCATATTTAGTATTTTCCATTTTTGTTTTTTAGTTTTAGCCACTCTAATTAGTGTTGTAATGCTACCTTATGGTTTTAACTGGCATTTACCTGGTGAATAGTTTTCCACACTTTTACTAGCCATTTGTATAACTCTTGTCGCTGTGATCAAATACCTAAAGAGAAACAGCATGAGGGTTTGTTTGCATTGTGGTTTCAGGGTACACCTTCTCTAGCAGGGGAAGTCATGGCAGCAGGAGCTTGAGACAGCTGCTGGTATTGTGTCCACAGTCAGGAAGCTGAGAAGGATGAATGCTGCTGATCAGCTCCATTTCTCCTCCTTACCTCTTTATTCAGAGACCCAGCCCATGGAGTGCACCGCCCTCATTCAGAATGAGTCTTCCATCCTCAATTTCACCGCTTTGGAAATACTTCACAGACAAACCTTCAGATGAGATGTCTAAATCCAGTCCAATTGACCGTGAAGATCAACCATCATACCATTTGAATATCCTTTTATGAAATACTTGTTCAATTTTCTTTCCCATTTTTTTCTACTAGGTTGTCTATCATTATCAAATTGAGTGACAGAAGTTTACATAATACAAATACGAGCTTTTTGTCAAGTGTATGAACTACAAGCATTCTTCCATTTGTTTTCTCTCTTTTATTGGAAACTTCGGCAACAAAAGTTCTTAATGCTCTTGAGGTTATACACTTTTTCTGTCAGTAAGTGTTGTTTTATTTCCAGTGCTGTTTAATTTTTTTTTCCTGGTTCCTCGTTCCTGGTTTTATTTTTTAACACATTTTTATTGAATGTTTGTGGATTTACATCCTAGTCATAGTTAGCGCCCCCTGCCCATTTCTCTATCTCCATTTCTTCATAGCCCACCCACAGGACTTCTGTCACATATGTTAAGGCCTACTGAGACAAGTTTGTGTACCCTCATGTCCCTCGGTGAGTTCATTCACTGGAGCCTGTTTAGCCTGTCTAGTGCTAGTCCTGTAAAGAAGATCCACTCTCCCTCACCCATCAATGATCAGCTGCCAATAGTTCCTCTCCAAAGCTGTGACTCCTGTCCATCTCTCCAGTTCTATGCTGGTTTTTGTCTGAGTTTGCATGGGTCTTGTGTATGCTGTCACCATTGTTGTAAGTTCATATGAGCAAGATCCCAGTAAGCCTCTGTTTCCTTATGGTCATGTACTTTCTCCCCTGGTGTTTACAATCTTTCTACACCCTCTTTTGCAATGGTCCAAGCCCTGGGTGGGTAAAGTTTAATATGGGTGTCCTGTGCAAGGACCCACATTATGCAGATTCTTGTTCTCTACACTTTGGATGTTTGAGGCCTTTTGTGTTCATTACCCTCTGTTGCATGAAGCTTTGCTGATGAGAGCTGAGAGATGCATTAGTATTCTCTTACCCCTTGTTCCACTATGCTCCATAAACCTTAGGTGTAGAAGTTCCACTGCAGATGTGTCACTTAGGATTGGGCATCTCACAGACATTCTGTGTGTGACCAGTTTTGGAACTCTGTAATAGTCTCTGTCTGTTGCAAACAAAGCTTCTTTGATAAGTTGTGACTGGCATACTTGTCTATAAATATAAGGATCCATATTCAGCATATAGTAAGAAATTACATTTGTCTAGGGATGTGACAGACAGGATTTTCTCTAAGATCTATGACCTCTTCAACCATGGCTATATTTACAGTGCCACACATGAGACTTCGCCCATTGAGAAGGCTTTAAGTCCAATTAAGTAGCTGTTGATTACCCCTAAGATAAAAGTGCCATTGCTGGGGCTGGAGAGATGGCTCAGTGGTTAAAACCACTGACTGCTCTTGCAGAGGACCTGAGTTCAATTTCTAGTACCCAAATAGTGGCTAAGAACCATTCTTAACTCCAGTTCCAGGGGGATCCGATGCCCTTGTCTAACCTCCATGGCATTGCACATGGGAGCGTTCACATACATGCAGGCAATACACTCATACACATAAAAGAAATAATAATTTAAAAAAAAAGATTTAAAAAGTGCCACTGCTGTACAAAGTACTACTATGTGCCTCATTTAATCCAAGGAGGGAAGACAACTTGATCCCACACTTAGCACTTCTGAGAGAAAAAAGTGACAGTCACAACCTCATTCCACAGGCATTTGGATCAGGTTAGCTAGCGAGATTTTCCTTCAATCTTGTCAAAAGGTCCCATCAGCGAGCACTTCTTAGAAGCAACCAATATATACAAAGAAAAGATCAAGAGAAATGGAGACCTATAAATTTCTCTAGAATGTAGCTCAATTAGAGCTAGCCAAGCTGCTGTGCATTTGGGAAAGGAGTACAAAGTAGTTTGAGGTGAGTTACCAGTGCCTTAAATGGTTAACCTTTGGCTTGAGGACAGGAGCCATTTCAAATTAGTTACATAGTGTGTGTCTATGCAACAGGAAGGTAGACTAGTGCAAATAGTTTAGCCAATGGTCCATGCATCATTTTGACAAAAATTCAAGTTCATGTAAACTGGATATTTTCAAGTTTAATGTGACTTTTTTTTTTTGGTCTTTTTGAGACAGGGTCTCCTTGTAGCCCCAGCTGTCCTGGAACTCACTATGTAGACCAGGCTGGCCTTGAACTCACAGAGATCCACCTGCCTCTGCCTCCCAAGTGCTGGGATTAAAGGCATGTGCCACCACAACCGGCTTGATGTGACTTTTTATCCCTCAGAAACAAACAGAAGAGGAAGTTTATACATTTCATTTTTCACTGCATAACAACTGTTGCAGATTATACTGGGTGAAAGGTCAAACACAAGTAACTTGGGACTATTATTACTAATTGTTCTTTATATAAATACCCAACACAGCAATGTTTAGTTTATTTTTCAAATACGAATGTTTTTAATGAAATCTGAACAGGCAGCCAGATTTCCATGTAGTAAAAAAACTTCTAGCCTGATGAAAACACTAACTGGGAGTTCAGGCCGCTACTAAACTGCACTGTCTCACCAGATGCACTGCCCTTTAAAGTCGTCCTTGGCTGTGGGCAAATTTCTCCATGGGCCTGTTTGTATCTATGCAGCCTGTTGCAAAGGTGAATCTTGTACCTGGTATGTAACAGCCATTAGTTAATGAGTTCTTACTGTCAAGGCCAGTATCATGTGATCTGTTTATGGTATGTACATGTCTGTTCTTTATCTGCATCAACTTAGGCCAATCCTTGTGTCCAGGTATCATGGCAGCCAAACCTGCTCTGCCCAGGTTGGTGGGGCTTCTCCCCTTGCCTTTCCAGGGATAACATAGTTCTTAAGAAAGCAGCACATGTCCACCTTGACAAAAGCATGTTAAATGGCATCAGTGCAACTTAACAAATTTATTGTGAGGTATGACATACAGTGACATGCCACCCTTATGTCTATGTGAGCCCCACTAGAAGGGACAGCAACTGGTCATCATTTGCTTTTGCATCTTTCCTTCTTTAAAACTCAGTTTTTCCAGCACCCAGACTGGGATGGACCAGGGACACGTTAATGAACAGATTCTAGGAACAACCATTACACAGGAAAGGAGAATTAAGAGAAAAAAGTGAAAGCACAAACTTCCAGCATGTGGGACAAGTATACCCAGCCAGACTCCACTATGGACTGTGAAAGGATTACAGAGCCAATTGAAGGCTCAGGCCTTCTTGAGGACAGGAGCCATTTTAATTACATAGTGTGTGCTATGTTTAATGGGTAGGAGGAACAATGTAAGAGAATATTTAGCTGAGAACCCAGGCTTTGTCTTTCTCTAGTACCTGTCATATAAGCTTGATCTACTGATTAACGACTTCCTGATTTAAATGATATGGTATCTAAAAGCCCAAGGAGTTCCTGTGTATTGAGCAGACTATATTCTATAGCCACTGAAATGTATGATAAAGACACCATATATCCAAACACGGACAAGCTTAATGTATACTTACTAGAATGTAGTAAGTAAAAGATACCAAATGCACAAAAATAGTAATAGTAGGATTATTTGTAAATTTTTCTTCTAAGGTTTAATGAAAAGTTAAAAAAAATCCTAGAAATTTGGAATGTCAGATAATTGCTTGTATACTATTTTACAAAATGCTCATTTAAGCCTTGACAGGCTCAGGAATTAATTTGAACCAAGATCTACAGAGGAAAAAACCCAAATCCACACCTAATTCCAAGTACAGTTTCAGTTAATATATCTGCTAGTTGCATGTCAGCATGTGACTTACTAGAGGATCCTGGATAGATCCCTGAGGCTACAGGAAACAATGATGTTTTCTGACAATGCCAAACCTGGAACCACCTGAGGGCATTAGAACCAATGACATCTACACTCTAACTCATCACAGTTTAAAGTTTTAAGATTCTCAGGTGATTTATACAAATTTGGGAAATAGTAACAATTTTCTATACTAATAAGTAGCATAAGATACTACTTAACACTTTCAAGAGAAAATTTCAAATGGAGGTTAAGTATACTTTCAGTAAGAAACCAACAACTTTATAAAAGACTAAGGTGATAAATCATGAAATACCAAAGTTTAAAAAACATAGTTTTAGTTTTATTTCAGCAACGTTTGGTTATCCAGGAGCAGTGAAAAGTTTGGCTACCTGGTAATAACCTTTCTTAGTTCTATCTACTACTTTGTAAGCTTGACCTTGTGATTCACATGCCTCAGATCTACTGTCTTGTCTGTGCCTTAAGGAGAAAAGGTATCAAATTCATTACAAAAAGTGTCTGTCACCTATGTCAGACACTACATTATCCCAGTCACCAGGAAACATTTGCCCTTTAGGGGCAATTAGGGTAATGCCCTACTCCTCACTGTCCTCCCTCAACTTCATTTCCCGTAAGAAATGAATGGAAACATTCAAACCATCAAAAATAAGACAAATTATTTTAAGGTATTAAAAAAAAAATCTCGACATGAGGGAACAATATGAGCATTAGGCCTGCAGAGCACAGAACTGCTGGAAGACGGCCAGGATGTGAGGGTCCAACTCGGCAGTGAAGAGCAGGTTCTCCAGGGTCACCATGTACTGCTGGATTATCTGGTGATGCTGTAGACACAGTAAACAGTTTTGGAGTCAGGAAAACGCACACACCCAAGCTTGTAGACCATTTCCCTCAGCAGCCCACCCACACTGAGGAATGAAAACAAGCAGGGAAAAGCAGTCATGCTGACAAACACTGGATTCCTGAAATGCCCCAACATTAAGAAACTGTAAGGAAATGGGAAAAGGGATGCTTAACAGTTTAAAACCAAAACCAAATAGTTCTTACAGCTTTCATCAAATGCAATTCATGATGCAAGACATGACAGGAGCTGCGGCTTGCAGCCGTACTACAGACCAGGTTCAGCAGGTGTCCCAATAACCAGACAGAAACCCAGACAGGCTCCAAACATAGGGAGCCAAAGCTTCAGAAGTGAGAGCACCTCGTCTCAGATTGAAATACACTCAGAGATGCCCATAGGACTGGGGCTCTCAATAAGCTTTTGAACTGGCAATAACTAAATATATCTAGGGAGAATTACTATTTGGATGCCTAAAGAATTATTATTATCAAGGGCAGGCCTGGTCTACATAGCAAGTTCCAGGCCAGCTAGAGCTACAGGGAAACCCTGTCTCAAAAAAAGACAAAAAAAAAAAAAAAAAAAAAAAAAAACGAATCGAACTTTTATTGCAGGGAATTAAGTGTCTGAAGAAGAAAAATCAATGTGAGCTCCCTGTACATCATTAAATTCAGCTGAAAGGAGGAGTTGGCGCTTGGTTTTTAGAAACCTCAGAAAGCTTACCTTGCTTCTTCAGGCACTGTTATCATGTGAACATGAGATTTTTTAAGGACTTTTATAATCCAATTACTGTTTTCTTACATTTTAGATTACAGCTATCCTGGGCTCTCTAGCATAGAAAACGGCAACCCAGGACACTCTGAGAATGCCTGTTCTGGCCTCCCTCTAGTGTAGGGGCTGAGATCTCAGCACACTGCTTAAGTGTGCCTGACCTGGCCTCCCTCTGGCATGGAGCTGAGAACTCAGTAGACTGCCTGAGAGCGCCTGGATCTGGCCTCCACGTGGTACAGATGGAATCCCACTGAAATGGGCCAATAGCCCATGGAAAACTGACAATGCAGAGACCTGAAACTTCAGTGCCTTGTCACAACAGGAGGAAGACCATCCCACACCTACCACCCCTCCAAGGCTCAGGGACTTTTGCATAAAGAGGTTGGCAGAAAGAATTTAAGAGCTGGAGGAAGGGGTGGAGTGTTAACTGGAAGTGTTTTCGGATCACTATGCCAGCAAGCTATAGTCACACCTCATCAAGGAGTCCAGGGGGGAGTCAGTTACCCCTCCCATCCAATCAGTCGACCGGAGCTGCATGTGGGGGAGGGGCTAAAAATATATATGCTGAGAATGCCAGGAGGCACCTCTCTCACCATTTTGTGCGGCTGTCAGGAAGTCACAGGATCTATATTTGAGTGTGGACTTTCCACTGTAGCCATAAATGAGGGGGTGCCCACTCTTCTGAAAATAAACCCTCACCCTATGCTCCGTTAGCAAGCCCAATAAACTACGATTAAAAAAAAAAAGCCAGAGGTAACGGAAACCATTATTCTACCAAAGTGGACCCCATGTTGGTAAATCCTTTGGTCTATTTTTTTTTCCCCTCTGGTCTTTTTGGGACAGGGTCTCCCTGTGACTCCAGTTGGCCTGGAGCTTGCTGGGTGGACTGGGCCAGACTTGAGCTCATAGAGATCTGCTGGGCTCTGCCTCCCAAGTGCTGGGATTGAAGACGTGTATCACCACATCCAGCTTTGGTCTTTTCTACCCTTAAACTTCATTGCATACATATTTTTATGTAACCTGATTCAAGTTTTTTTTCTGGAAAAATGTGTTAAAAATTGCCTCTTTTTGGAATAAAAGTATTCTTAAAAAAAGAAAATGGCAACCCAGAGTCTGAGTGATATAAAACCAATTTAAGTCTAAATCTTCTGATGAACAGTAGCGGCAGTAATGAACATGAACTACAGGGTGTACAGGGCCTACATAACCTCCTGCTAAATTTCATGAGGATTTTTTGGCAGTGGTAAGGAAAAAAACTCAGGGCCTCATGCATGCCAGACAAGGGTTTTAACACTGAGCTATAGTGCTAGACTGCTAAAGACTTTTTAAAATGGAAAACCTCTGTGGCTGAAAACTGGCTAAAAGCTATCTGCTCAAAGCCCCTCACAAACCTGTAGGAAGATTTGCTGAAGCCTCTCTATACAGTTCTTATACCACGGTGTTAATATACTGGTTCCATCAGTTTCACAGCGTACCAAGTGCTCAGTCAAGATCATGATAAACCGCTGAAAAGGATGGACAAAGTTGAACAGCATTAGAGGGAGGATTTTAACTCCTGAAACAAACTCCTAACCAAGGGTCTTCAAGTCCCACTTGCTCCCCCGACGGTGTGGACGCCTAACTTTCAGGATTCACTGAAGTGCTGCCAATCTAGAAAGGGACTGGCAATGTGAGAGGGCCCATTGCTGTTAGCAACACATAAAGGCCTTTAATGTCAAAATGACTTATCTTTTTCCAGTAATATTTTTTGGCATCTACATCTAAAAAGTGCAGCCATCTAAATCATAAATATGATGGGTGCGTAAATGGTGAGCAAACTGCAGACTCATGGTGGTCTCCAAGTGGTGACATTCCTTTGTAAATTTCTATATTCTTAGTATTTTTGTAAACTAAAAACAGCAATTTTTCAAACTAAAAGAATAGACTGTTTTTACATGTCCCAAACCGACCTACCTGAAATATGACGAGGAACAGGTTCTTCTGCTCGCTCTGGGCAGACTCCACTTTCTCCTGCAGTCTTTCTATCTGCTCCTCAAGGGCCCCATCCTTCCTGTCACTGCTTCGCTCATCATCGTCACTTCGCTGCAAAGGGCACAGGAGCAAAACAACAGCTCAGTGCATAAAATCTATCAAGAAAGGGGAAGGACTTTTTGTTGTGTGGACAAGGTCCCACTGTGGCCATGCTGGCCTTGAACTCATGATCTTCCTGCCTCTGCCTCCCCAGTGCTGGGCTTCACTAATTTTAATTTGAGGCAGGGGTGCTAGGGCTCCAAACCAGGAGCTCAGAGACGCCAAGGAGGTGATTTTATCACTGGGTTATATCCCTAGCCCCAGGGAAGGGTTTTATATTTAAGGGCTTACGTCCTTACAGGGAAAAGCTCTAGCGGCAACCCCATCCTTGCTAGGGTGGGGAAATTGGGTGGCACTGGTCTTGGTAACATCAGTGGGGTGGTGTCACTACCATGGTCCGCTCAATCATTAAACTGTTTTCTATTCTGGTGAATACACCTAAAACCAAGAAACCCTGCAATGGAAGCCAAACCAGAGATGATAAACTAAAGAAAGTAACCTTTGTGGCCAACACTATTCAGGACCACCCCATACAATAAACTATCTGCTCTCTGAACAGTTTTGTGCAACCTGTGACTCAAAAAATAAACTACTATCAAAGCAATGGATCTGGAATATCCTCCAGTTTTGAGCTTAGCTTCTTTTAATAATCAACACATGACTTACTCGTTTATGCTGCCTTGCCAGTTTCTCTTTAGCTTCTTCTAGCTCTTTCTGGATCTTCAGAACATGCTTGTTCATCTTACGAATTGTAGAGTGCAAGATTTCCCAAACAAACAACCTTAAAGTAATATGGCATTTGGTTACTGTATGCCAAGATGTACTTACAGATAAAACATATAATTTTACAGTGCATCATTCTTGAACTCACAGAGATCCATCTGCCTCTGCCTCCTGAGTGCTGGGATTAAAGGTGTGCGCCACCACGCCTGGCACCAGTGCATCATTCTTAAAAGCTGATATAGCTTTCTACCCTGTGGGCAGAATTAGGCTTCCTTCTCCAGCACTAGTTAATTCACAATTATTGTGAATTGTGCAAGCATCTTTTTTCTACCCACTGGACTTAGGTACACTCCCAGAGAGCAATGCTGTGTCCTGTCTTCATCTGTCTCTTAATAAGACACTAAACATTAGAAATAAATACATCTCTCTTCTAGATGATATGCAGTGTTGAACTTTTCTCACCATGGAGCCTTACCTGAGGCTCATTTTACACACTACACGCTTAGCTAATACACATTCAGCAAATTACATTGGGATAACCAAGAAAATTACTAGGTGATAACAGACTGATGAAAAGTAAGATGAACATTTATTATTTTTAATTATTTATCGTGACTTTATTTTTATTTATTTTAAGTGCACCCATGTCATGCAATGCCCATGGAGGACAGAAGAAGGTGTTGGATCCCCTGGAACTGGAGTTATGGACGGTTGTTAGCCATCATGTGGGTGCTGGGATTTGAACCTCTTCTGCAAGAGCAGCCAGTGCTCTTAACCTCTGACCCAACTCTTCAGTCCCAAAAGATGAACATTTATATATCGGCTATGTCATCAAGAATAGTTCAAATAGGAGGATCATCTGTGGGCTCTTTAAATGCCTGCTCTATAAATGGTTTATTTTAAGAAGCAGCTCTGCTGTCCTGTCTGCATGCTAGGCCTCCTACCCTCAAGACACAGCACAGGAGAACTTCTTTCTGTAAATTTGGATTCAGTTGACAATTCAAATGGAAAATAATCAAACAATTTACCCATGATAATGTTAGTAGGCAGGACAAAAGAAGAGCCCTCTAAGTCTTGGTAGGGGTCAGGGAAGACTTATGGAGTTAGGAATACTCGAGTAACTGAATGACCTCAGAATGCTTGGGGCTAAATTCATGGCTTTGACTGTGTAACTGGGTAAATTACTTAAAGCACTCTGGCATTTTCCTATTCTGCAGAGTATAACAACAATGGAACAACTTTTATGGTAAGCAGGAAATGGATCAAGAACACAAAACATTCAGGCTAAGGCTCACCACATATGTGGGTGTTTAGTGTTCTGAATGTCTGAGAATCTGAGAATGGCTTTTTGTTGTCTTCATTTGAGTATGCTAACTTGGCTGCCATAACAGGCTTTAAACACATTTAAATTGATTTATTTTGTGTCTGTGTGTCTTTGTGCTCACACATGTGAAGGTTAGAGGCCAATTAGCAGGAAGTCATTTCTTTCCTTCCACCATCCACTCTAGGGATCCAACCCAGGGATATCAGGTTGTCATGCTTATGGCAAGCACCCTTACCCACTGAGCCATCTCTTTGGCCTATAACAACTTTGATCAATCTGTCACTATAGGATTTAGTCAATTACAGATCAGTGTGCACTGGCAATAACAGATACAGTGGAGAATAGGACTGTGATAGACTTTATTTTCTCTCTATGCACATCATTTGCTTAGTCTTGATTCTGATCAACTGCAAAGCCTGTGAAACTCCAGAAATACAAAATGTTACTAGGTGATAGGAATTATTTTATAAAGTTCATGTTCTCTTAGGATGGGTAAATGTTGTCTCTTCTATGTGCTCCAAATTCTAGTCCAAACCTAGTAAAGTCACGAGACAGCTCCGATGAGAAGATCCAGTTTGCTACAGCAGCACAATCAACAATCTGCGTACGAATCATCTTATCAACCAATACAGCAATCATCTACAATGAGAAAACAAACAGGAGAAGCCTCACTGTTATGTAGGGAAAAAAACCCCAATAATCCTATGAAAATAAAACAGGGAGTCTATAAAATTCAGTTTCAATAGCAATGGAGACAACCGGTTTAACCAGTAGGTCATCCCCTTGCCCCACCCTCCAAATTGGGCTTCATGTAGTTAAGGTTAGCCTTGAACTTCTGATCTTCCTATCACCTCCTAAGTGCTACGATTATAGTCACTCCTGACTTAACCAGTAGGTATTAAGGTTTATTCTGCATTTTGCTTAGCTCTGGTACTCTGTATGAACAGTAACGATTACATGAAAAGAAAAAACTCTGAATGGTAGCGCTTAACCTTAAAAAAACAAAAAACAAAAAACTTTAAGTGATAATACCTATATAAAAAGCATATATAAGCTGGGCGTGGTAGCACACAACTTTAGTCCCACCACTTGGGAGGCAGAAGCAGGTGGATCTTTGTGAGATCTAGGCCAGCCTGGTCTATGTATCAAGTTCCAGGCCAGCTGGGGCTACAGGAAAAACCAACAAAAAGCATATATATGTAATTTCAACTGAAATCCCCTCAAATTAAAAAAAAGAAACACTATCAGAGTCTTAAATGTCTATTAGTATTATTTCAATGCCTTAATACACAGAATGTAAATAATATATCAAGACTTAAGAAATCTAAGTCTTGTTTGTAGAGACACAATTTGCAGACTCTGTCAAGCAGCAATTTTCTTTCTCGGCACCCAACATGTGGGGAGATAACTGTAGCACAAAACCAAATCACAATGCCTTTCAAAGAACGTATTAAGGGCTGTCAAGATGGCTCAGCAGGCAAGGTGGAACCAAGCCCAAGATCTGAGTCCGATCCCCAGGAACCATACGATAGGAGAGAACTAACTCCTGAAAGTTGTCCTCTGACCTTCACACAGGTACTATGGCACATGCCACATCCAATAAATGAAATTAAAAAAAAAAAAAAATCTTTTTGAGACAGGGTCTTCCTGTAGACCCTGTTGGCCTGGAACTCACTATGTAAACCAGTCTGTCCTTCAACTCAAGAGATCTACCTGCCTCTGCTTCCCCAGTGCTGGGATTAAAGGTGTGCAGTTTATTATTCCCATGGTACCAAAAAAGTTTACACATTTAAAAAGCGTTCTCCAAGCAGTATCAAATTTAATTTTGTTATGTGAATCTACATAGCCAGGGCCTTACTATCTTAACTACATAATTTTTACCTGTGGATGGTTCCTCCAAACCTCAAACATAACTCTCAGCACATGCAACTTTCCCTCGTCACTTTCTGCTAGGGTTTTGAAGACTTCATGAAACCTTTTGACAACAGGGAGAAAAACATCACAAATAATTATTCATTAGCTATTTTAATATTTTCAAAGCCTTTTCAATGTTACTCAATTTACAATGTAATAACCAGATGCAAAATAACCAAATATTAAACACTAAGGGCATGGAAAACGTAACTAGGAATTCAGCCTGTAGGGAAGCGGTCACCACGTCTCAGAGAGGGACATTTACATGCTCTTTTTCTTTCGAACTCTT
This sequence comes from Nannospalax galili, assembly GCF_000622305.1. Lineage (NCBI taxonomy): Eukaryota > Metazoa > Chordata > Mammalia > Rodentia > Spalacidae > Nannospalax > Nannospalax galili. The sequence goes on from NW_008350402.1 coordinate 27,118, forward strand.
GTCAACCTTAGGGCAGGTTCTTGCTTCTGTTTACTGTCCTTTCAAAAGCTACTGAGAACTTCTGCCTGTATAAGGGGCTGTCCTGAAAACCTAGGTTTTTAGCAATGCCTTGCAAGTAAATAAGCTGTGCGCAGAGGCTGCGAGATGTAATGGAAAGTGTTTTAGTCACCCAACCATACCTCACTCTAATGATCTATTAAGAACTTCATATTTAACAGTTTTAAGCCAAAATTACTATAGCACTGCTGTTCAAACATTTATACTTACTTTGCAAGAGCACTGAAGGAGTGACTGAATGATTTGGCTGCTAAGTGTAGCAGAGTCTGCACAAAGACCTCTATTTTCAATGGGTTAAAACTGAACCCTTCATCTGAAAAATATTTCACAGTAACATTTTAAAAAATGTAAACACTAATTTCCTGATGCTGTACCTGGAATTCTAAGCAGACAGCATGCTCATAGTCAAATGATTTCAGACACTAACATTAATAATCTTTCAATCATAACAACGAAAGTCCACCACTGATTTCAAATATTCAAAATACAAAATTAAGCATAACCATAATTCTTTTTTTTAGGAGATGGTTTTCCTGATTCTTCTACAGAATTCAATGATTTTTTTGTTGTTATTTTGTTCTGAAGCAAGATTTCACTAGTGCTGGCTGGCCTGGAACTTACTGTATGGACCAGGCCTAGAACTGTCATCAGTCCTCTTGCCTCTGCCACCTGAGGGCTGGGATTAACAGACTTGCAACCATGCCTGGCTTATGATCCATTTCTTTAAACAAAATATCATGCATATTTCCTTATTCATATTCTGTCTATGTGATATGAAATATTATCAAAATCAGTAAACACTTAAAACTATGACTTAAGATATCTAACAAACTCTTATCTTGGTCTTGACTTGATCTTCCTAGGTATATACTCCCCAACCAAATGGTTCTCTGTAGACTTGCCATCTACTCTCCTGATTTGGCTTAGAGCAATACATAGATTCACTTACTACAAAGAACTAAATCTTTCATTATGTCTTATCCAGTGACAAGACAAATCTCTCCTTCTGTCCTTATCCAATCACAATTCAGGTAAACTTGTATTTCATTTTGGAAACTTTCCCACTTCTGCTCAGAAAACAAAACAAAGCTAAGATGTTGGCTGAAATGGTACATACTCAGTAAATGTGTCAAGCATTAGTATTACAATAGCTTAAAATTTGGAGAAAATAACCATTATACTAAAAATATCCAACACACTAAGTCTTTCCATTTAGGAATCTGGATAGTGAAAGCAGAAATATTTATTTTTATTTTATCTGTATGAGTGTTTTGCTTGTATGTATGCCTGTGCATCACATGCATACCTGGTGCCTCAGAGGTCAAAAGGAGGAGTAGGATCCCCTGGTACTAGAGTTATAGATGTTGGTAGCCACCATGTGGGTGCTGAGAACAAAACCAGGTCCTCTCCAAGAGCAGTTATGCTTTGAACTGCTGAGCCATCTCTCCAGCCTTGGTTCATATTCTTAATATAAACTGCTTCACAGGATTGTTAGGACTGCTTCTCAGGTAAGGGTGAAAATATGTGATTCTGACCACAGGCAACATACCGCCTTATGAGCAACCAATGGAATTTGAGAAAACTCGTGTTATATCAGAGTTATGCTTATGCTTTTGCTTGATCTGTGCATAGTTCCACTGAAAAAAATAAGTAATTGTCTTACCGTCATCATCATCCTGGTTAGGATTTGGTACATCTTTCAGAATGCTGAAAATTTCAGCATTAGTTGCCTTACTTTTAAAAGCAACAGATAAACAGAGTGCCACAGAATGTCCAGGAAGAGAATCTAGAACAGAATGGAGGGGAAGGTAGATCAAGCGAAAGGCTACCCTTATCAATAGATAACTGAGAAACTGAAGAAAAATCCAAGTTCTTTCTTTTGGAAAGAATAATCTTTAAAGATCAGTATTTAAACCTTGTATGATACTATACATGAAAGTTTCACTTAATAGGTCAATGGTTTTTCACCTAAAACTAATTTTCATTTCAACACTTACAAACACTACTGGGTGGTGATCTTTTTCAGGATAATTCAGCTGTCTTATACTAATCTCCATTAGCCAGGAGCTGTTAAGTTCAAAAGCTTCTCTTTCATTTCTGCCCATAACCCTCTCTTCCTTCATCTGGGACACGAGTACAAATAAGGTGAGGGCTGCTGACCACAGAGAGGCTTTCCGCTCAATCTCTTGTGTTTACATTCTCTGATGCTTATTTGAGGCAACCCTGCATGCTTACTATTGGTTAGGATCTGTTGGGTGCTTATGGTATAAAATTTGTGTTACTGTAAAGGCATCACCAGAGCAATAGGAAATGTACTTTCAGTGCAATATAGTCAAAGAGGTAACCAAAAAGGCAATCTTGACATAAGATTAGAAGGTTGAGACCTGTAATGACTGAAGTCTACTACAGGTCATATAAGGACAGTCATGTAACTAACACCTGCTGTGAACTTTTCCCAGAAAGTAAACAAGACAATCACACAAAAACAAAACAAAAATCCTTTGTCATCAAGCAATTTACACTCTAGATGAAGAGCCAAGACATTAAGCACAAAATGTGAGGCTGACTGATGGTCTGGGATCTGCTCCATGCAACCTCAGCAGCCCGACCTGACACCTAACTCCACAGCAGTCATTAGCATTGCACAACACCTTGCCTTCATTAAATGTAAACATGGCACAGAGCAGAAAAGGACACAGCAAATCTTAGCTCCTCTGAGTCACAGTGCAATCTCAGAGACAATGTAAACAAACCTAGAAGTAGACCGCCATGTGCCCCATTGCTACTAACATCAGACCTGAACCATTATCAGAAGATAACCAATTCAGGCAATCACCATAATAAATACACACTTTCTGTTCCAGTACATTCTAGGTATACATTTATCTTACTATTCCTCGCACCATATTTAAAATGTCATGGAGAAAATACTGTAAAAAGTATAAATTAGAAAAAAGTTATGCTAGTAGTAACTAATTAGATTAACAACAAAATCCTTAATATGCAGTCGCTGGTGACAGGCTACTTTCCAAATAGAGGAAATATAGCCTCAGTCAATTTCTCCACCTACAAATAACTGACTTCAGAGCATACTTGCATATTTTTTTTTTAAGATTTTTTTTTTTACTTACTGCTACTTTCATCTCCATACTTGTAAATGCAGGCTGGGTTTGCAGGACATAGAGCTGAGAAGGTAGGAGGAACAATATCTAATATATGCTGGTGGTAAGACAACCTATAACACAAATAAGAACCTCAGAAAATATCATCAGTTTTATTCTTGATAACACCCAACTTGCCTGGAAAGCTATAATCTCTGGTATCCCCAACTCATCTGACAACCAAGGATCAAATGGGGCAAAAAAAAGGCGTAAACCCTTTGAAAAACAGCATAAGTAAACTCAGGCCTGACTGCATTGGGGTGTGGGGTAAGAGGCCCACAAGTCTGGGGTAAAAGATGTGAAGTGACAGTGGGGTTGGGTGGAGGAGGTAAAGTTAGTATGGTTGGGACACTGGTTGTGTTGCACCAAAGAAATACAAACGGGATAATTGGAGCCAAGTTTCTTACTGCCTGAGAAAGTACTTATACTTCATAGTATAGAGGAAGGCAAGAAACCACGTGGGCTTGGATGGGAAGAAAGGGATATACCTCTACCCAGAGTGAGAGAGAGAATTTGTGTCCTCCAAAGGCCTGGAGCCAATAACACCCTTCCCCCCGGAAAATACTCATTTAGAGCCCAGATCATAGTTCCCCAAATATTTATCTTTAAATAGATGAATCCAAGGAAGGTTGTGGAAATACATTTTGAGCTTAGAAAAGCTTACACCAGAAAATAGGAAAGGCTCATGAAAGATGGAAGACATGGGAAAAAAACCAAAAACCTTTATTTGCTTAATTTAGAATCCAGATGCTATGGTTGCCGAATTTTAGGCCTAAATCCTGATTAAAAAGTGAGATGGAGCTGGGTGTGGTGCCTGCCTTTAATCCCAGCACTTGGCAGGCAGAGGCAGGCAGATCTCTGAGTTCAAGGCCAGCTTGGTCTACACAGCAAGTTCTAGGTCTGCTGGGGCTACAGGGAGGCCCTGTCTCAAAACCCCCCCAAAACCAAACCAAAACAAAAAACCCAAAAACACCAAAAATAAAAAACAAAACAAAAAAAAGGGCAAGATGGTCCTAGCTCCAAATTCAAGTTTACCTCTCACGACTCAAAGAAGCTTCTTTTTGCAACAGAGACTATTATAAAGTTCCAAACTGGTCAAAATAGAATGTGATTGTACTGTGCCCAGCCCTAAGTGAAAGATCTACAATGCAACCTCTACACCTAAGGCACAGGGAACATAGAGGAAGAGGGGGTTAGAAAGATTGTAAGAGCCAGAGGGACAAGACATCTGCTGCTAGTTAATGCAGTTGACAAGCCAAAGTGGATGGGGGAAATTTTATGAGGTCCTACCTCAAAACTACAGGCAATCAATGGATGCTGAGGGAGGGAAAGTTTTCTCCAGGGACCAGCTCCCTTAGGCTATTAAATCCCAAGTGGGCAGCCCTAAACATAGGTACACACTAGCACCATTAAGTGGACTCAGTGTACACACACACATATGTATGTTATACATATATATGTATATTTACAAATGTATGTATATTCATGTTAACAATAATAAAGAGGACAAGAAATTGAGAGGAAGTGCACATGGGAGAAGTTGGAAGGGGTAGAAAAAAATGCAAACATAATATTCATGCATAAAATTCTCAAAAAAAGTGAGAAGATAGGCAAGAACCTAGATTTAGAAACGATATTGTGAAGCTGGGTATGATGGTGGACACCTTCAATCCCAGCACTTGGCAGAGGTGGGTGGATCTCTGTGAGATAGAAACCAGGATGGTTTACATAGTGAGTTCCAGGTCAGCTAGGGTTAATGCAAAGGAGAAAGAAATTATGTGAGCGAACCTAGGGGAGCTAAATGAAGGAGAAAACACAAAGACCTTACCTCATACATTTTTCTAGAACTTCTCTTACAAACTTTGGCTTGGGACTTTCAGGATCTTGAGTAAGACAATCTGACCTAAAGAGGAAACGTAGTTATATTAAGGTCTTACACGTAATCTGCATTACCCAACTTGCTGTAGTTCCTACCTATTATTTCATCTATATACAGTAACAAAGTATCAATGAAATGAATACTTCAGACATCATTCTTTTAAGATAATTCTAAATTATTTTTCCCTTTTCTGGATGTGGTGGCACATACCTTTAAACCCAGCAGAGGCAGGCAGATCTCTGTTTGAGGCCAGCCTGGTCTACACTGCAAGTTCCAGGCTAGCAAGGGCTACAAAGTGAGACCTTGTCTCTAAATAAATAAATCAGCAAACAGAAATCAAGGTCCCTGCGTGCATCTGTGCATGGGGGCCAAAGGACAGCTTTAGGTGTCCTTCTGGCAGCCACCCACCTTGTTTGAGATAGGTTTTCTTACTGGCCTAGAACTAGTTCATTAGGCTAGACCGGTTGGCTAGTGGGCTCCAGATCTGCCAGGAGCCTCAGTGCTGGGATTAAAAGTGCATGACTCCATGCCTGCCTTTTTCATGTGAGTTCTGGGGATCAAAGTCTTCATGTTTGCACAGCAAGCACTTTACAGACTGAGCTATCTCCATAGTCTGGATACTTAAGTTTTTTGATTATAGAAAGAGGAAGAATAAAACATTACACTTACCAATCTTCCCAGCTCCAACGGAACTGAAAGTTACTTAGATGATGAGAAAACCAATTAATAAACCTACATTGGAGAGAGGGGCACGGAAGAAAAGGGAGAATAGATTTTAGACCATGAATATATAATAATCTTTATTATACAGACAAACCTTATTTTATGATTGACAAGCACACCCATTACCTGTAGCTTTATCTTCTGACATTTCTTTTCTTGTGACTCTTCTGATTCATTTTAAAATTATTATTCTTTTATGTGTATGAGTATACTGTCTGCATGTATGTAAGTGCAGCCAGGGTGTACAATGAACTTGGAGGTCAGAACAGGGTGCCAGATTCCCTGGAACTGGAGTTATGGACAGTTCTTAGCTGCCATGTGGGTGCTGGGAACTGAAGGCAGGTCCTCTGCAAGAGCAGCCAGCACTCTTAACCTCTGAGCCATCTCTTTAGCCCTGCTGACTCTTTTATAGTGCCCTCCCTCAGTTCTCACAACAAGGCTACATTTTCCTCCTCTTAGGTGAGTGGCAGACACAGTTTAGCACTATTTTGTGTGCTATCCTTATATAACTCTCCCAACTAAGAAGGAACATACTATTTTCCTCATGTAACTACTGATGAAATGGAGGCAGTTAAAAGAAATTACAGATAAACATTTACAAATCATTTACAAATGGCAGAGCCAAAGTATAATCTCTTACACACATGATCTTTTAAACATTTTCATTTTTAGCAGGTGTGGGAAGAGGCAGAAGGCAGAAGCAGGTGGATCTCTGTGAGTTCAAGGCCAGCCTGGTCTACGCAGTGAGTTCCAGGCCAGCTGGGGCTACATGCTGTCTCAAAAGAGACTCCACCCCCCCCCAAAAAATGAAAAGAAGATCTTCTTTAAAGGATAAAAACTCATTCAATTTTAGGTATTATAGGGTTTATACTGAGTTCAATATTGTTTAAACTGTATTAATTCAACTGTGAACCTAAAAATTTACAGCCGCTTTTGAAAGAGATGTATCCTTGTTCTGGAATGTGTTACTGAGTATGTTAAAGCTGTAATGAAATGTTCCTTTTAATCATGTGGTTATTAAATTTTTAAAAAAGTTTAAAAAATTAAAAAAAATACTTCTTCAACGCATAAAAATATGCTCCTTATTAATTAGTAGATGTAAAAAACATTACCACTGAAATCTACCTGATGACTTTATATCCATGCTCAAGTGCCAAGGATCTCAGAAAGTAACCGACTGTGACTAGTAATCAGATATATGGAGATTAGAAACGCATGTGCAAACATCTAAGTATTAAATGCATTACAAATGAATTTTTCTGTATGAAACTGTATATTTTAATAATGAAATGGAGAGCTTTCTTAAAGGTTAAAACCTCATTCAGTTTTATGTCTTACAGGGTTTATACTGAGTACAATATTGTATAACTATTAATTCAACTGTAAATTTAAAAATTTACAGTCAATTTTGAAAGAGATGCATCTTAGCTCTAGAAACTGTTACTGAATAAGTCAATGCTGTTGTAATGAAATGCTTCTTCTAATTATGTGGTTATTAAATAACTAATTTTTTAAAAAAAAGAAATTTTATTTTTTAACTTATATGTGTCTGTGTGTGGGTATGTGCATACGGATATGGTGCTCACAGAAGCCAGAAGAGGATCCCCTGGTGCTAGAGTTACAGGTGGTTGCAAGCCACCAGATGTGGGTGCTGGGAACCACACTTAGTTCTCTGAGAGCAGCAAGCACACTTAACCACTAAGCCATCTCTCTGGTCCCACTATGATCTTTTCAAAACAGCCTACACCCATGAAGTCCCCTTTCCCTTACAAATACACTTAGCTGTTGAACTAGAAAGGAAACATCTTAGTGTGTTGCAAATGTCTTAAGAGCACTCAAGATATTTAATGAATGTGGAGGCCACACAATTGTTATTTTATTAGAGTGGAGAGAAAAACCAAAAGGTACTTCTTTAAAACACATCCCTCACAATCTCTAATTTCAATCACTTGAATTTATCAAGGCAATGGCCTAAGACAGTCCTGATAATTTTCAGATACAGATACAAAACATACAGAAATTAGAAAACTATTCAATTCTTCTGATCTGATTTGGGAAATGAACAAAAGAAACAATACCAGCTGAGAAAAATGGTCATACAGGCTTCTCCAAAAGAAAACAGTGAGCATGAAAGTACTGCAGCAGTAACAATCCAATACCGATTTTAGTTTATTGATTAAAAATAAATAGAAAACCTTAAAGCTGTAGGCTTGAAAACACTGCTCTGTAATTACTTTCAAAGCTATTTGCTTTTGTTTATATGTAATAAACACATAGCATTAGGTTATCTTTCAAAATAAATTGCTTCATTTTTTTTTTTTAATTTTTACTTTATTTATCGAGACACGGTCTCCCTGTAGTCCCAGCTGGCCTGGAACTTTCATCTTGATCTCACATAGATCCGCCTGACTCTGACTCTGCCTCCCCTCCCCAGTGCTGGAATTAAAGGTGTAGGCCACCATGCCTAGCAATAAATTTATTTTAAAGAACTTACATATGCAAGTAGAAAGTAGAAAAAAGTAGGCCTAAGCATCACATACAATCAAAGAAAACCACAGCATGGGCAGCATTCCATAGAGACAGACTAGAAAGACTAGTACTGTTATAACAAGTGATTTTAGGAAAGCATCAAAGAATCTGGAAATCTTTAAGTGATCTGAGCAAATTCTTCTATCAAGTATAAAGAACAGAAGGTGCTAACATAACCCTCAGTGCAGAAATAAGCAACTACTGTACCTGTCTACACACGTAGTGCTCATTGTGTCCAGACGCATGTATAGCATTTCAGTTGCCTGTGCAAGCTGTGAATTGGAAGATAAGGAAAACTACTCTCCACTCTCCTTCAAAATAAGCTGTGACAGAGAAAAAAAAGCAAAATACTTCCTTTAAGTCTTTGTAACAAGTAAGAACTTTAAGCACCTTTCAATTCACATAACTGATATCATTTTTTTGGTTCAAGTTTTAAATCCTCAGTGATGTACAATAAACTGGACCCACATCCAGGAACTCAGGATATTTATCACTTCTACAATTTCACCCATGCTCCTCTGCAATTCAAACCCTTCTCTCCTATCTAGACCTCTCCCTAAGCATCCACTACTCTGCTGTCACTAGAGGATTTTTTTTATTTTCTCTTATTTTACATAAATAGTATCATGCTTTATGAATTTTTTTTTATCTTCAACTCAGTATAACTACTTTTTAATTTATTGAAAATGCAGTTACTGCCTTCATTTAAAACATATTCCTCTTTATCCCATCACAGGGAACAAAATTTGTTTATTCATTCATGTATTATTGGACATTTAGATTATTTCTAGTTTGTGACTATTAAAAATTAAATTTCTGGGATGGAGAGGGCTCAACAATTAAGAGCACTGACTGCTCTTGCAGAGGACCCAGACTCGATTCCCAGCACCCACATGGTGGCTACGAACCATCCTTAACTCCAGTTCCAGGGGAATCCGAAGCCCTCTTCTGACCTCCGCTGCATTGCACGACACGGGTGCACTCACATACATGCAGGCAATACACTCAAACACATAAAATAAAAATAATAAATAAAATATTTTAAAAAAATTAAATTTCTGTAAGTATTAGTGCCCAGGTCTCTATCTAAAAATCCGTATCACTGTTCAAGAACAAAAACCACCACTACACAAAACCTTTTCCAAAGAAATGTAGAGATCAACAGCAGCAAACAGTCTCAAAGGAAATCTGAAATGAACTAACTGAAGGTGGAAATCTGGGACATACAAAAAGGGACTGAGATGCCTGGTATCTGTGCTTAGCACTGTACTATAATACAGCATGTGAATCACGAGGAGAGATTAAACTACAGGACTTTCTGATCATTTTATTATCTGAGAAGATCAGAAATTAAAGACTGAAAAGTAGGCATAAAGGTCTGTCTATATTATACATACATTCTTGTGTGTGTGTATGTATAAGGAGGACAAAAATGCAATAAAAACTAAACTTTTCATAATACAAAAGACAAATGGTAAAGAAAAATAAAATGGACATGACAATACGGTCTAGTCAAATGACAGACTGTCAGATTAGATATAAATTCAGTGGTTTAGGAAATGCACAAGAAACGGAATGATACAGAAAGCTACAAGAAAAATTATTTTAAACAACCCCCCAAAACAGACCTTTTAAGACAAAAGCTACTAAATTTATAAGCTAGAATCATTCCAGAATGATAAAGGTTCATTTTACCAAGGATATAATTCTGAACTTACCTGTACCTAAAACTAACTCAAAACAAAGCAAAACAGACCAGAGAAATGAGCAAACCCAGATACAGCAGAAGACTAACACCGCTGCTAGTAATGAAGAGAAGCAGTACCCTCCCAATCAGTTATACATACTGAACTGTTTCCTTATTACAATCAGTAGAACTGATCTAATGAACTTATAGAGGGTCCACAGCCCTCAAACGGCAGAATGTACATTCTCTTCATATTTGTGGCAAAATTATTACTTAAAAAGGCAAGGGAATAGCTGAGCATGGTTTCAAGCCTATGTGAGGCAGGTGGATCATCCTGAATTTGAGGCCATACTGGGTTACATGTAGGATGAGGCCCTATCTCAGAAAACAAAACAAGAGGCAAGGGAATGATCACAACACCAGAATTACTGGAGTGGGCATGGAAGAAGAGGGAGCTGACAGGGAGGACAAAGGGAGCTTTCGGGCCCAGCACTACATTCTATTTCAAACAGGTAAGTGTTAACATTACAAATGTACATTTTGGTCCAAGTCTTATTTGTTTAAATGGTGAGTTTATCATTAAAAAAAAGCAAATGTGAACTATGTTCCTAAAATCCAAAGCTTAAGAACATAAAGACAAATTTGAGAGACAGTTCAAATAATGTAATCCTTTTAAAAAGTCTAGCCAGGCGTGATGGCGCACGCCTTTAATCCCAGCACTCGGGAGGCAGAGGCAGGCAGATGTCTGTGAGTTCAAGGCCAGCCTGGTCTACATAGTGAGTTCTAGGACAGCTGGGGCTGCAGGGAGACCCTGCCTCAAAAAGAAACCCCCCCAAAAGTCTAGCCAAAGGATATGTATTTAAAAACAATGGAAGGATACAACTTGAGGCAGAGAGCCCGGCTGAAGTTTGCACAGCTCGATGAGCAGTGTGGTATACATCACATCAATGTGAGGGGGCGCTGGAAGCTGAAACAATTCTGCGAAGATCACCTACGGAAAAACTCTAAGGTCAGAATGCAATGCAACTGTTTTACAGCTTTGCTTTTCTACCTTAGAAAGACCTAAACATTACAACCTAAACCAAAACTTCCATGGCATCTGCAATGAAAAGCAATTATTTTTTACTCTTAGTAATTATGCTTTTAGAGATCTACAACTGAATATCATAATAGAAGCTCTTTTTTTCTATACATCAAGTAAGAGTATCCAAGATGAATGCTGATATGACCACATTCTTGAGACAGTGTGCAATAATTCCATCTTTGGAGGTACCACAGTTGTCTGAGGGAGGTATACTGAGGGGTCCGGTCCATTGGCACTATGTCTCTGTAGGTAATGAGAACCCTCAGTAGACTGTGAGGATGGAAACAGCTTAGAGTCGCTGTTTTACATTGTTACTCAGAACTGATTCCAGAACTTTTTAGCAATCGGTTTCCCACCCTTGTACCCCAAAGTCTAAAGCCTTAGCATGCATTCTTTCCTTTGAAACCCCATCTCTTGGGCCCCTGTACTTCAGTGTGAACTTCTACATATTTTGCAATTTTAAAAACACGGCTGGCTGGGTGTGGTGGCGCACGCCTTTAATCCCAGCACTTGGGAGGCAGAGGCAGGCAGATCTCTGTGAGTTCGAGGCCAGCCTGGTCTCCATAGTGAATCCAGGACAGTTGGGGCTACAGGGAGACCCTGTCTCAAAAAACAGAACAACAAAAAGACTTAGAGCCATATGCACATGTCCAGCAACTCAGAAAGCTAAGGCAGGAGGGTCAGGAGTTTGAGGTCAGGTTGTGTTATATAGTGACACTCAGTCTCAAAAAAAAAAAAAAAAAACGGGGGAGTCAGGGAGAAGGCTCACCTGCCTCTAAGCCTGATGACCTGAGTTCCACATGGTGGAAGGAAAGAACCAACTCTTGCCAAGTTGACCTCTGACTTCTAACAATGTGCAACAGCATGCCACTGCCCTCACTAAATAAGTAAATGAACGCAATAAAAAATATATACCTATAACATATTTTGCATTTCAGGTGGCAAATTCACAGTATAAACATACTCAAGTATTTTTATATACTTTAAAATAAAGTTTTCAAAAAGGTACAGAAACACGGTATAGATAAAATTAAGTTTCAAGTAACACATCATAACTATGCTTTTTCATGAGTACTTTACTATGAAAAAACACTGTACTTAACCCTATGACCTGTACGTCACACAGAAGAAAACACTGCATTTAGATGTAATCTCTTCAAGGTACTACACAATCAGTATTATTTTATACGAACCAAGAGGAGCCCAAACATTTAATTATACTTATTATTTGTGTGTGTGTGTCTGTGTGTACACCACAGTGCCCATGCGGAGGCCAGAAGACAACTATGTAGAGTTGGTTCTCTCCTTCCATCTTTACATGGGTTCAAGGGATGAACTCAGGCTGTCAGGCTCATGCAGCAAGTGCTTGACCTGTTGAGCCATCTCACTGTCAAAAGCATTTCTGTATTTCCTACTCCCAAATTTTCTTTAGTGCATATCCACAGCACTTGGTACTGGGCTACATAAGGCCATTTTCAGACAAGTAAATAATGTACTATCAGTATATCGCCCCCACATCTCTGTTGTCAACTTTCTCCCTCCTCACACCTTCCTGCTCGTCCCCTTTGTTTTGCTCCTACTCTCATGTCAGATACACATATATTGTTTTATGTATCCATACAAAATCTTGGACCCACAAATGAGAGGAAATCTGGTACTTGTTGGCAACTGACTTATTTGCTTAATATGATTATCCTTGGTTGTATGCGTTTTCCTGCAAAGGACCAAACTCTTTTTTGTCTTTTTTGAGACAGGGTCTTCCTGTAGCCCCAGTTGGCCTGGAACTTGCTATGTAGACCAGGCTGGCCTCGAACTCAAGATCTGCCTGCCTCTGCCTCCCAAGTGCTGGGATTAAAGGCGTGAGCTACCACGCCTGGCCAACTTTGCTTTTTATGGCTGAAAAAAATTTCATTCTTTCTCTTTCCACACCCACACACATATGTACACAGACAGACACACATGCACACACACAGATACACTTTATTCTACTTCTGTGAAGAAAGTAGGCACAAATACAGGTATGATTTGCGTTTTTTTATCCATTCCTGTTGCTAACCACCTAGGCCGTTTCAAACTTAGCCACTGTAAATAGGGCTGCAAAAAACACTGATTTCCAATACTTCTGTGATATGTTGACAAGGAGTCCTTTAGGTTAACACTCAGGAGTGGAACAGCTAATTCAATGGTAGGCCTCTCTTAGTTTTCTGAGAACTTCATATCACTTTCCATAGTGCTGAACTGGTTTACATTCCCACTAGCAGTATTTAAGGGTTCCCTTTTGTCTGCATCCTCACCAGCATTTATTTGTTTTCTTGATGACTGCCATTCTGACTAGGGTCATGCAATCTCAATGTAGTTTTGATGACAGTGAAGCTGCATATTTTTCATGTTTATTGGCCATTTGCACTTCATTTTGAGAACCATCTGTTCATTTCATAACCCATTTATTAACTGTATTATCTGATTTATTAGTTTTTCTGAGTTCTTTGTATATTCTAGGTATTAATCCTGTCAGCTGTATAGCCAGTAAAGATTTTCTGATGTTTTGTGGGCTATCTCCTGGTTGTTTTGCTGCATTTTAATTTCGTGAGGTCCCATTTGTCAATTGCTAGGCATTATTTCCTGAGTTATATAAGGAGCTCTATTTAAGAAGCCCTTGCTTATCTCTGTATTTGCAGCGTTTCCTCTACCTTTTCTTCTAACTACTTTAGAGTTGCAGGTCTTATGTTAAGACCTTTGATCCATCTGGAGTTCACTTCTGGGCAAGTGGGAGACAGATCTAGTTCCATTCTTCTATATGCAGATATCCTGTTGAAGAGGCTTTCTTTTATACAACAAATATATTTAGCATCTTTGTCAAAAGCCAGGTGGCTATAGCTGTGCGGGTTTATATCTGACTCTTCTATTTCATTCATTCCCTTATGTGTCTATTCTTGTGCCTGTACCATCCTGTTTTTGTTACTATGGCTCTGTAATATAATTTGAAATTAGGTATAGTTAATACTTTCAGCATTATTCTTTTTCCTCAGGACTGCTTTGGCTATCTAAGATTTTATGTGCTTTCAATATGGATTGTCAGATAATTATTTTATTTCTGTGAAAAATGGTATTAGAATTTTGATGAGAGTTATACTATATTTGTAGACCGTGTTTGGTAGTAGAGCCATTCTCACAATACTGATTCTTTTAATCCATGAGCAGAGGACTTTCCATCTTCTAGAGTCTTCAATTTTTTTTTTCAGCATTTTAAAGTTTTCACCTCACTAGCCTTTTACTGTGTTGGTTAGGCTTCTTCAAAGGCTTTTTATTTTTGAGGTCAACTGTGATGAGGCTGTTTAATCTCAATCTGTTATTGGTAGGAAAGCAATCAATTTTTGCATGTTAACTTTGTATCTTGATACTCTGCTGAATGTGTTATCAGATCTAAGAGTTTTCTAGTGGAACCTTTTGGGTCTTTTATGTAGAAAAATCACACCATCTACAAAAAAAGGCTACTTTGACTTCTTTTCTTAGCCGTATCCCTTTTATTTCCTTGCCTTACTGCTCTAGCAAAGACATCAAGCATTACATTGAATGTGAGTGGAAGATGCAGATACTCTTGCCTTGTTCCCAATTTTAATGGAAATGCTGAGTACTGAGTATGATGCTGGTCATAGACGACCTCTATTATGTTGAACTATGTCCTTCTAGTCCTAGTCTCTTCAGGGCTTTTATCATGAAGGAATGTGGAATTCTGCCAAAAGCCTTTTCTGGAACTATGGAGATGGTCATGTGATTTCTGTACTTGAGTGCACTTATGTGATATGTTACATTTATCAATTTGCATATGGTGAACCATTGCTGAATCTCTGGAAGTGGCCCTTGATTTCTGACAATAAATAAAAATTCATCCCTACCTTGTTTTACAAGAAATGATGTATTAGCTAGGTATGTTTGTAGAAAGGCATGTGTGCTGGATAACTTTAGTGTCAACATGACATACCTGGGTTGAGGGAGCCTCAATTGGGGAATTGCCTCTATTGGACTGGCCTATGGCCATGTCTGAAGGGCATCTTCTTGATGAGTGATGTGGGAGGTTCCAGCCCACTGTGGGTGGTGCCACCCCTGGGCAGGTGGGCCTTTGTTGCATAAGAAAGCAGGCTGAGCAGGGGCCAGAGGAGCAAGCCAGTAAGCAACGTTCCTCCATGGCCTGTGCTCCAGCTCCTGCCTCCAGGTTCCTGCCCTGAGTTCCTACCTTGGGCTCCCTGATGAACTGTGACCTGGGAGATGTAAGACAAATAAACCCTTTCCTCCCCAAGTTGGTATTGGTTAGAGTATTTTGTCACAGCAATGAAGAAACAAACCAGGACAACATGTTATCAGCCTAAAGTAATAGCCACTTACATGTCTGATAAGTAGACATTGTATTGACAGAGCAAAAGGTAACTTACATTATCCATGATAACTATCTATGAAGGCAGACATAAATAACTTTGGCTCTGCGTGTCAACCACCATTTTGCTAATAGAGCATCAGACCAACAGCAATTTCCTTGCTCCTTTGTTAAATGTCAGAGCCTGGTAAGTAACGGGGGGTGGGGTGGGGGGGAGCTAAAAGACCACACTTGAAAAATCCGTAGACCAATCCTGACAATTAGAAATAAGCACAATATGGACTGTATACCTCAACTATGTGGTAGTTCAAGGGGATCTTGTTCTTCCCTGGATAGCTCACCAGCTGTGCAGCACTGTGAAAAGTATAATTTAGATTTAGTAAGTACAGAGAGAGACATAAAAACTCAAAAGCATCAAATGAGGTGAGCTTGAATAAGAAATCTTTCCTGAAATATTCTAGTTCTCAGTTATTTAATTATGACAATATTATTTTGTCTCCCCCAGAAAAAGGAACCTAAGAAATAATATAAAACCAGTATATTTAGATCTACTAACAGCACATTTTAATAGGGTAGTCTATTTGTGAATACTACTTTCTCTTTAACCTTTAAAATCTAAGCCAAAACTTTCCAAGTTTTGTGCAAACTTATTAAAAACACTCTTGATACTTGGGTTTCTAAATGCTAGAAAATAAGGCAAAACCATTAGTATGCTTTTATTTCCATAACATCCAAACTAATACACCCCACCACTCAATTCTACATGCCGTATGGGAAATATCCACACAAAAAGCTTGATATCATATACACTGCTATAAACATCCAACCTCACTACATGACAAGGAACCTTGAGAAAGCAAGCATTTCAGAGACCAGTTTTAGAAAAACGGGGCGATAGAATGACTGCCATATATCTTTTAAAAAATTTAGTGTGTGTGTGCATACCAGAGGTGGATGTTGGGGGTCTTTAACAATGTTTCTTCACCTTAGTTTTAAGGCAAAGCCTCTCATTGAACCTGGGGTTCACTGATTGGCTGTGCTACCTGGCGAGCAAGCCCCAGAGAAGCCCTTGTTTCTGTGGCCCCAGCGCTGGGATTGCAGGTGAGTGTGGTCATACTTGGTTTTTAACATGGGTGCTGGGCATCTGAACTCAGGTTTCATGCTTGCTAGGTACAACCTCATACACACTTTTAAAATTATTTTGCTCTTACAAATCATCAGAAGAGTACCATGGAGAAATTCTTACCAGGTTTTCCTTTCCTTCCAGTAGGACTTTATGATGCAATGAAGATTCTCTTCTATAACAAACCTCTCCACTGAGTGACTCCCTGGCATAACAGGACCCTGAAAATAAAACCAAATGTACTCAGACACTGATCCATAACACATTTCTTTCATTTACTCATTAAATACTTCAGAATCTATTGTGTTTCATTCACTATATTGTGCAATGGGGAATCAAAGTTCAGGATTAAAGTTCTGTATGCCAGCCTGGCATGGTGGTACACATCTTTAATCCCAACACTTGGGAGGCAGAGGCAGGGGATCTCTGTGAGTTCCAGGCCAGCCAGGGTTATATAGTGAGACCCTGTCTCAACAAAACAAAACATTAAAACAGTTTTGTATGCCAGAAAAGTGAAAATCAAAGTATCAGCTTCTACAACACCCAATTCCACACTACCAGTGCCCACTTTACACATCAGTTTTCTAATTCTGAAAAATTGCATTTATCTGTGTATATGCACACACATGTATGTGTGTGGGCACATGTGTGCCATGGCATATATGTGGTTAGAGAACTTGAGAAATGTTTTGTCCCCACCAAAGGTTCAATGGTGATGGAACACAGGTCATTAAGTACAGTGGCAAGGGCCTTTATACATCAACTGTCTCTCCAGCCCCCAATTTCTAAATATGCTAATATTTTTTAAAGATTACTATCAAGGGGCTGGAGAGATGGCTCAGTGGTTAAGAGCACTGTCTGTACCTACAGAAGACCTAGGTTCGATTCCTAGCACCCACATGGCAGCTAACAATCACCCGTAACTCCAGTTCTAGGGGATCCAATGCCCTCTTCTGACCTCCATGGGCATTGCATGATACGGGTACACTTACACACATGTAGGTCATACACACGTACACATTAAAAAAACAATGTGTATATATGATTACTATCAAAATAACAAGAGAACACTGTTTCCATTTAGAAGGTAATACAATTATGGAATGTTTATACTCTGGCAAAGGAAGAATAAGCACACTGTAGAGGTAAAATCCATGAAGTATAATGAGCACAGGAGAAACACATTTTGAGACCAAATTCTAGTTTCCTTTACTAAAAATCATGGATATAAATGGGATTTTTAGTTAGACACACCCAATTAGACTATCAGGTAATTTGACCAGGGTTTTTACTGTGTATGTGATACAGCAAAGCAGGCAAGCAAGTCTACGTGGCATTCTGGAAGACCAGACTCACTGAAAGTGAAAGTAACTACCTAAGAGGAATCAAAACCAAGTGTCAAACTGAGGGTCTGTGTCAGTCTTGATCTAGCTTTTCCCACTCTGCCACATACTGCTCCACCTGTGTTGTTTCTGTGCTGACCCAAGGAGAAGAGGTTGGAAGCTAGACTGAAAGCTGTGCTGCTTTAGAAAGAGGACAACATTTGAAATCTTAACCTTTGTTTTTACTCTCTAAAAACAGCCAGGCATGGTAGCACATGCCTTACTTAAGTCCTAGCACTTGGGAGGCAGAGGCAGCTGCATCGCTGTGAGTTCAAGGCCATCCTGGACTACATAGTGAGTTCCAGGCCATCTGGGGCTACAGGAGACCCTGTCTCAAAAAGACCAGAAAATAAAAACAAAACAAAAAAAAAACCCAACAAAAATTATCTCATGTAGTGTTTCATCCAAAATCACAATTCTCATTTGTACTCAACTCACATATTTTGGCTTGACTGCATTTTGCTTTTTATATAGTTTTGTACACATACCTAGTTAGCTGACAGCTAGCAACGAGAAGACAGAGGCCAGGCATGCTAAGTACCTTATAACATGTTAAGACAGTCCTCCTTCACACAAATGCATACCCTAAAAAGCCCATTTCACTGAGGTTGGTTGGGACAGAGGGAGCAGCAGTTGTGGAACTGTACCCAGTCAAACATCTTTCAGAAACACTCTAGTTATCACTGTGTTTGCTGCCTGACTCTAAGACAGACCTATACATGCTGAGATAGAAAATAGTATGTGGTCAAAGAATTTTAATATCAAGTATTCACATCAACATCACATGCTTTATCATTAAAGAGTATAAGGGTTGCCAACAACTTGTTTTCATACTCAAGAACACTACAAAAATGACTCAAAAATTTGCTTATGTTAATTTGGGGAATTGATGAAAAACCATTAAAATTTTATCTGTATGTGTGTCTGTGTATATGTGTGCACAGAAGTGAGCCAGAAGAGGGTATCAGATCCCCTGGAGATGAAGTTACAAGTAATTGTGGGTGCTACAAACTGAACTTGGGTCCACTGAAAGAGCAAAGTGCTTTAATCATTGAACTCACAGGGAGAATCTCTGTGAGTTCAATGTCAGTCTGGTCTATATAACGAGTACCAGGCCAGCTGACCTTGTCAAAAACAAACAAAAAGCTGAAATGCTCAGCATAGTGGCCCACAAATACTATCTCAGAACTTAGTAAGTACAGTGCTTATTGTACAAGCATGAGGACCCGAGTTAGGATCCCTAGAACTTGAATTAAAAGCTGGATCAGGGGACTGGAGACATGGCTCAGCAGTTACAAACACTTGCTATTCTTTCAAAGGACCCAGATTTGACTCCCAGCACTCATATGGCGGCTACCAACTGTCCATAACTCCAGTTCCAGGAGATCCAACACTCTCTTTCTGGCCTCTGTGGGCACTGAATGCACATGGTGCACTTACATGTAGGCAAAACACTCAATACACATAAGGAAAAAAAGCTGGACCAGGCGGCTTGTGCATATAACTCTGCTGGGGGTTGGGGGTGTACTGGAGACAAGCAGAGCCTATGGGGTTCACTGGTCAGAGGGCTTTCAATAAGCTCCAGGTTCAGTGAGAGACCCTGACTCAAAAAAAAAAAGTAGAGCAACAGAAGACATCTGAGGTCAACCTCTGGCCTCCATACATATCCGCACACAAATATATACATTATCCCCTCTCGCTAAATAGCTAAAAGTAACAAGCATTCATCATGTATGAGACACTGTTTTATACACTTACAAGTAATACTAATTTAATCGTCTCAACATTGAGATACAGTCTATGATATCTTTAAGGATGCTGAGGCATAGGTGATAAGTCACTTATGACCACAGGCAGTACTTATATTCAAATGCCATTCAGTTTGGCTCTCAGACCTACCCTCTTGACTTGTGTACTATGCTGTCTCTCTTATCTATATATGCTAAACTTAAGTTTTTTGGATGAAGTAATGTCATTTACTGAATTAAAGTTAACTTAGTTGCCATCAGTCTTCTTTTTTTTGTGGGAGGGTCTTTTTTGAGACAGGGTCTCCTTGTAGCCCCAGCTGTCCTAGGACTCACTATGTAGGCCAGGTTGGCCTTGAAGTCACAAAGATCCGCCTGCCTCTGCCTCCCAAGTGCTGGGATTAAAGGCGTGCGCCACCATGCCCAGCTTCATCAGTCTTCTTAGATTAAAAAAAGCCTGAAAATTAAAAGGTTATTTCAGAGTCAGGTGAGATGATACAAGCTGTAATCCAAGCACTTAGAAAGCTAAGAGAGTTTGTGAACTTGACGCCAAACCAGTGAGATCCTGTCACCGACAAAAAAGAAAGAAGAAAAACATAAATCCATATCCATCAAGACTAAACCACAAGTATGATTCCAAGCCAGACCCTTCTAGGAACTCTGAATTGCTCACACACCTCTGGATCATCCGTGTAGTCAAACATTCTGAAGATGACCCTCGGCATCGGGTACACTGAGTCTTCAGTGTGAGGCGGAGGTGTAAAAGGAGGCAGATTATGCTGCAGGGCTTCACAGAGGATGCTGTCGAAGGCAAGGTAAGGCCGCAAGATGTGCCGCTCCTGCCACCGGTCCTTCTTCAGTTTCTGGATCTGGGCCCACAGGCAGTCTAGATACTACAGACAAACATTCAGTAATTAATAAATAACACTGACTAGATAATACAAAAATGTCTACCCTCTAAAATACAGGACACAAAAATAAACTAACTTGTTATTCCATATGGTACAAAGGAATAGCATTGTTTTTTATTCTACTTAAAAATTTTAAAACGCTATTTTTTATTTGTTATTTTAAGTGTACAAATATACTGCCTGCTTGTGTGTAAGTGCACCCATGTTGTGCAATGCCTGCAGAAGTCAGTTGGATCCCCTAGAACTGGAGTTACAGATGGTTGTTAGCTGCCATGTGGGTGCTGGGAACTGAACCCAAGTCCTCTGCAAAAGCAGCCAGTTAACCATCTCTCCAGCCCCATACTTAAAACATTTTTAAAAAAAATTGCTGTGTCTGTGTTTCTACATGGGTGTGCAACTACTATGGTCTACATGTGGAGGTCAGAGACAACTTCTGAGAGGTAGCGCTCTCTTAGCACCACGTGGTCCTGGGGCTCTAACTAGGTTGTCAGGCTTAGTGGTTAAGCACCTTTACCTTACAGAGCTATCTTACAGTCTGCCTCCATCCCTTCCTCCCTCTTCCCCTCCCCTCTCCCTCTCTCCCTTTCCCCCTCCCTTCTTTCTATATGTATGCTTTGCCTGACTATATGTCCCACTGTGCCCACAGAGGCCTGAAGAGGCATCTGATCCCCTGGAATTGGAGTTAAGGATGGTTGTCAGCCACCATGTGCATGCTGGGAACTGAACCCAAGTCTTCTACAAGAGCAGCCAGTGCTCTTAACCACTGAGTCATAACTCCAGCAACTTCCACGTTTTTAATTTAATAGCTTGTTTTATAAAGCTTATTTGGAGTTGTTACCTTTGCTATTTTTTAAATTGGGCACCTAAATATAAGTGAGTGAAAGCTGATACCCAAAAATGCAAGGGAATGCTCTGAGTGTATATATATATAATTTTTTTTTTTTTTTTTTTTTTTTTTTTTGGGAACGGGTCTCCCTGTAGCCCCCGCTGGCCGGGAAATCACTTTTTAGACCAGGGGGGCCTCAAACTCAAGAGATCTGCCTGCCTCTGCCTCCCGAGTGCTGGGATTACTGGTGTGCACCACAATGCTTGGCTCTCTGATTACATTTTTAAAGATTATTTTTATTTTATATGTCTAGGTGTATTGCCTACAAGTACATAAATGTACCTGTGTCATGCACTGCCCTTGGCGTTCAGAAGAGGGCATCAGGTCCCCTGGAACTGGAGTTACAGATTGATTGTTAGCTGCCATGTGGGGGCTGGGAACTGAATCTGGGTCCTCTGGAAGAGCAGTCGGTGTTTTTAACCATTAAGCCATTTCTCCAGCCCCTTGATGCCATTTTAACATATATTAAAATACTCTCTGTACGCTTGGGACTCTAAGGAAATGAATTCCTCATAGGAAATATTTGGAAACCTAGGTAAGGCATACAAATGCAGTAGTTTGAGAATTTTAAAAACTACATTTGTATTTATTTATGGATATGCACACATGTGTAAGGATATAAATCTGCCACAGTGCATGTATGGAGGTCAGAGGGCAACTTTCGGGAGTCAATTTGATCCTTCTACCATGTGAGTCCTGGGGATTAAACTCGGTCACCAGGCTGGAGTTGTGTTTATAGCACAAGAGATAGAAACCGATTCACCTCTTCTTGTGGATGTGGTTTATCTGCAGTCCATACTTGTAACATGGGCACATGAGTTTTCTGGCGTCTTCTAAAGATAAAAATGAAAATCTACACTTAGGCTTTCAGAAACAAGAAAAGACATTCAGTGGTTTTCATAATTAATAAAATGCAAATTAAATAAATTTAAATATTTTTACCCAATTAGATCAGCCAAAAGCACTATTTCTGGCAATGAGCTACCTATCACAAGACACAGGTAAATCTGTAGTTGCAAACACTGCTGGTGGTGGGGCTAACTGATACAATCTCGGGAAGACAATAGGACTATGCCTATCAAAACTGTAATTGCTCAGAACCTTCAACCCAACAATGTCCTTTGTAAGAATTCACATCCCCATAAATATATTTGTACATACATATTCAGATATACATACAAAACTATTTCCTGACATATTGTTTATGATCACAAAAGACTGGAAACAAGCTAAATGTTCAGTAATAGCAACTAAAGAAATTATGGCACATAAAAATAGAATACCATGTTCCTGCTAACGAGATGAATTAGGTAAAGTCATACACTTTCTTTTTTTGAAACAGGGTTTCCCTGTAGCCCCAGCTGGCCTGGAACTCACTATGTAGACCAGGCTGACCCTGAACTCACAGAGATCTGCCTGCCTCCGCTCCCAAGTGCCTGGATTAAAGGTGTGTGCCACCATGAGTCATATACTTTCATAAAACAAATTAAAGCTATAGTAAAAAGAAAAAGGAAGAGAAGGCAGTGTGTATATTGGATCACTATCTGTATAAAATCAAGGCTATATATACATGATATACCCATATGCAACACACACACAGAGACATATAAAAGATTCATATCTTTAGATTTCAAGTTTATTTATATCCAGCAATGCAAATATTAATGGTATCCAAAGAAGTACAACAAAATCAATCTGTAAAAACTGAAGGAACAACCAATATTTACAGTGGCATGGGAGGAAGGACCAATGTTGGTAAGGTTTGGCTTAAAATTAACTTATATAAAATAAATGCATGTGCCAGGGCAGTGGTTCTCCCTATATAAAGTACATTAGCAATACAGAGGTCTGAACCACTTTCCCAAACTATAACTCTGGGCAGTGGGGGGGTGGAACATTTTCAGTACCATAGGTAATTCTTATGCGTATTAACACTACAGAGATGATTACAATACAGTGTTTTATGCCTTTTACAAACATTTGAAAACAGTTTTTTTTTTTTTTTTTTTTTTTGGTCTTTTTGAGACAAGGTCTCTCTGTAGCTCCAACTGTCCTGGAACTCACTATGTAGACCAGGCTGGCCTTGAACTCACAGAGATCCGCCTGCCTCTGCCTCCCTAGTGCTGGGATTAAAGGCGTTCACCACCACACCGGGCTTGAAAACAGTTTTAAAAGAAGCTATGCAAGTAAAGTCTTTGCACTAACAAAGTGAGCAAAGATTTGCTTATTTGGAGGTTTTGGTAAGTGAGGACAGTAGGAAAATGAAACTGACCTAGAGAATACCTTCAGGAGCTTTACGGCATTTTAAAAAAAGAACTGAAACACAAATGGGTATTCCTGTTAACAGAGAAAGCAAAAACTACTTATATATAAATGGATATCCTTTATCCAAACAACCAAGAGTACAGTGAACTGTGCTCTTACTTAAGATAGCTTTCAGTAGTAGAAAAGATGCGGTCCATTTCTGCATCTTTCTTTTCATACAACTCCTTTCCAACCCAGGGCAAAGACGACAGAAACGCATACACATACCAATCCCGTCGCACCTGAAGAAGTTTTAAAAAGACTAGTTTAAAATATATACTGGTTGTCCGCACCCTCCCCCCCCAGCCCCCTTCTTTCTTCTTTCCAGTGCTAGGGATCAAACCCAGGCCTTATAGATGCTAGGCAAGCAGTCTACCACCAGTTAGTTCTATCCCCAGTTCCATCTTTTGTTTATTTGTAAACGAAATCCTATGGAAGCTATTTTTTTTTTTTTCTTCGTCTTTTTGAGGCAGGGTCTCCCTGTAGCACCTGCTGGCCTGGAACTCACTATGTAGACCAGACTGGCCTTGAACTTACAGATCCACCTGCCTCTGCCTCCCAAGTGCTGGGATTAAAGGCGTGCGCCACCACGCCCGGCTAGGTATATTAGTTCTAGTCTTATTAGAATAATTGAATTAACATAGAGATGTCAAAAAACCCACCAGTATGCCAGCTGCCTTGTCATTCAGATATTAAGCATTTATGGTGTGGTATCTGTTATCTTTTATTGCTAAAGACTTACAGGGGAAAAAAATCCTGGTACAGTGTTACCTGGACAAGATTAAGCATATGGGGTGGTCTTACCTGAGGCACATCTTCTTCCTGAGTCACACTTATAAAATTCTCAAACATAGCAACCATAGATGGGGCAGCAATCACATGACAATTCACAAGATCAGATAAAAAACGGACCTGTTAGGGCAAACAATTTCTACATTAAAACAAACTGCCCTTCATAAATAATTACAGAATAAGCAACCTTGTAATGCTTGAAAAACCAAAGCCCACAGCCTACATTTGGCCTACTGCCTTTTTCTTGCACAACATGTCAACCAAAAACAGTTTGTCTTTAAATTTTTAATGCTTGGAAAAAAAAAAAACAAAAAAACAACAACAACAACAACAACAAAAACAACCAACCCAAAACCAAAACCCATGAAATTCACATTCCAATGTCCATAAGCACACTTTCAGCGGGAGACAGCCATGGCCATCTGGCTACTGATAAATACCCTAGTTATTTCAACCTATTGTTGAAATAGGTTGGCTTTTCTGTTTGGCTATGAATATAATATTCACTTGAAAAAGAGAAAAAGATTTATTGGGTGTCCTCTGTGTGTCAGGGCTGTTAAACAAGCACTATTAAAGGCACTGTCTTAGAGAAGTCATACTTATTTGGGACAAACACAATCTCAACAAAAATCGATGGCTCCTGTACCGAAGGTAAATTAAAAAGTACCCTTAGGGACCAGTGACAAAGGCAACAGGGAAAAGCATCGTAAGAGACAACAGCCAGGCTAGGTTATAAAAGAGTAAGAAAGCACTCAGTGGAGAACAAGGAAGGCATTCCTGGCAGAGATATTTAAAAATAAGGTGTGCCCAGGGCTTTGTAAATAATGTTAACATAGCTGGAGGGGATACGGATGGAGGAAGAAATCAGATTGGGGCAACCATGAAAGGTCAAGCCTTAAATCTATAGCCTAGTAAGTGTCTAAAGTTTTTTGATTCTGTATTTAGTAAAGAACTTGAACAAATATATGTGTATTTATTGGATTACTACCAATCTATGTATTAATATCAGTAAGACTTAATTCCATCCATTGCAATTCAATATAAATAAGGATCTGCATTGCAGAAGAGGGGGCAGGATGGAGAGGAGTGTAGTAGAAAGCTGTCTTTTGGACAGACATGTCCATTGCACTCATACCTCACAGCAGCTGTGGTTACCCACAAAACCTGCCCAAGACTGGGTTTGTCAACATTCCTTCATGAATGGGGGCAGGACTCATGAAGCCTCACTTCCTTCCTGAGTTACTGGCAGTTAATGGTTGCTAGGAAAGGGGAAGATATTTTCTTCAGTGGTGTAACCACTAGTAAGTTGCCCACGTTATAGCACATAACCTCCAATGTATGTGTATGCAAGCAACCCTAATTAAATTCAGTGGGGGTCTGCCTCTGCCTCTCTCTCTCTCTCTCTCTCTCTCTCTCTCTTTCTCTCTCTCTCTCTCTCTCACACACACACACACACAAAGACACAGAAGTAGAAAGGAGACTGGTTAGGAAGAAGAGATTCAGGGGTAAGAGAAGGTAGTATGGGGACCAGTATGATGAGAATACTTCATATACATATATGAAACTAAAGCAGATAAATAAGTTGTTTAGTATTTATACCTTGCAACCCAATAAACCATTTTGTGTAGCAGGTTTTTAAGACTACCCACTATAGAAAACAGGAAGGAACTGAGGCTTTTAACCAGTAACCAACATTAGCACAGTCAAGTTACAGAAGACCATGTGCTGGATAACTTTAGTGTCAACTTCACACACCTGGGTTGAGGAGCCTCAAGTGAGGAATTGCCTCCATTGGGCCAGCCTGTGGCCATGTCTGTGGGGGAATTTTCTTGATTGTTGAGTGATGTGGGAGGGCCCAGGCCACTGTGGGTGGTGCCACCCCGGTAGGTGGGCCTGTGTTGCCTAAGAAAGGAAGCTGAGCAGGGGTCAGGGAGCAAGCCAGTAAGCAGTGTTCCTCCATGGCCTGTGCTCCAACTCCTGCCTCCAGGTTCCTGCCCTGAGTTCCAACCTTGGGCTCCCTGATGAACTGTGACCTAGGAGATGTAAGCTTAATAAATTCTTTCTTCCCTAAGTTGGTATTAGGAGTATTCTGTTATAGCAATGTAAAAACAAACTAGAACAGACCACTCTCTGGTGCTACTACTGAAGACAGAGTGAAAGGCAGAGAACTTAGAACAAAAACATCAAATAGAGAGCAGTTAAGAATACGACAAAATCATAAATTATGCTAGATTCCATGAAAAAAAAGGAGGAACAGAGAAATTTATGAGCTAGAATTGAGAGGGATTAAAGATGCACAAGACAAAGAAAAGCCAAAAATTAATGTTCAGATTTTTGGATGGGTTGCCTAGTAGATAGTGGTCACTGTGATGAGCTAGGGAGAAGATGGAATTTTGGGACTTGCAGGGAAGGCATCTCGGGGCTCTATTTGGGAAGTAAGTTATAAATTTGGGGACACAATCAAAATAAAGTTGGTTTATGCAGCTATGAGAGTGAATGAGAATGATTCAGAAGAACATGTTAAAAGTAAAAGCAAAGACAGAATCTTTAGGATCACAAACATTTAAGAGACCAAAGATGACCCAGTAAAAAAGACACAGGAATCAAAGGTAGGGGGCAGGTCTTCAAACAGTTGTGCTGCAAGGAGGTAGACTAGCATCAAAAGTAAAATCAAGCCACCTCGCTGAGTGGGAGCTTGAATGCATGAGAATGGCTCCCCAAGAACAGCTGAGGCTGAGTAGGGAACCAAACCTCAGAGCAAGGGATTAATCATCTGTCTGTATCTCTTTCCTCCATTATCATCTCTTTCTTCCATTTCAACACTAATTCATAATGTGTATACTTTTAAAAACTTACCAAATATACAGCTTCATTATAGTTGTTTGCTTTCAATGATTCTTTAAGTTGACGAATCATAGCTTCTACAAATTCTCCACCAAAGTTGTAATTTCTGGCATTCAGCAGTCCAACTAATGTTGTATAAATTGTCAATTTCTCAGGTAACAGACGTGCACTGATTTAAGAACCCACGAGACAACCCCAAAACAAAGGTTTTATATTAAGTTACTGAATTTTACAAAAAACTTTTATCATAAATTAACTTTGGAACAAAATGACTTTTAATTACATTTTGAAAATGATTTCAAAGGCTTATGTTTCATTGTAAAGTTTGCAGATGTTGCCCCATTATTTTTCATTAATCCAAGAGTTAAGAAACAGTTTGCTGGTGAAGTTATCACACCGCAATAAATATAACTAATGCTACACTAGCTTTTCTTCAAATGTGTTTAGTAGAAATGAGTAACAGTTTCACAGAAAATGGTTTCCATGGTAAAGTATCTCAGAAATGCTCCATGAAACAAGATTCTTGAATGCAAAATCATTAAGGGGGCATAGAGCACTCTGAGTTTCAAATTTTAGCTAACCAAGTATCATGAGACCAGAATTCCACTTATAGTTGCTTATAAAGGATAAATAAATTTTAATAAAAAATTAAAATCAGTTTCAACCAAGTTCCTATAAAAACTTTTAACATGGTACTCTAATGTAGTTAAAAAAATGTGGGGTCAGAGAGCTGGTTCAAGGAGTAAAGGCACTTGTCAACAAGCTTGATGATCTGAGTTCTATCCCCAAGACCCACATGGTGGAAGGAGAGAATCACTCTCTGCATATTGTCCTCTGACCTCCACATATGCTGTGACATGTGTGCACCCATACACAAAATAAATAAGTGAAAATGCTTACTCAAAGTATGTGATTTCATTAAAATCATTTGAAAAGTAGAGAAAGGATAAAAAAAAAAAACCTTAAAAAAATAAGAAATCAATGTTTCACAATGAAAGAAGTCTTGAGATAAAGCTCAAAAAGCAAAGCAGGTTAATAACTAATGATAATTCAGTGGAGAATTTTCTTATTGCTCTATTTCCCTAAAGTACTTTGCTAAGTATTAAGACAATCTGGGACCTAAAACAATACTTGTATTGAAAGCAAATGATGTTCCCTAAAGCTTTCTCCAAATAAAATTTTTTTTAAAGGATGCTGCCAATCAATACTACCCTACCCTCAAACAAACATGACTTCCAAAAAGAGTTTTGTCAGCATAACTGCTATATGATTCTTTAACACATATTATCAGAACAGAAGGTACCCTATGGATAACACAATAAAATGATTTTGTTTTCATAGTTTCTTAGTCCAGGGATACACCTTCCTTTATATTGATTGGATTCATTTTAAAAATTGACAACAAAAATTAACTATGAGAGGTTAAAATGAAATCTGAGTTTCACTTTGTATGTACATTTTTTAAAATTAAAAAATGATGGGGCTGGAGAGATGACTCAGTGATTAAGAGCACTAGCTGTTCTTGCAGAGGACCTGGCTTTGAATCCCAGTACCCACATGGCGGCTAACAACCATCCATGTTCATAATTCTAGTTCCACTGGATTCAACCCTCTTCTGTCCTCCTCAGGCACTGCATGACACAGGTGCACTTACACACATGCAGGCATACCATTCATACACATAAAATAGAAGCAAATAAATAAAAATTTAAAAATAAAAAAATGAGCTGAAAGTATTTAAAATTATTTAAACAAACAAACAAGCTAACAATAAGCTAAACTTTACACATGTAAATGTGCAGTCTTTTAAAAAAAATCTCTAAATGAGAGATATACTTCTCTCATCTATATTCTGATTTAAAAAGTTAACTCAAATGATTTTAAAATTCCAAGAAACAAAACGTAAAGAAAACACTGTATTAGTCCTCCTATCAGTTCCCTTAGAAATGTAAGTTTAGCAAAGGGCCAAAGATGAATATTTCATTGCACAAATTCCAGAACAGAAGGAAGCCAATGATCTACATGTAACATAAGCACATCTTTGAACATTTCCAGAAGCATGAGAGTAGATAATACATTATCACCTGGATTCATAAATCTTTTGCATACATACACTGTACAAAGAAGCCTTAAGATCTTGCTCTTGTAGTTAGGAAGATCAGCTTCCAAAACGCCAGCCAAGCCTTCTAGATTGCTCTCCAAAGAGCAGGCACTCTGTGGAAGGCACCACATTAATTACTTGTTCAGAACTCAGCAATCAGTGAATTAAAATCCAAATTTCTAGATGGCCATGAAAACACTAAGGTAACATTAAAACATTAAACATATAAGGCACTATGATACTTATGTGGAGAAAGAAATAAGAACTAATGACAATTCTGGGGCGAATTCTCCTGGTATCAATTCAGGTAGTCACTGTTCTTTAGAAAGATGTTCCATGAAGGCAGTCAATGAAATTTAAAAAATAAGTTATCCAAGCAGAAGCAGCATTACAAATGGGAGGATTCCACAGGCTGTGATCTATCTCTTACTGAGTATCTGACTCAAGTACCCATGTCTGGTTCAGGTCTTTTACTGAAAGGACTATTCCTTAGGTCTGTTTTAATATTCACCTATGAAAATTACTAAATAGTAAAAATTCTCAATTATCTGAATCCTAGGAATTTCAAACTATATTCACTTGGGGATACAGGTGCATAGTAAAATACAAGCTCTGTTTTAAACAAACATCAACCAGTTTTCAATTGCAGAAATTTATCAAAGCACAATCAAGCCACAACCCTAACCACTGGGCTTGGTGCATACCTTTTCTCCCACTTTGCATATTAAAGATTCTAAATGATCTTCTGTTTCATTTGCATCAGAAGTCTTCCTCCGTTTGTGAGGTTGTCCACCTATTTCAGCAACATAAAAAAATTTGCAATGTTACACAATGAATCTGCTCTCACAAAAATTTTATCTTACCATTTTAGCTACTGTTGGTGAGTCTGATTCTTTAGTGACTAAGCCATCTCTCCAGCTCCAGAGTAAACTGTCTTAACTCACCCTCAGTTTCTAAGCTGGATTAAGAGTATAGGAGTCTTAAACTATTTTCTTTTAAAGATTTGTATGTGTGAGTGTATGGATATGTATGTGTGCATCACGTACAGAGGTCAGAAAAGGGCATTAGGTGTTTTCCTCTATCATCTCCTCTAGCACTCTCTACCCATTCCTTCAAAGCAGGGTCCCTTCCTGAACCTGGGACTCACATTTTCTAGGCTTGAGGCCAGAAAGTCACAAAATCCTGTCTCCACCTCCTCTGAGCTCAGGTTACAGGTATGTGTTGGCTACCTGTCTTGTTATGTGGGTCCTGAGATTCAAACTCTAGTCTTCATTGATTGTGTAGTACATGCTCTTAATTGCGGAGCCATTTCTCCAGCCCCAGTCTCTATTCTTTGTTTTTGAGACAGGGTTTCCCTGTAACCCCAGTTGCCCTAGAACTTGCTATGAGGACTGGGCTAGCCTCAAACTGAAATTCACCTGCCTCTACCTCCAAAGTGCTGGGACTAAAAATGTGCACCACCACAACTTTATTCCCACCCTGCCTTTCAAGTCTCTGTTCTTTTTTAAAAAAATATTTTATTTATTTTATGTGTATGAGCGTACTGCCTGCATATATGTGAGTGCACCCATGTCATGCAATGCCACAGGGATCAGAAGAGGGCTTCGGATTCCCCTGGAACTGTAGTTAAGGATGGTTCGTAGCCGCCATGTGGGTGCTGGGAATTGAACCTGAGTCCTCTGCAAGACAGTGCTCTTAACCACTGAGCCATCTCTCCAGTCTCTATTCTTAAGGCCACTATAAACAGTAATTCCAGGAAGCATTATTTCAGAATTTTGCCTGAAGTGTCCACAGAGCCAGATTTGGTTCCCAGCATCCACATACCAGCTCATAATTGACTCTAACTCTAGTTTCTGGGCTCTGATGCCCTCTTCTGGTCTCCTCAGGTAGGAGACCTTCATATCAGACACATACATACAAGCAGACACACACATAAAAATAAAGATTAAGAAAAAGAAAGAAAATCAGGTGTGATGGCACCAGTCTGTAATCCAAGCACTAGGGGAGTGGAGGTAGATCAGAAATTCAAAATCATTCTCAGCTACACAGCAAGTTCAAGGTTAGTCTGGGATACATGATGAGACTTGTTTCAGAAAGAAAACTCCTATTAGGTGTGAATATGAAAAGAAAAAACTCAGGGAAAAGAAAACATGAGATTCCTCATTTGGTTTAACTCTTCAATTAATAGTTTTGGTTCAGGGGAATACAATGAGCATACACAAGGACCTTATTTCTAAGTACATTTACTAAGTCACAATGTCTCTTAAGGGTCCACTACCTGAAGCAGTAACTTGCTTTTATTTCCAGGATTCAGACACTGTAGAAAATCTGCACACTCAACGTAATGTTTATACGATGTTCAGGACATTAAGAGTGTTCTTCTAGAGCAGTGGTTTTCAACTGGGTATGATCCCTACAGACCCTTAGTTTTTAGAACTAGATGAGTATGACTGGCACCTAGCGGGTAGAGGCCAGGGCTTCTAACCCCCTACACGCCCCCACTCAACCACGGCACAGAATATCTCCCAACAACAATTTGGCCTCAAACGCCAACAGTGTCAATGTTGAGAAAGTGTTCCAGAATGCATAAGGCACTGATGGCATTCTTCATTACTTAGAACCAGATGTTAGGGTGGTACAGAGAAGAGATACTGAAAAACTAGCTGAATGAAAGCAGTTTTTTTTTTTAATTGTACCAAACTCTTCTCGTTTTTCTAGCCCATCAACTCTGCTAATACTGTATCCATCTCCATAGCCTTCCTAACTATGTGGTTTACTTGTTCCAGTTTGGAATCATTCTTATTTTAAAACAACCCTCCCTGGTCCTCTTGTAAGATTGACACACGGAGAAAACAATGCTTCAGGGAGAGAAGGTAGGATTTCTAAAGAGAATACAGACACACAGCCACATCTCTGGATTACAAACCCTCTTTATTTTAGCTAGTCTGAAGGCCCAGGTTTATTTGGAGAAAGAGAAGGCAGAAGTAATAACAGGTAAGAGGTACTCTACTCTCACCAGACACCTCAGGGACCATGGAATGCGTTTGGGGGGGTGTATGTGTGGTGTGCTACAGATTACAATCTGAACCAACGGACAGTAACAAGATACTAAATGCAGAAGAACCTGAGTGAGAGCATAGGGAAGCAGAACACAACATCTTCATTAAGAATACTTGGCACTTGCTGCACAAGCATGAAGACCCAAGTTTGATCCTCAGCACCCACATTAAAAAAAAAAAGCTGGCAAAGTCTGGCATGGTGGCATGTACCTTTAATTCCAACACTTGAGAGGTAGAGGCAGGCAGACCTCTGTGAGACTGAGGCCTACACAGAAAGTTCCAGGCCAGCTGGGGGTACAGGGATGCCCTGTCTCAAAACAAACCAACCCAAACCAAACAGCTGGCAAAATGGCACAGACATTCCCAACCCCAATACTGTGGCTGAGGTGGAGACTAGACAGGAGGCTCATTAAAGCTTGCTGGCCAGCCAGTTTATCTGAAACAGGAGTTTTCAGGAGACCCTGTCTCCAGGGAATAAGACAGAGAGCGCTAGAACAGGACATCTGATGGCCTCTTCGTGGTGTACACATACACATTCTTTCTCATTCTCTCCCCCACCTCTCTGTTTGGGGGTCAGGCCTCAGTTGGTAAAGTGCCTACAGCACAAGCATGAGGACCTGAGTTTGATCCCCAGCACCCATGTACAAGCCAGGCTGATGGCCTATGTCTGTAGCCTGGAGGGGTAGGAACCATGGAAACAGGCAGCTCTCTGGAGCTCCTTGGCCAACCAGCCCAGTGGATCCAGAAGTCCAGGTTTTGTCTCCAAAACTAAGCTGGAGCAAGATAAGAGGTAGATACCTAATGTCAATCTCTGGCATCCACATACATGCACCCCCCTCCCCACACACAAATATTCAGGGAATGGGCTGAATGTTTTCATGTACCCTAAAGAATAAAAGAGAAACAGAAGAGAAACATGCCTGTGTAGTTCCACAATCAAGAGATTTTATATCAAAACAGTGCTATGTAGACGCTTTATAATCTATATTGCTATGTCATTCTGATACACTTGGCTAGTATAGGGAAGCAGACTTATTAAAAACCACTCTATAGGACCTTCATATACAAAATAAACTTTACCCTGTAAAGGCTCCTAATGTTAAATGGACACACTGCACTATTTTTATATCCTTATTAGAATGAGATGTGAAATTTGAACCCATAAAGTAGACAACAAAAAATCCAAACACTGTTAAAGAAAAAGTAACAAAACTCAATAAAGAAAAAAAAAAAGGAAATATACTTTGAACCTTCAGGTTTAAAAGAGAAAGTTAAACAGATTAAAAATATCACTTCTGAAGCACAGTGTGCCATCTCTCAGCTTAACAAACCTCTGTACCTCCACTGGTTTACTCTAGTTAAGCTAAAGAAAATTAATCATAGTCAAAAGATAAAGAGCTAACTCTAAGTAGCTTAAATGGAGCTATATGGGGTGTTTGCTTATGATCCTGGGCAATCTAAATTCCTTCTTAACAATAAAACTGTATTTAACACCTATAAGATGCATATTCTTTAGTAACTCAAGAGCTTCAGAGACATTTTAAAGGCATCTAAAAATGAGCTAGATTTAGCACTGGATTCATCATATCCATATACACACTAGTTTCCGTTTAGGATATCCCTTCCTGTGCCTATAAATTGACTACAGGAACTTGATTGATTAGTCTCGTAACCCTGTCTCCATGAATCTTGGATATGCTAGTCTCAACACAGAAATTTTTTTTTCTTTTTGAGACAGGGTCTTCCTGTAGCCCCAGCTGGTCTGGAACTTGCTTTGAGACTAGGCTGGCCTCAATTTCACAGAGATCCACCTGCCTTTGCCTCCTGAGTGCTGGAATTAAAAGCATGTGCCACCAAGCCCAGCTTAAAAAAATACTGCCTTTGTTTTATGCGTATGAGTGTTTTGCCCGCATGTATGTAAGAATGCCACATGCATGTAGTGCCCATGGAATGGTCATTAGCCACCATGTGGGAGCTGGGTCCTCTGCAAGAGCAGCTAGTGCTCTTAACCACTGAGCCGTCTCTCCAGCCCCCATCCTACCTTCTTAAAGAGGTTGCTGAGCTCATTAATACTCAGGCTTCATTTCTCTAATGTAAGCATTTAAGGTTCACAATTTCTCTTTCAGTGCATGGCATAAATCCTGACTTCTCACACTTACTGTGGCAATCTTAATCAACATTCAGGTCTGAGTATATAAATTGACTACAGGAACTTGATGGATTAGTCTCGTAACCCTGTCTCCATGAATCTTGGATATGCTAGTCTCAACACAGAAATTTTTTTTTCTTTTTGAGACAGGGTCTTCCTGTAGCCCCAGCTGGTCTGGAACTTGCTAAGTAGACCACAGGCTGGCCTTGAACTCAGAGATCCACCTGCCTCTGTCTCCCAAGTGCTGGGATTAAAGGCGTGTGCTACCACGCCTGGCACGAAATGTTTTTAAATGGCACTGTAAGAGCCTCATCTAAACACTCTAATCCACAACTTCTATCCCCTTTCTCTATTTTAGCAACACTGCTTCCTTGCTGCTCTGTGAGCATGACAGAAATGCTTAACCTTAAGATTTTCACACTCCTGGTTCCCTTTGTTTGGACCTCTGCTTTCCCGAAAGAGCCATATGGCTTGCTCCCTTACATCAGGCAAATCATCAATCAGATGCCACCTGCAGTGAGGCCTAACCTGACCAGCTTCTCTAGATCCTTTCCCTCACTTTATTCTCCAGTTACCTATAACCATATGATATACTATCCTATACCTGCTTGGTTTTTGCCTTGCTACATTGGAAGGGAGCCTCCAACTTTATACTGTCCACTACTGCACTGCAAGTAATGAGAAGTCTGCTTATCTGTCTTGAAATCCATGGAGCCTCAGACACCAAAATCTGGGGATGCTCAAAATGATGTTATTTGCAAATAATCTGTGTTTATCTCTATACTTTTAAATCACTTTTATATGACTTATTATACAGTACCTAATACAATGCAATAGTTGTTATGCTGTATCATTTAGGGAATAAGAAAAAAGTGAGTACAGGTTCAGTACTGAGGCATTTTCCCCTCATATACTTTGTATCTAGTTGGCCAAATCCAAGGATACAGAGACTGCAGATGCAGAGGGCTGACTATACACAGACAAGCATAAGGAAGGTCAGGGTAGTCAGCACCTGGTTAAGAGCAGATAATAATCCAGAAATGCTCAGATCTATTTAACTCTGATTGTAATAGATCAATAGCTGCCTTTAAAATAGCATTTTATAATATTTAAGCTTCCAATTTTTTAAAAAATTCTAGATACTGGGGCTGGAGAGATGGCTCAGTGGTTAAGGGCTCTGACTGCTCTTGCAGAGGACCCAGATTCCAGTCTCAGCACCCACATGATGGCTAACAACTGCCTATAACTCCAGTTCCAGGAAATTCAATGCCCTTTTCTGACCTTCTCGGGGCATTGCAAGACACAGGCGCAATGACATACATGCAGGCAACACACTCATATACATAAAATAAAAATAAAGTAAGCCGGGCGTGGTGGCACACGCCTTTAATCCCAGCACTCGGGAGGCAGAGGCAGGCAGATCTCTGTAAGTTTAAGGCCAGCCTGGTCTACATAGCGAGTTCCAGGACAGCTGGGGCTACAAAAGACCCTGTCTCAAAAAAGACCAATAAATAAATAAATAAATAAAGTAAAACTTAAATTAGAGATATTTCGCTAAAAAGTATCAAAAGTATTTGATTTCGATCACAAAACCTTAGCTGATTATTAAACTGTACCAAGCAAAAATTTCAATTTGCGTATTATCAGAGCACCTATAAAAGGCCTTTCCACTATAAAACTATTTACCGCAATGAATTTTGCTTAACCAATGCTGAATTTTACATTACTTTGTCCTATTCACTCTAATGTTCCTGTAGCCAGACCCAACTGGGAAAATGATTTAGCTGCCAGCTGAAGTAAAAAAGCCAACTTAAACAAAAAAGTTATGCAACCCTCCTAACAAGCAAAGCAGAAGTGAATTTTCTCTATCTTCACATTCTAATTCTCCAGGCTGCTCTCTGGTGATGTTTCCCCCTCACTTTAGGGATACCCTAGAAATGAAAGAAGAGAAAAGATGTATAAGATGAGCAAAGCAAACGGGAAGAACAAAGATAAAGACAACAAATTCCTAACCCAAGTGACAACTTCAAGCAGATGTGCTGCTCAGTCCAATGCAAAGCAGAGAAAAAAACTATTCTCTGTGTTCTGTGCAAAGGTTGCATCAGAATCCTCCTGGGTTAAAAAGCCAAGCATACCAAAGTGCTTATGCCTGTGTAGTAGAAAACACTAGATCTGCTCTCACTGGGGTATCTGGGCATCGACAGCTGAGAAGGCTGGACTAGGCTATTCTCTAGAGCCACCCCTAGCAGAAAGCTGGTGTTTCACTATTAAAATTTAAATGGATATGATTCTGCTCTCATCCTTCATTGCCTTAACATTCCAAGGGAGAAAACTAATCGAATTAAACTTTTGTCTTTTCTTTTTTTAAATATTATTTTTATTTTATGTATACGCGTGTAGTGCCTGCACGTAGGTAAGTGCACCCGTGTAGTAAAATGCCGAGGAGGACAGAAGAGGCTGTTGGATCCCCTGGAACTGGAGTTACAGACAGCTGTTAACTGCCATGTGGGTGCTGGGATTTGAACCCGGGTCTTCTGCAAGAACAGCCAGTGTTCTTAACCGCTGAGCCATCTCTCCAGCCCCCGTCTTGTTTTTTCTTATGTTGGCATTTACCAGTATTTATCACCTCTGAGACATTTAACAGTTGATAAAATAAACACCATCATGAGCTATTGGTGAGTGTATTATCTCAGCTGACCCTCACAGAAACCAAAAATGGTAAATATTATTCCATATGACATACTACCGTTTAAAGTCATACAACCCGGGCAAGATCACAAAGTTAACAACAGATGTCTAGCTTTGAAACTAAACCCTTTGGTTCTAAACTCTTGCCTTCACTACTTTGACAATATACACTCGTCACGGTGCCATACACTAAAAAGATTAACAGTTTAAGTTGCATCCATATGTGGATGCTTGGTTTTTAAGATGAGGGCTCCATCAGCAGAGCTATCGAAACAGACATGAGAATTGCTGGTCTTCTCGGGTTAGTTTTGCACAGGGGAATATTAAGGCCAATCTAAGGCAACAACTTGCCTCTGTACAATAGCGCCCTCTTGGGCATGGGGGTATGAGACAGAATTCTTTCCTTAAAGCTTGAAAAGGGGAAATCAACAGACTGGAAGAAGTAGGATGCAGATCTCAACGCAAGGCTTTGTTCCTTTAGTATACCGTCTTCCTAGAGCTCTTTCCAGGTGCACTTCGGAGAGTGCACGAAAACCCTGGACCATTGGCTCTCCATCACTAAGTGACCCTAAGAGGTGGCAGCACAGTCACGGCTGTGCCTCCCAGCTCGGCAGTGATGGGCCGATGGAAGCGTCCTTGGAGACCAGATAGGGTCTGTCCATCGGGTTCACCAGGCCTCCATTCCTTACGACTAAAGGAGCTGGGGGAGCGGGGAGGCCGTTGCTTTCCAGAGGTCGCCGCTTTCCAGAAGCCTCCGGGCACACCCGGGCCGCGCCAGCCCCCTTCCCCCAGGGCTCCCGGAACCCTCCTGGGAAGAAAGCGCTTCCCATCCCTTCCCTAGGGACCGGAGGAAAACCAGCCTCGCCTCCAGCCCGTGCGCGGTCCCGGACAGGCCAAACCACTCACCGTCGTTCTCATAGCTGTGCCGCCTCCGTGACATGTTGCCCGCGGGTGCGCAGCCCAGCCAAGCTGCGAGTTGCCAGGAACACCGGAACTGTCGGGCTCCCGGCCGGCCGGTGCGCAGTCAACCCCGAGCCGCGCGGATAGGCCTACGAGCGGGCTCACTCTCTCACCGCACCTCCCGGAAGCGCACGCGCAGAGGTGCCGAGTGGGCTCCACGGGTTCGGCAGTGGAGGGCCGGCTTGCGCAGGTCCGTGCGCAGCTGCCTTCTCCTTCCACCCTCCGCCGTCCGCTCTGGGGCCTCCCAGGGCCACGTAAAGGTCCGCGGCTACAGTAGCCACAGCCCGAGGGCCTCGAGCCAGACCGGAGGACGCACACTCTGCGGGCCAGGAAGGTCCCGCCGCAGATTTGCACTAGTCCGCGGCGCCTTCCCGGCGGCCCCTGCGACGAGGGCCGCGGAGAGACTTCCGGGGCAAGGTGACGTCCCGGCGACTTCCTGCGCATGCGCGCGCCGGTAGAGAGGGCGTGAGCTCGAGAGCTGGGAACAGAGAGCAACACCGGTCTGAGGTAGGCTAGTGAATAAGACATCCGAGAGGATTAGGACCGCGGGGTAAGGGCTCTTCTCTCTCCCTCCTAGCCTCGGCTACTTCGGGAGAGCTGGGCGGACAGAGTGGCCAGGCCCGGTGGTGCGCTGGGGTTGGGCGGGAGGGAAGCCAGGCTCGCCCAGATGCAGGCCTGCTCGCGAGTCTTCTCTCCCGGCTCTTTTAGTGATCTGGTTCCTTTGGTTCTTCTGTACCTCTGCACGTGTACAGTATACGCCTCCTACCCTGATGTCTTTAATGAGCACCAGAGTGCCTTGTCCATGGTCTGGCTGAAAGTTTTCAGTCTTATCTATTTCAGAAAATGGCCATTTCTGTCGTTTGCTTAACCCATGAATTTAGAGAGGAGATTTGAGATTCTTCGCTTTCTTTTAAAAATTTTTAAAATTTTATGTGTATGAGTGTATTGCCTGCATGTCTGTCTATAAATACAGTTGTGTCATGTAATGCCCATGGTGGTCAGAAGAGAGCGTCGGATCCCCCGGAACTAATGGTTGTTAGCCACCATGTGGGTGCTGGGAACCAAACCCAGGACCTCTGCAAGAGCATCCAGTGTTCTTAACTTCTGAACCTCTCTTCAGCCTCTAGATCTTTCTACATAACCATTTACCCACAAACACTTCCCGCTGCACTTTCAAAGCAAGTCCATAATTAGACGTATTTACGGCTCTGCTTAAAACTCTTCGTGGTCTTTTTTCAAAAATTTTTAAATAGAGTATCTTTAATTTATCCTTTGACAATTTCATACATGTCAACAATGTATCTTGATTCCCAATTTCCCCGAACTTTCCATTTCAAACGCTGAACGATGGCTTTTAGGGTTCTGTATGCTAACCACTTTGTTCTTCCTCTGGTAAGTCAAGCTTGTTAACATTTTGGGAATCTTGACTTAACTATTTTCTTTGCCTAGTGGTTTCTGCTCCAAAATCTAGATGACTGAACATCAGGTACCTATGGGAGCCGTTTTCCTGACTCTTCAACCACTTTATTGCCTTAAGCAAGTATTGTATTGTGTTTCCCAACATTTGCCACCTCCTGTGCAGCAGGTAGTGTTCTAAATACTGAGGCTTTCTCTTTTTTGTTATGTTTTGTTTCTGCTTTTTTTGAGACAGGGTCTCACTCTGTAGTCCTAGCTGTCCTTGAACTCTCAGCAGTCCTCCTGCCTCAGCTTCCCAAGTGCTGGGATTACAGGTAGGAGCCACTAAGAATATGCTTTTGAACAATTTATCTTTGAAACTGGAGCTGGTCAAATAGATATATGAAATTGTAGTTCAGGAAAGAACTGGAGGTACAAATTTGGAGTCATTTAGTATGCTGTAGATTATATACTAAACACAATTCCCCCTCATTTGTTTGTTTGCTTTTTTCACAGAAGTTTTGGATATCTACAGAAGTATGGGCATATTATATAATGAGTCCCCATGCCCTCATCACCTAGCCTCAGTAATTAGATTTGAGTGGAGGGAAAGAGAAGACAGTGAGGGGAGGAAGCAAAGTAGCAGACGGCATAAAAGCTAGC
The DNA here is from genome assembly GCF_000622305.1 of Nannospalax galili. NCBI lineage: Eukaryota > Metazoa > Chordata > Mammalia > Rodentia > Spalacidae > Nannospalax > Nannospalax galili. Next base: position 67,612 of record NW_008350402.1, read on the forward strand.
ACAGAGCATTTTAACCATTGGTCCTGTAGACACAGGCTAGGGAAGAACGCTGAATGAGCAAGGTGGCATTCACTTACACAGTCACTTCTTTCACCTGTTTCCCAGTATACTGCCTTCATAGACAGACTATAAATAAATAAATAAATAAATAAGCTGCTTCATCATACTTCGAAAAGTGCCTGGTATACTCTAGGATGCTCTCAATAAGTACTTGGTGAATTTTCATTGGAAAATAATAAAAAAACTTTGTAATATTTAGAGTAGAGCAACTGTGGGCATGGAAGAAATGTGTTGAATGAGGTTTTTTTTTTCTACTTATTTTCCTTCCACTGGTAAGCCATGACAGTCTGGGTAAAGTTAGAGATTTGCTATTTTCAGTGAACTATATGGAATATATTTATGAGAAAAAGGTAGTATTTCTCTTCATCTTAGTGCCACTCATTTTTAAAATACAGGTAAAATCTGAGTTTAATACAATCGTATTATGTTGCCCTACCAATCTAACAAAGTTCATTTTGAGTACCATGAAGTCATCAACTAGCTGATGGAATGTATTTTATATGGTATGAGACATCTTGGTTTTGAATTTTAGGAGCTAAGGCCCTTCATAAATAAAAGTTAGTGGAGCAGGGCATTGTGGTACATGCCTGTAATCCCAGCATTTGAGAGGCTGAGACCGGAGAATTGCTAGTAGTTCAAGGCTAGCCTGGGCTACATAGCCTGTACCAGGCCTATTCAGGGATACATAACAAGACCCTGACCCTGCCTCCAAATAATAATATAATAAGTTAGATGATGTCAATGTTCAGTTTCCATACATTCAATTCAGCTTGGCTGTCAAGCAGTGTATATTCCTTTCATGCATAGGCTGCTTTGCACTTGCTCTCTCCTAAAGTAGGAAAAGTTAGGAATTGGTAAGATTTGTCATCTATGTCATCCACCTGCATTTTTCTCATTCTCAGTCTCTTTTCTCTGTATCCTCTTGGGGGCCTCTCTGCCTGGTACTACTTTTTCAGAATCTCGAATGTTCACCTCAGGCTTACCTCTTTCAGGATTGTTTTCAAGAGACAAACTTCACCTGCTTACTAGTGACATAAAATAATCATTTGTAATGCTAGGCAGACATTGGGACAGTGCACAAGAGGGACAGCTTGTCTGAGCTTGGAAGGCTTGGGCTGGAACTGTTGGCAGTCTGACAGGTGATGCTGGCAGTCTGTTGGAAGCTCAGTTTCTCCACATGGTTCTCTCTGTGTGGTCTCTGCTTGGGCTAGATTGGCTAACTCACCATGATGGTTGGTCTTCTCAGAGTGAGCATTCTAAAATAAGAGTTAGTTGAAGTGTATCCTTTATAGGATCAAGTATTGATATTAGATAATGTTTTATTTGGAGGAGTAGCTACAGGGCTGCATCAGCTTAGAAAGAGAAGAAATAGACCAGAAATGCTTCTTCTGCCATTTTGGAAACTACAGTGAACCATAGCTAGTTTTTGGAAAAATCAATTTTTTGTTGTTGCTTTGGGTTCTGATTTTTTGAGATAGTCTGATCATGCTCAGGCTGGTCTCAGACTTGCTATGTAACCAAAGCTGACATTGAACTCCTGACTGTCCTTCACCTTTCAAGTACGAGGATTGCAAGAGAGTGCCACCCTTCCGGCTGTTCTCACAAATTTGTATGTGAGAGAGAGAGAGAGAGAGGCATGTGTATGCACATATGTGCATATGCATATGGAAGCCAGAGGTCTTCCTCTATCAGAAATAGACCAGAGATAGAGGTCTTCCTCTATCACACTCCACATTTTTATTTGAGTCAGGGTCTCTCACTGAACCTGCAACTCAATGATTTAATTAGGCTGGCTAGGTGGGCATGCACCCAGGATCTTCCTGTTTCCAACTCTGGACACTTGGGATTGTAGGAACCTGTTATTTTGCCTGGCTTATGTGGGTCCTGGGGATGCAAACTGAGGTCCTCGTGCCTATACAGCACATACTACCCACTGAGCAATCTTTCTTTCCAGCCCCGAGAAGTTTTTGGTTTTTTTTTTTTTTTCCCCCTTCTTTTTTTTTTTGAGACAGAGTTTCCCTGTAGCCCCACCTAACCTGGAACTCACTGTGTAAACCAGGCTGGCAGGCATGGATCTCACAAAGAGCATCTACCTGCTTCTGCCTCCTGAGTCTTGGGATTAAAGGCATGCACTACCATGCCCAGCCTCACAAATCAATTTTGAATGTTAAATGCAGCATTAAATTCAATTGAAATGTTATCAGTGTTACCATTCATTGACCAGTAGGTGCAAGATGTTTTTCAGTTTTTTTTTTTCATGCAGTCCTGCAAGATAAAAATGTCATTCTCAATTTCTAATGATTTTTTAAAAATTTTTATGTGTCTTGAGTATTTGCCTATATGTTTGTATGTATGCATATGCATACCACATACATGCTTGATGTCCACAGAGGCTAGAAGAGGGTGTCAGGTCCCCCGAAACTGGAGTTACAGGCAGTTGTGGTGTGAGCTGCCATGTGAGTGCTAAGAACTAAACCCAAATCCTCTGCAAGAGCAGTGAGTGCTCATAACTTCTGAGCCACCCAGCCTTGGTCCCTGATTTTCAGATTGGGTAGTTGCAACTCAGAGAAAGTAAATAGTTTATCTAGGCCCACCTACTTCGAACAAGCTGCTGAAGCCCAATCATTCCTTAGTGCTTCATGTTGCCTCTTAGTGTCCATTACCTATAACATTTGCTTTATTTTGTTTAAAAAAGAATGTCTAGCCAGAGGCTAGACATTTCGACTCGCACCTTCAGTGCTAGCACTTGGAGACAGAGACAGGTGGATCTTTTGAGTTCCAAGCTAGCCTGGTCTACATAGCAAGTTCCAGGTCAGCCAGCTTTACAAAATGAGACTGTATCTCAAAAAAAAATAAAAAAATTAAAAAAATAAATGTCTACAGGGCTGGTGAGTGCTGACATCCTGAGTTCAATCCCCAGAACCTGTACAGTGGGAGAGAACCAACTCAACTCTGACCTTCATACGTATGCCATGGCATTCACCCATGCACACACACACAGACAACGTGTAAATAAATACAATGTAATTTTTTTTTTAAAGAAAGAGTATAGTATGTTGGTTATACTGAATCCATTTTGCTAAAATTTGGCCACAGCTGCAATTTTGAAAGTTCTATGGCCCATTAAAATGGGCTCTGAAATTTGGGAACAAAAAATAACAAAGTGGTCCTAGCACACACTTGGGTGATTTGGGTTGTACACAGTGCTTTTCTACTGACGACATTTCACCCTGAATGTTTGTATGGCTTGCTCTCTTAATTCATGTTTCTGCTCAAATGCTATTGCCTCAGCTCAGAAGGGCTTTTCCTACCCCCTTATACAGAAAGAGCCCTTCCAGCCTTCTGCCTCCTACCCTGCTTATTTTTTTTCATAATATTGAAAAAAAAATTAAGCCTGTCTTAAAGAAGAAAAATCCCCACTGGTCTATAAACTCTCGAAAGGGCAGAGGCTTTTTCATGTTTCATGTATTCTGTATTCCCAATAAGAGTGCTTGGACTAGAGTAGTTGTTAAATAAATATTGAATGAGCATTTGAATGCATGGATAGTTTGAACTACTGGGCCAGTGCTAATTTTCATGATTGATTAGCATCATATTTACTTCAAGAAGTAACCAACGACTTTGCCTTTTCTCCCTTGCTTTCTTTGGAGGTACTTAACTGAGAAGACTCTACCCCAGTGCTCTAAACCAGATGCCTTCTTCCACCACACCAGATGAAGGAGATGACCTAGAAAACTGTGTTTTAAATTTTTCTGATCTGGATTTAAAAGAATCACATCTTATCAGTCCCAGCCACAGCCTTAAAGCAGAGTTAGATGGCAGTGTGAAGAAGAAATATTCATTTGCAAAGAAAAAGGTAAAATTACTATCATTGTTTTTATGATCATATATAGAAAGTTAATCAAGTGCATATAGAAGTAGTTCATTGAATTTGCCCTCTACCTCACTGTGTAGTCTAGTCAGCACATTGCCCACTGATATTAACTCACTATAAGGCAAAGGAGAATCATGGACAAGGTGTACCCTTGGAACAATTCTGGTGAGGTATTTGAGGAGAGTAGATCCTAGACAGGAAATTTGTTTTTTTTTCTCACCCAGGAGAACCCTGCAGGAGGAATCCTAGAAACCCAGATCCTAGTGTAAGGAGAACTGAGGGTAGTAGGGCAGCTGCCATCTGGTAAGCTCGTACTGAACCTGCTGACTGGTGGGGGAAGAGTTCTGATCTTGTCCAATTGGCCGAGTGCTTTCATTGCACTAAATTTTCCCCTCTCCACTGAGAGACCCGTGACCACTCAGGGTCTTGTGGTTCTGACCAGACTGACAAAACCGACATAACACATTCTATTTGGGTTTTGCATAATTTATGACATCTGGGAGGGGGTGACTTAGCCTGCGGTTCCACAGCTCTGTTCCCCACCTTCAATATGGCCATGGCTTCACCCCTTTTCCCAGTGGGCTCAGCGTGGGTCTCTAGACCTGCCCCCTGATCAATTCTAGCCTTTCAGAGGAACTTTAAGTTACAGCTTTGAAGAAGAGACAGCATCCAGAATGCTGCAGGGTCACTGAGTATACTGCATTGGGCCATAAAAGGTATTATTAGCCAGATGTGGTACCTATACCTTTAATACCAGCACTGGGAAGCAGAGGCGGATAGATCTCTGTGATGTTGAGGCCAGCCTGGTCAACATAGTGAATTTCAGGCCAGCTGGGGCTACAGGGAGACTCTGTCTCAAAAACAGACAGACAAACAAAACAAAAGAGATAGTATATGATACCCTCCTTAATGCCAGTTACCTTTTTTTTTTTTTTTTTAAGAAACCACTGACTGAAGCTCCCTCTCCTTCACAGTAGAGAGTCCAAGGCTTACAGGCAGGAAAATCACTGCCTGAGGAGATACAGCTGACACCTGGTTTTCTCACCTTCAGCCTGTGTCCCCTTGGCAAGCCTCTTACTGACTCCATGTTAGTGAAGAACAAACGTACCTGCTTGTAACTTCCTGGCTACCAGCCCTCTAGTCCTTCTCACACAGATTCCCCTGAAAGTGAATCCAAAGGGCACAAAAGTTCTTTAACAGTTTTATTTTGCGACAACTTCAAACTTACAGAAAAGTGTAAGAATCTTATAAATAACCCAAAACCGCCCTTGTCCAGAGGCTGCATTCACATGTTTCACCTTTTGTCTCAGACACAGGGGACTACTACTGCAGGACCACCGGGGGTTACATAGTATATTCAGTCTGTTTAACCGTCACATCATGTTCTTAGTCCTCTCCCTTTTTTTTAAAAACTTGCTATTTAGCCACTACTGACGTTGAACTCACAGTCCTACCCTATTTAGCCTTCTGAGCCCTGGGATTGCAGGCATGTATGACCATGTCTGGCGTTGGTCTTCTTTAAATTAGAACTCTCAGTTTCTCTGTCAGATCATGACCATGACATTTTTAAAAATTACAAATAAGTAATTACAAATAATAATAATCAAACCGACCCTCACTTTGATTTTGACCCATATTTCCTTATGATGAGACTCAGAGTTTATTTACTTTCTTTAGCAAGAGTATTCTAGAAGAGGGGCTGTGTTCCTTTTGCTACGGTCTTTCAGGTAGTTCACAGTGCTGATTCATTCATCCTGTTACCGACAATGTTAATTTTGGATGTTTGTCAGGTTTCTTCACTGTAAAATTATTTTTTTCTTATGTAATTCAGTGTTTTGGAAGGAAGTGCTAGTGCCATCTCCTTTTCTTCTTGCATGTCATAAAGGATGAACATTTGTAACAAAAGCTAACAAAGGCCCTGTAATTTCATTTCACCCCACCCCACCTGCTGCCTCAGCCCTACACAGTGCAGATCCATTCTTGCACAAGTTGAGGATGGCCCATCAGTGGTGCTCTTCATCTGTAATATCTCTGCAGGGTGCCCACTTGTGGATGCTTTATAGAAGTCTTCAGGTCTCTCCCTGCACTAAATCGAGGGACTGTATTGTGAGAGACCAATAATTAGAGATCTTGCTTTACTTGTATTTACACAGAAAGAAAATCACTAAAAACAGAGCAGGCCGAGTATGGTAGTGCACACCTTTAGTCCCAGCACTTGGGAGGCAGAGGCAGGCAGATCTCTGTGAGTTCAAGGCCATCCTGGTCTACATAGTGAGTTCTAGGTCAGCCGGGGCTACAGAGAGACCCTGTCTCAAAAATACAAAAAATAAATAAATAAATACTAATAAAACTTGATGAGGTCATTAATCTGCTTTGTTGTTGAGAGTATACATTGGCACACCTCTGGAAGTCACTATTACAACCTTCATGCTTTTTGATATAGCAGCTCTTCCCATACCAACCTATAAGAAGTCTATATATATATTTTTAAGAAAAGTATATAGAGCCGACGTGGTGGCACGCGCCTTTAATCCCAGCACTCGGGAGGCAGAGGCAGGTTGATCTCTGTGAGTTCAAGGCCAGCCTGGTCTACATAGTGAGTTCCAGGCCCGCTGAGGCTACAGGGAGACCCTATCTCAATAAAAAAAAAAAAAAAAAAAAAAAAAAGATCAGAAAACATAAATCAATAAGAAAAATGTCATAATAGAACAATAGGCAATGGGGCCAGAAGATGACTCAGCAGGTAAAGGAGCTCGTTTACCACAAATCCTGATAACCTGAGTTTGATCCCCAGAACCCACATAAAAGAGGAAAGATGGGGGCGTGGAGAGATGGCTCAGCAGTTAAGTGCACTGACTGCTCTTGCAGAGGACCCAGGTTTGATTCCCAGAACCACATGGCGGCTACGAGCCGTCCTTAACTCCAGTTCTAGGGGAATCTGAAGCCCTCTTCTGACCTCCACAGCATTGCACAACATGGGCGCACTCACATACATGCAGGCAATACACTCATACACATAAAATAAAAAATAATAAA